>NC_142462.1:26107642-26410673 GCF_049115385.1 Moschus berezovskii | reverse complement strand
TCTTGGCAAGACTTTCCTGGTCTGTGATGCTGTGAGTGAAAGGGTGCAGGAAATGCACAGTCAACGCTGAGGCTTCCTTTCTCATGGTTCTCTTTCCTCTCCTACAGTACGTTGTCTCTTTCACTCCCTCACTACTTTCGTCCCTCCCTCTGTATGTAAATATACGTGTCGAGTATATGCTCTGTATATGTATGTGTACATCTTGTGTATGTATAAATATCCTACTTACATACCTCAGTACATGTGGTTCAAAATCTTCTTAGGGAAATTAAACAGTTTCTCAGTTTGGAGGAGAGATGATTATTCTATAGTTTTATGACAGTTACAACCTGTTTAGCTGTATATTCCCTAAATTTTTATAACATTTATAAAATTATGATAGAATTACAGTAAAAATTTAATGTACCATTACAGGCATACGTATGCATGCACACACATACCTAGATACATAAATGCATGCAACATAACATTCACATGCTAAAGCACATCGTTTATGGTGAAATGATTGCACAGAACTTCACCTGTTACCTGGTATCATGGAAATTATTATACCTCCTCACATGTGTTTTATATCTAGTATTTATAGAGATGAGTTTTAAAAATGTATGCAATTAGGAATACTTTTCACTAAAATATTAATTACAAAATTTATGTTAAAACTTTAATTTAGAAAATTTTATGCCAATTTAATATTTGTCGGGAGCCAACTCATGTATAACATCTCATTACATGAGTCCTTGCATTACTTCCCACCAACTTATAGCTTTTAAGATCCTTTTTATATCTCACCATCTTCTGTGTTTGCCTCTCTGGTGCCTGAGCAGGCTTCAAACTGCAATCCCTGTGCAGATTTCCAAGAAGTACTTTTCTTCTAATAGCACTGCTGGTCAGGATGTCCAGTAACATTGTTTATATGAAGTATTTCTTGTAGGTAGTTTCCACTGATTGGGCTGTCGTTAAGGCCGTATGTGTCACAACCTCAGGTGGAATGATGCAGATTAATTAATGTTTTATTCTACATGTGTATATGTATAATGTATATATCCAATGTATTTTTTCTATGGGAAATATAGTTTACTCAGAGCCACTATATTACACAACTCCAGGTGACTTTTGTCTTCATCAAGTTGTGTTGATCAGGTTCAGTTAAGTAAAACTGGCAAGTGCCTAGAGCCTGTCTTATGCCAAGCTCTGCGATAGGGGCTGGAGCTCAGACATACACAGCACATAGACCCATTCCTTCTGAAGTCCCCTATCATGGATGTGTTGCTCAGTTGTGTCAAACTCTTTGTGACTCCATGGACTGTGGCCCACCAGACTCCTGTGTCCATGGGGACTCTCCAGGCAAAAATACTGGAGTGGGTTGCTATGCCCTCCTCCAGGAGATCTTCCCCACCCAGGGATCAAACCCAGGTTCGCGCATTGCAGGCTATTTCTTTACCATCTGAGCCACCAAGTAAGCCCCCCTATTGTGGATAAATAAGTAATTAATTTTTAGTGAACTTATTGTAAAAACAGAAGCATATAAAAATATAGAATGAGAAAGGGGTGATTATCTTAGAGGAGACAGGGAAGATTTGCATAATATACACATTGAAAAATAAACAATTTACAAAGTGGACAAAGGCTATAGCGGGAAGTCCAGGCAAAGAGGAACAGTTGTGAAGAAAGTAAATGACTCACATGTCCAGGGGCAGCAGGAAGTTGTGAGGCGTGAGCAGAAAGAAGGGAGTGTGTGGACCACAGCAAACAGGCTGTCATACGGAGCTTGCTGCTGCTGCTGCTAAGTCGCTTCAGTCATGTCCAACTCTGTGCAACCCCATAGATGGCAGCCCACCAGGCTCCGCCATCCCTGGGATTCTCCAGGCAAGAACATTGCCATTTCCTTCTCCAATGCATGAAAGTGAAAAGTGAAAGTGAAGTTGCTCAGTCAAGTCCGTCTCTTCACAAACCCATGGACTACAGCCTACCAGGGCTCCTCCGTCCATGGGATTTTCCAGGCATACGGAGCTTAGCCGCTGTTTTTAATTGGAATCTAGAAGCCCAACTCAATTTGGGTGGATAAAATATTACTAAGAATAAAGATATATTTGCAAATATAAATCATATGTGAATTTATGGATTTTAGAAGATTGTTGATTGTATAATTACACTGTTCTAGTTCTTATTGCAAACTTGCTATAAGCATTGCTGTCTTTACCAAGTAATGTTGATTAAACACAGTTACTTCAAGAGTGGAGTATCCTTTCATGTCTATATATTAGAGTGATTTAGTATTTTATCTTTTCCTCTACAGTTTTGATTAGACCACTGGTGAAATGAATAAACCTGAAATCTAAGTGTTATTTGTCTGAGAAGTCAGTGACAAAGAATATAAATGACTGAAGTGGACCAGCCATGGTGTAAAGGCTGGTTAAGCTCACTCTTCTCTATGGAGACTTGGTTAATTAAAGAAGCTACACAGCTTCTCACTCTGCTGTGGGTCTGTTGAGTTCCATCATTTAGAGATGGGGTTCAGATGAAAAAATTCTCGTAAGGGACAATTTGTTTTGTTTAGTTGCTAAGTCGTGTCCAACTCTTTTTCGACCCCATGGACTATAGCCTGTATACTCCTGTCCATGAGATTTCCCAGGCAAGAATGCTGGAGTGGGTTGCCATTTGCTTCTCCAGGGAATCTTCCCGACCCTGGGATTGAACCTGTGTCTCCTGTATTGGCAGGCAGATTCTTTACCACTGAACCACCAGGGAAGCCCATAACAGATGATACTGTATGCCAAATACAGTGTCTAGTGAGCCAGAGTTGGATTATGGGGCTCTAGTTCACAGTCTCTGTTTGATCATCATATCAAGTCTTTAAACATGTGAGGTTTAACCATAGGATGGAAAAGATATTTAAAAAAAATTTTTTTTGAGTTTGAGAATAACTAAGATGAGAATATATGAAACTCCAAAATCAAAGTATCTGAACAGTCCTGTCTCCAGTGAACATCAACATTTCCCTCCACTTAACATGTTATGCTTCATTCATTCTTATCAATGAACATGCCTCATGGAATGAAAGAGACTAGCAGGAGCAAAGCTTTTGCTGCCTTGAGCTGGTGTGTGTAATCAGAAAAATGCAGTGGAGATCATAGAGTTCAATCTCGCTATAAAGCAGCTTCTTCTGACAGCTTGCAGTGGTGACTGCACACCTCTAATTGGTGTGCCATCAGACTGGATTTGGATTTATGGAGTCACATAATTCATAAGGAAAGCTTTGAGTGCTGCTAAGATACATTTCTCTCCCTGTCTCGTACTGCAAGATTTAATATAACTTCTTTAGTTCTGTTGGCTTGTTTTGTACAAGTGCTGGCTTTGGACTGCTTGAGCTGTGAAAATTCCACTGGAAGAGGATAAATATTAAAGAGCAGATAACGTGGTCTTTCAAACGTGGTTGACCAAGCGCTCCACACCATGGGCATCATGATGTCCCAAATAATAATGAAAGTTCTCAGAGCTCTCAAGATCATTCTTCTCAAAGTAATTTTGTCTCTTGATATAATCATCTACAAGCTGAATCAGTTTGGTGATTTAATGAAAAATGCGAATATTAGAGGAAAGAGTGATTCTTGTACTCTTGACACTGTAGATAAGATGAATCATTTTATTGACCATATGCTGAGTATTAGAATTGCTGTCACAGAGTCATTTTTAACAGCTTTATTGGACATAATTCAGATGCCATACAGTTCACCTATTTAATGTGTACAATTCAATAGCTTTCGGTATATTCATAGAGTTGTGTATCCCTCACCACAAACAGCTATAGAATATTTTCATTACTCCCAAAAGAAATCCTGTACCCCTCAGCCCTTGCTCCCAAACTCCCATTCTATTCTGTCAGACCCAGCCCCAGGCAACTAATATAGTTTCCATCTTTTTATGTTTACCTATTCTGGACATTTTATATAATTAGAGTCATACTTGATGTGATCTTTGGTGACTGGATTCTCTCAACATATTTTCAGGGTTCATCCATGTTTTAGTATGTAGTAGTACTTCGGTTTTTTTTTGCCAAATAATATTCCATTTGTATGGATATACCACATTTTAAAAATCCTCATATGGTAAAGCGTTTGTCTGCAGTGAGGGAGACCTGGGTTCAATCCCTGGGTTGGGAAGATCCCCTGGAGAAGGAAATGGCAACCCACTCCAGTGCTCTTGCCTGGAAAATTCCATGGACTGAGGAGCCTGGTGGGCTACAGTCCATGGGGTCGCAAAGAGTCAGACCTGCTTGCTCTTGGCAGTTTTCTTCCCCACATTGTGCCACAGCTACCCCGTCCCTCTGTAAGAGACCCTCCAGTGCCAGCAGGCGGATCTGGCCCAGTCACCGATGGGATGACTACTCTTTTCTCCTGTGTCCTGTTGCACACAAGATCCCATATGTGTCCTCAAAGAGTGGAATTTCTTTTTCCCCAGGCCTGTGAAAGTCCTGCAGTCAGATCCCTCTGACCCTCAAAATCAGACTCGTTGCAGACTCCTCCTCTTGTTGCCCAACCTCCAGGCTGGGAAGGCTGATGTGAGGCTCAGCACTTTCTCTCCAGTGAGAGAACTTATGTGGTACAGTTTTTCTCCCATTCCGTGTGTCACCCAGTCAGTGGGCATGGGACTGTTTCATGGTTGCACTTCTCTTGCCATCTTGTCCGGCTTCCCCTTTGTCCTTGGATGTGGAATATCTTTTTGGTAGGTCCAGCATTTCTTTGTCAGCGGTGGTTCAGCAGATAATTGTGAGTCCAGTGTTCTTGTAGGAAGGGGTGAGCGCAAGTCCTTCTTCTCTTCTATCTTGAGCTAATCTCCTGAGCTATATTATCTTTAACTTAGCACAGCACACTATGTATTATGTTTTCCAGGAACTTAAATTATGATATAATAATCGTTTGAGAAAATACATTAAAATTCCAATAAAAATGTATTATGTGATTAGAATGTAAGTAGTTGAGAAATACAAGAAAGTGCTTTAGGGAACCTATTTCATGAAAATAAAATCATATTTAGGAGAAAAGTCTTGAGTACACTTGATAGGATGCCTTGGAAGAAGCTTCTTTTGTGGTTTTAATCTGATCATATAGTGAATCTTCAGTAAAGAAAAAGTAGTTGGGATGGGAAAGCTGAGATGATTTAAAGAATGAGTGGATGACTTGATCATATGTATTTAAAATGCACAGAATAACCAAAGTGATGCTAATGAAAAATTTAAATGTTAACGAATTTTAGAAGTTGCCCATTTGGTGGTTTTTGCAACTTAGTGGGTGTAATAACAATCCCTGCTTGTATTCTCATGGTATTCTACGATTCTCTAAGCACTCATACTCAACATGTCCTTTTGCTAAATTCTCATGGTTTCTTCATTAGTGTCGTGCAGAACATAATGTTCTTCTGTTTTAATGAAAGGGTAAATCTGTGTTCCTAAGGTCAAGTGATTTCCCGCAAACTGCACTCTTAGTATAACACTAACAGTCAGGATAAGTATCTTTTATATTATGATATAAACAAAAATAAAAATTTTATACAAAACAGTTTAAATTATATGCCCTAATATTTTCATTGAAGAAGAGATAGGGAAAATATTCTTGGGTATGCGAAGAGTAAGCTTTAAATATTTAAATTAGCATTATGTAGGATAACATGTAGCATTAGGTATAAGGAAGTGGCAACCTGCTCCATTATTCTTGCCTAGAAAATCCCACGGACAGAGAAGCCTGGCGGGCTACAGTTCATGGTGTCACAAAGAGTCAGACATGACTGAGCGACTAAGAACACATGTAGTATAAATATGAGACAATAACAGACATTTAGTTTGAATACTGTGAGACAAGCATAGGGAGATGTGGTAAATGATGACAGATTTGGATGTTAATAACTATTTTGACTATTTTGTATCTTGATTGAGCATTTGACAGTTTCCTTGAGATTTTAACATTTACTCTAATAGTTTTCTTCAATTTTGTGACATAAAATAATGACATGCTTTTTTCTAAATAATTCATTATCCTGTAATCTAATATAAACATACTGTCATATTGTTCCACAATGCAAAGAATCTTAACATTGAAGAGTTTAACTACTGCTTCAAGTCATAACTCAATGTCTAATTTCTGTGTACTGATGTTATCCTTTTTTATTCCTCTTTATTTAGAGTCTTATTTGGATTTTGACTGTAGGTTTTCTTGACAGTATAACACAGGAGTTTATACTAAACACCATAAAACAAAATATCCCAAATCTTCTTTCCATCTCCCCAGATGTCCCGCAGAACTTCTCTGTTTTGTAGTCTCTCACAGACACACACACACATGCAGGCACTTGCTTACACAGTCTCCTTTCCCTCTCCTAAGTAGTCTCAGGTTTCTTTCATTCTCTTTTTAAGCTTTTCTTTACTGCTGGACTCTTTATAGCCCTTCTTTTCTGTTAATTTCCACCTATTCTGTGGTTTCTTATAGATTAACGAACCAAGTATATAGATATATTAGTGATTTGATTTATAATATGTAAAATATGATGATGTTTTATAAAAATATCACAGTTTTAGTCTTCCTTAAGGAGTGAAGATTTGCCTTTAAATTTATTTTATTTAATTATTTTTTACTATTAGTTTTTTTATTTTTTAATTGGAAACTAATTACTTTGCTATATTGTATTGGTTTTGCCTTTAAATTTAACTTGATTTTTTTTTTTTTTTTTGGCTTTAGTTTAATACAATAGAAAACAGTATAAGTAGTCAGACCATCTGTGTTGTGTTTTGGTACAATATTGCACTCTACCTTTAATTTCAGGGAATGGTTTTCCAAATATATAAACTGATGCAATTTCTTGAATAGGCTTATTATTGACAACAGAACTGCTGACTTGCAGTGTCCTGTACAGGGAGGCTATCTTTCCAGCTGTAGAGTTCCTTTTCTTTTCTTCCCAGAAAGAGACAAAGTGAAAACCTGCCAGCATCATTATGTTTGCCTGCAGGCAGTGAAACTATGATACATTCATTGTGGGCTACTGTAAGGGATACAGCTGTGAAATGAGCTATAATTTATTATTGAAAGTAAAAGAACTAGTGTAAATTTATTCAAATGACATTCTTTGCAAACATTACAGTAAATAGGCTTGGAAACATTCTCATTCTGTCTCTTGTACTTCAAAAATAACTTTTCTGAAGACACTATATCTTACGATATGTGATGAAAGAGATGAAAATTAGGGCTGTAAGTGTTCATGAATTTATGTGGTAGGTTTCTCCTACTAGTATAGTGGGTTTTTAAATTCAAATTCAGATCTATGTTTCAGTTCAGTTCAGTCACTCAGTTATGTGTGACTCTTTGTGAAACCATAGACTGCAGCACGCCAGGCCTCCCTGTCCATCACCAACTCGCCGAGTTGATTCAAACTCATGTCCATCGAGTCAGTGATGCCATTCAACCATCTCACCCTCTGTTGTCCCCTTCTCCTTCCGCCTTCAATCTTCCCCAGCATCAGTCTTTTCCAATGAGTCAGTTCTTCGCATCACATGGCCAAAATATTGGAATTTCAGTTTCAGCATTAGTCCTTCCAATGAATATTCAGGACTGATCTCCTTTAGAATGGACTGGTTGGCTCTCCTTGCAGTCCAAGGGACTCTCAAGAGCCTTCTCCAACACCACAGTTGAAAGGCACCAATTCTTTGGTGCTCAGCTTTCTTTATAGTCCAACTCTCACATCCATACATGACTACTGGAAAAACCATAGCTTTGACTAGACAGGCCTTTGTTGGCAAAGTAATGTCTCTGCTTTTTAATATGCTCTCTAGGTTAGTCATAGCTTTTCTTCCAAGGAGCAAGCATCTTTTGATTTCCTAAATATAGGACCAATGTCAGAAGTCTCTCTTGACAGAGTGGATGGTTAACTCCTAAATGTATCATGAGCACATCGAAGGATCATTTTAATCCTCAAGTATAAAGTATCTAGCCAGATAGCAGTTTTACTTGGAGGAATATTCTAGAATGTACTATTTTGTAGGTCTTTCCTAACTTCTGTACAGTACATGTCTTTATTTTAAGTTGTGTTGTGTGTGTGTGTGTGTGTGTGTATTTGATAATTCTTTTGGTTAATGTGCACAGGAAATTTGGTATCTTAATCAAAGTCTGCTTAATGGACAGAAGAGACATTATACACAAATCACCAAGTTTTAAAATATTGTAATCCAATAAGATGTACTTAACAATAACATCATAGTGCACATAATTTAATCTGCAGTTTATACATAAATGTCTTCAGAAGGTTGAAGTGCACCAGAGTCTTCATTATGAACAAAATTTTGTTGCTGAATAGAACTATGAGGAAGTTCTGTGAGAAATTTTTCATTGGTAGGATGCTGAATTAAGTGAAATTAAGTAGTCTTTTAGTCTTTCTGATTTAGTGATTTTCTACATTCAGAAATTTACAGAGACTTATATCATTCTACTGACATCTCAAACTTTCAGAGTTGAAGTTATTCTAGGTCTGTGCTAATATTGTCAATGTGTATATTTCTTTTATTATATGTTGAATCGTATTAATGCATCTAGAATGGACAGATGAATTCAAGTGGTAGACTGTTGTTATTTCATCTTCTAAATAAAGCTGTTCTCTCCTGTTCCATTTGAATCTATTACAAACATGTTAGTGATATCAGCATTAGGTATGGTGCCCTCCTAGCCCCAATATTTACTGCACAAACATTTTCCTCTCCTCCTGTCTAGATTTTTGTCTAATAGTGGGGAAGTACAGACTCATAGGACTGATCCGTTGGTCACGGAGCTCTTGAGAGGCAGACACAGAGCAACCGTAAATCAGTGTAACTGGGGCTATGGAGGCGGCATGTTTGAAGTGCTCTAAGAGCACTGAAGAGGCAGTGATCAATTTGTCTGGGCTGGAGAAGGGCGAGGACGAGGAGGGAAAGGCTTGACAGAAGCGGATGACTAAAAAGCTGAGTTGAAATGATGGGAGAGCATGCATGCTAAAGGCAGACAGGTATGAATTATCAATCTAAATGGATTTTATATTGTGAGTAGCTTTCTCCCTGCTTGTGAAACTTGTAACAACTCCCTGTTGGTAGCTTCAGCAACCTCAGTGATTCCCATCAGTTTTATTTCTTCTTTCATAAACCTGCCAGCTTTATGCAACAGCTACCATTTCTGCCTTGTTTCTGATTCCTTCTTTGGTCTCTTATAATGTCTACTTGAACTCCAAATTCTGACCCTAATCCTAGCTACTTACTTTTTCACATTCTTCGCTTCACAGTTTAACCAAACATTCAGTTTAGATCAGCTTCTTTGTCAAGCCCACTGTTCCACAAACCCCAACTTCAAAATGAACCCAGAAATATCAAATGGCTGTAATTGGTTATTACATCCAACTTCCAGCTGTATTTACCTTGAGCCATGTGTTATAGAATTTATGCTTTGGTACAAATAAGCTTTCTCTGGGGCTTTAGTGGGAAAGCCAATGAAAATTTGTGTATAAAAGTGCATGGCATATCCATTAGATCAGGAATTAAGCAAGTGAGAAAGTTCAAGATTTACATAGAGTAGTTCATTTGTATTTAAAAAGTGTCTTAGCTCTATACTGGTGCTTACTTTATTCAGTTGGTTAAGTCTTAGGGCTCCTCCTCATGTAAAATACAGTTTGATGCATTTGTGGCTCTATAGTGATAAGGTTGTGAAAATCCTGCTATAGTAAGTGAGCTACTCTTAAGGAACCACTCAGAAAGAGAAGGATGGTGCTATGTAGTAAAATGTAATATCTGAAGTTCTTGGTACATGAGCAACAGATAGCCATAACTCTAAGAGTAAAAGATTATGGGATCCAAAATTTGCTCCCCTGTGAAGACTTGGCTCAAATACCACTTCCTTGTGAAGCTTCTGTGATTTTTCTTCCTGATGGGTGGTAGTGCTTTAAAGGACAATATTTCCTCTTCTTTGCACTCTGCTGAGGAGGTGCCTTCCCAAAATACCTGTAACTTTCTTTTTGATACTTTATATGTCTCTTACTCTTGAAATGTGAACTTCTTTAGTCAGGGGTTCTTTTAATCAATCACCTTAGTTACTCAGTATCTGTTACATACATGATGTCAGTATGTGACTGATGAATGAATACATTACCTTATTTTAGATCACATACTTTTTATATCACTTTTACTTCGTAACATTCATGGACAATTTTCTTATTTTATTAAATAACTTTAGAAAAGTTGATATTTTTAATGGAGTATATTTTCTATTATACTGGCCATTTAGGTTGTTTTATCCCTGGGTTGAGAAGATTCCCCTGGAGAAATGAAAGGCTACCCACTCTGGGTAGTATTCTGGCCTGGAGAATTCCACGGACTGTATGGTCCATGGGATCGCAAAGAGTTGGACATGACTGAACGACCTTCACTTTCACTTTCATTATGGAAAAGATTCTAAGAATTAAATTCTTGTAGGTATGTCTCTTTTGCACATCTCTAATATGGCTGGATGGCATCACCAACTCTGTGGACATGAGTTTGAGTGAAGTCCGGGAGTTGGTGATGGACAGGGAGGCCTGACGTGCTGTGATTCATGGGGTCATGGAGAGTCAGACACGACTGAGCGACTGAACTGAACTGAACTGAAGTACTTCTTCAAGATGCAGTCCTGGAAAGAAAGTCATTCGGTTGGAAGGATGAATTCTTTTAAGATTCTTGGTACACACAGATTGTCAGACTATTATAAATACTAGTAGAGAAAGGAAATGGCAACCCACTCCAGTATTCTTGCCTGGAGAATCCCAGGGACAGAGGAGCCTGTTGCGCTGCCGTCTATGGGGTTGCACAGAGTCGGACACCACTGACGCGACTTAGCAGCATCAGCAGAGAAAGGATGGTGCCTCTGTCACGTAACTAAAACTGGGCATAAAAGTTTACAAACTTTTGCCAGTATAACAAATCTCAAGTCTTCTATCTCAATATTATCATTATTTTTAATCGATAAATTTTAAATATGTTAAAATATATTTTTCCATTTTAATATAAAATTGTTTTTGTTAGCTTTGGTTTCTTTTGAAACTGTCCTGAAGACGCTGGAGCTGGACCTGGGAGGTGTTTCAGCCTGGCATAATCAGAACATCTCACAAGAGGGAAGGAGGTTTCTGTGGAGCTGTGCATGGATAGACAGGTCGATGGATAGGGGAGAGTCAGTGAGAGGCCCTCCAGGGTGCTTTGGCAGGAGAACAGTGAGGCATGTAAAAGATGCAAATGGGGTGGTATCAATATTGTTCTGACAGTTTATTGTTCATCAGTTATCATTCATTTTGGTTTTAATTTAGAATTATCAATCTTAGTTGAGATTTTGGAAAATAGACTTAAAAAGTTAGCTTTATATGGGGCAACTCTTTTTTTTGGTTAAAAAAATTATAAAGAATTCAGGCTTGTATATTATAGTTGTAGTGAAATATTCATTGATTTAAAAGTCATGTCAGGTGAATTTTTACAAGATCATGTCAACATGATCATAACTATGTCTTTAACTACTCATGTCATGAATTTTTAAAATCTAATTCTTTTTCAGATTCTCTTCCCATATAGTTATTACAGAATATTATGTAGAAGTTTCTGTGCTATACAGTATGTCCTTGTTGATAATATATTTTTGAGATTGTCATTCATAAATGGTTTTGAATGTAACATATTATCACCACTTCTGAATAAAATTATTGTGGTTTTTAATATCTCACATGTTTAAAATTGCATATGATTATGAATTTGTCTTAAAGTTGAAATCACTATGATTTATTTTACATTATGTTAACTAGCTGACATTTCCAAGCCATAAAAGCAGATGTGAATCAATAAAATTTATCATCAAATCTTTGCATCTGTTCATGATACAAGGGAATTATGTTCTCTAAAGAAGTTTTAGAGTAGTGTTAAGGATTTCCATGATTATTATTAGGTATAATTAGAAATCTCTGGTGAAGAAGGCAATGGCAACCCACTCCAGTACTCTTGCCTGGAAAATCCCATGGGCAGAGGAGCCTGTTAGGCTGCAATGGGGTCGCAAAGAGTCAGACACGACTGAGTGACTTCACTCTCACTTTTCACTTTCCTTCATTGGAGAAGGAAATGGCAACCCACTCCAGTGTTCTTACCTGGAGAATCCCAGGGACGGGGGAGCCTGGTGGGCTGCCGTCTATGGGGTCTCACAGAGTCGGACATGACTGAAGCGACTTAGCAGCAGCAGCAGAAGTCTGTGGGGATTTTTGTTTATATATATGTGATATTTATATATGTCTGAATACATTGCATTAATAAGCTAAAGAACCATAACCACAAGTGAAATAGCAAGTATATATACTTTTATTTAGTAAGCAAAAGTAAGATTATATAATCACATTGTTGTGCTTCTTCTATAAGTACTACTACTAATAAATACAATGTAGTATTTCAATTGATATTTTGATGACTGTAAGATCAATCATTGAGATGTAGAAAAGAGACAGTCTCCAATTCTTCCAAATTCCTTTTGAATGAGAAAGAAATATTGCAGAGTAAGCATGAATGGAGAACCAGAATGAATGGGGGAAGTCTGGAGGTGTGAACTAAAAGTTAAGAGACTTGCCATGAATATAAGTGCAGGTAGGTAGCAGGCTGAGGTGGAGTGGCTATGAGGTGGGTACTGGCATAGTTACAGTCCTTGGAAGGAAACCAGTGCAAGGATTCAACTTGTTACTCAATTCCCATAACTGGGAGGGAACCTGAGGGCTTGAGGATAGTGAATAAGAAAAAAAAAAATTTATCATCAGGCTTAATTATCAAAATTACCAGAATTAATGTTGTTTCCTTATGGAGGCAACAAATTTGTGTAAAATCTCTCTGACTTTTCCACCGTCTCAGTCAAATGATCCTAGAAGGCGGGTGGGCGGACTCAGCCTGCAGATGGGGCCTCTGAGGCCCCAGGTGTGGGGAATGAGCACCACCAGGCAGTTCATTAAACAAACAATGGAAGTGTTAGAAATGAAGTCACAATATTTAAAGCATTAAAGGTGGTCAGAGCCAGGTTTCCATTTCCTCTGTGAGAGGAGAGATTAGCTTTAACCATTAGCTAGGAATTGACGGTCACATGATATTACAAACTTATAATGTTTCAGCCAGGAGCACTGTCTTGGCCAGTGTAATTCATGCACATTGAAAAACTGTGTGTAGCATTTTGTGTAGCACATTGAACACATCTCCAAAAGCCTCTTAAGTAACTTTCAGTGTTGAGTTGGAAGTTGATATGCATCTCTGGGATTTTCTGTTTATTTTTACATCATGTATGTCAGGAAATCTGTTCTTCATGTCAGTATTTATAGGAAACTAATAATTTTGAAACATCTTCACAAATCTAGCTGAGCATATGTTTTCTGGATAATAGTCAAGAAATCTGCTATTTTTCTTTTAATATTTAGAATAAATCCAAGAACCCACAAAAAGAGAACTTTAATTGATTAATCAATACTGTGCATAAATATCTTGCTTAGAATGAAAGAATACCTAAACATATATTTCTAAAATCTAATTTTACTAATTTGGAATAAAAATGAATGATAATTACAAATAGGTTCTATTTAATAACAGAATAGTCTTCAGTAGCAGAGTAGGAGATAGGTTGTAAAAAAGATTGAATATTCATTTAAATTTCTGAAATATAAATTGTAAACCAAAATAATTTTAATAACATTTCAATTGCCTTCTGAACAAGAAAATTTAATAATTACACATTTGCTATACACGCAGTGTCTCTAAACTGAATCTGTTGTCTTTCTAGCAATGATACTTATGAGACAAATTCCTCTTTACCTTTTCTTCTCCTACTGTTAGAGACCTAGTTGCTTCCTGATGTCTAGCTCATATTCTGGAGAAGCTTTTAGTTTTACACTTTGGAATACATTTGTACTCAAATAGAGTCAGCCATCATAGACTTTGAACTGACTGGAATTTCTACTTTTAGGTCTCTTGTTAATTTTATGTGACTTGCTTAACTTTTTCTAAGTTTTTCACTTCTCAGCTAAAAATATATTGATTGTAGTTCCTAGTGTAAAAAACTACAATGACTTAAGATAAAACCCCCGGCCAAGTACGGTCGCTCAAACTGAGGCATTTATAGTAGCCACAAGGCCCAGCACTTGCTGTTCTCTGTCCCAAAGATACCATTTGTTCCCACTGTCTTCACGCCTGCTCTGCCTTCAGATTTTTCAGGAAAACATTTACGTCATCTTATCATATTATATAGTCTGTTAGCTCCATCTGTCTTTTTCTAGATACAGGCACATTTTTAAAATATCTGAGCAGTTATTTGATTAATATATGTCTTCTCACAATATTTTAAGCTTTCTGAATGGAAATGTCTAGATTTTCTCATCTTTGTATTTTGATAACATAGCGCAGAGCTTGACACATTTTACGAGGCAGGTGCTAGCTAAATGGATAGATGCGTGGATGAAAGAATGAGTAAATATATGGTAGTGGAAATAGTTAATGAACATTTAATAAGTCAGATATTGCACATCAGATAACACATGCATACACAAAAATCTACTAGGTACTTTTATATCCTCAAGCGTGACTAACTTAACAATGATACACAGATGGGAAAGAGCAGAACTGGAAAAATAATTTATTTCCCATCCTGCTTGAAACTCGACCTCTCTCCATCCTTTCCTTTTATTTTTTTCCATTTACTTCTAAATGCATATAAGGTGTCCCAGTATTAGTACATGCACAGGATCCAGAGACTTTTTCACTCTGTCCTTCCTTGGCTTCTCCCACCATGTGGTGATCACACATTTACAATTTCAGATTCAACAGTCTCAGGCCTCTACACAAAGTCGATGTTTCTTAACCTTTGCTCTGTATCAGAAGCATGAGAGGACATGTTCATAACGCACACACTGCTTCCCCCCTCCAGGACTGTTAACTGGATCATGCAGGCTCCAGGTGATGATATGACAGTTGCCATGCTGCATCAGTGTTGAGGAACTTAAGCCTGAGCAACTCTGATTTGGGAACAGAAGCAGATTGTGTGGGTTAGGTATAGTGCAAGAAAGTGATACAGCCAAAAAGATTCCTCTGCTCTAAAAACAAGAAATTTCAGCCTTGGGAACATGAACTCAGTGTTGGAGACTAAAACATTTTGTAAAGAACATAGATGTGTCTTTATGGTTAAGAGATAGTTATATATAATAGGCAGGAAATCTGTCAATATTAAATGGCTTTAAAAGTCATATGGAAATACTGCCTGTGAGATGAGAAATTTTCATTTTGTAAAAATAACAGTAGAACAGTAAAAGCACTTACGTGAACTGATTTAAATGTGTTCCTAATAACGTATGTGAGCCTGCATGTATATTCTTAAATATGTATCACTGTAATTTTGTAGCGTGTTTGCCTAATTAGAATAATACACTATGTGCCACAGACTTTAAAAATTTTTGCTCTTAAACAAGTCAGAAAAACATGATCATAACTTAGAGATTTATTGTGTTTATTTTTGTCATTGTTCTGTAATTTTTGTATTTTTATCATTGTTTTTGTTGTTGTTTGGCTTTTTTCCCCCCCTCTGGCACAAAAGAAAAAACATGTAGCTACTCACTTTTCCAAATATAAACAGAGCTTACTTATTTTTCTGATTCTTTAGAAAAATATTTTACAAATTTGAAGTAATATGTGTTAAACGTTTATAAGGTTAGATGTGAATACTTAAAACTCATGAACATAGATTACAAAAATTTGGAATTCATAATATTTTGAGGAGTGATGAAAGCTCTAAACTCAGACGTACCTGCTTTTTTTTTTATTGAAATACAGATTTACAATGTTATGTTAGTTTCAGGTGTACCACACACACGGTGATTTATTTGCTCACATTGTGAAATGATCACCATAAGTATCAGTGTGTCTCCATACAAAGTTATTAAAATATTATTGATGAAATTCCTTATTTTATGTACTGCATTTCATGACTTGTTTACTCAGTTCAGTTCAGTTGCTCAGTTGTGTCTGACTCTTGCGACCCCATCGACTGTAGCATGCCAGGCTTCCCTGTCCATCACCAACTCCTGGAACTTACTCAAACTCATATCCATTGAGTCGGTGGCCATCCAACCATCTCATCCTCTGTCGTTCACTTTTCTTCCCACCTTCAATCTTTCCTAGCATCAGGGCCTTTTCCAATGAGTCAACTCTTCACATCAGGTGGCCAAAGTATTGGAGTTTCGGCTTCAGCCTCAGTACTTCCAATGGATATTCACAACTGATTTCCTTTAGGATGGACTGGTTGGATCTCCTTGCATTCCAAGGGACTCTCTAGAGTCTTCTCCAGCACCACAGTTCAAAAGCATCAATTCTTCAGCGCTCAGCCTTCTTCACAGTCCAACTCTCACATCCATACGTGACCACTGGAAAATCCATAGCCTTGACGAGACGGACCTTTATTGGCAAAGTAATGTCTCTGCTTTTTAATATGCTGTCTAGGTTGGTCATAACTTTCCTTCCAAGGAGTAAGTGCCTTCTAATTTCATGGCTGCAGTCACCAGCTATTGCTACTGCTGTAATAATCTAAGGGGTAACTTCTTATCCAAACTGTGCCACAATTAGATAGCCCCGCATTGGCCATATACCATAGGTTAAATTATTCCAACCACGTAATCCATAATCCTTTTCTTCCAAGGATCAAGTGTCTTTGAATTTCATAGCTATAGTCAACATCTGCAGTAATTTTCACTGCAGTTCAGTCGCTCAGTCGTGTCCGACTCTCCGCGACCCCATGAATCACAGCACGCCAGGCCTCCCTATCCATCACCAACTCCCGGAGTTCACTCAAACTCATGTCCACAGAGTCGGTGATACCATCCAGCCATCTCATTCTCAGCCGTCCCCTTCTCCTCCCGCCCCCAACCTTTCCCAGCATCAGAGTCTTTTCCAGTGAGTCAACTCGTCGCATGAGGTGGCCAAAGTATTGGAGTTTCAGCTTTAGCATCAGTCCTTCCAATGAACACCCAGGATCGATCTCCCTTAGAATGGACTGGTTGGATCTCCTTGCAGTCCAAGGGACTCTCAAGAGTCTTCTCCAACACCACAGTTCAAAAGCATCAGGAGCCCCCCAAAATAAAGTCTCTCACTGTTTCCATTGTTTCCCCATCTATTTGGCAAAATGTGTTATGTAATTGTAATTTTGTATCTCTTAGTCCCTTTCAGCTCTTTTGCTGCCCCCCCCACCAGCCTTTCTGCAACCATCCATTTGTTTTCTGTGTCTTTGAGTCTGTTTTCATTTTGTTATCTAAATTTTACATATTGAGTAAGATTATGTGGTATTTGTGTTTCTCTTTGACTTACTTCATTTGTATAAAGTCCTCTAGACCTGTCTGTGTTGTCACAAGTGGCATTTTTTTGTGTGTGTGTGTGGCTAATGTTCCATTGTCTGTATCTTTTTTATTCATTCGTGTATCAGTGGATACTTAGATTTCTTGCATATCTTGGCTACCGTGAATATGCTGCAGTGAACGTTGGAGTGCACATATCTTTTCAAATTAGTGTTTTTGTTTTCAAATGCACCTGGTGTAAAATACTGTTTCTGGCACTTTTTAGTATTATTATTTTGGACATGTTTCTTGAGCACTTTATCCTCAATTCAGTCATCTGCACATCAGAAATTTTCTGTCAGCATTAGGTGAAGTAATGTATGTTAAAGACTTAGCATGGTACTTCCTGTACTTAGTTAAAAAAAAACAATGCAATGAGTCAGTATTGACTCTTAGGACCACATCCAGCAACTTAACTCTCTGAGCTGCTGTAGGAACCTCTTGAGACTCCTGCAGTCCTTACCTTTAGACCACTCATATATACTCCTCATTGCGCTCTACCTGGGATCCTGGATCTATTGCACGTGTTCTAGACACGTATAGTGGAGCCAGCGTCTAACATGCCTGTTGAGTCAGTGTACCATCTTCACAGGTTTTCATATGTCAAAGTCAGCACAACTGTTTCATTGTATATAATTTTATATATGTCTACTGTAGTATCAAAGTCTGTAATCTTGCTGCTAAATAATTGTGTAATCTTCAGCTTCAACAATGGTAACAAGTGGATTGGAGTTTTCTTTATACTCACT
Organism: Moschus berezovskii; assembly: GCF_049115385.1. Classification (NCBI taxonomy): domain Eukaryota; kingdom Metazoa; phylum Chordata; class Mammalia; order Artiodactyla; family Moschidae; genus Moschus; species Moschus berezovskii. Next base: position 26,392,518 of record NC_142462.1, on the reverse strand, counting down.
TTTAGCTGTTAAAATCTCTGTCATGATCCCTCAAGTACCACTCTTCCTATACCGTAACAATTTGGGTCTAGTTTTGTTTATAAAACAATTATTAAATAAAAGACAATTTGTCAGTATTCATAGGAACTTTGAGTATGAGAGATGAAACCCTAAATAATTCTTTTTTTCTTTTGCTACCAATAAATAATACAGATAAATGTTTTAGAATGACAACCAGGAATATCATCTAAGGTATGAGTGCATTTATACTGTAGGTGCGCCTGTGTGCTAAGTCACTTCAGTTGTGTCCGACTTGTTGCAACACCATGGACTGCAGCACACCAGTCCTATAGGCATACTTTTTATTTAAGAAGATTGAGGACGCTTCTTAGAATAAAAAAATCTTTATTTTCTAATGAAATATGTTCTAAGTTCCTCTTGTTATACAAAATGGAATAGTTTTATTAACTGAGCATTAATGTTTTCCTGATGCAATTATGAAGTAATATAACTTAGGATATGATGTAGTCTAAAAATCAATGTAATTTAAAACAGTGTATCATATTAAGTCCATAAAAATAAAAAGGTACTAAGTGCGGCAGAATTTTCTCCACTGGACACTTAAGAATTTATTTGTCCAAATCCATTTCCCTATTTTAACCATTCTGATAACTAAAATAAAGCAGGAGACAGTGTAAGAGACATAAAAGACACAAGTTCAATTCCTGAGTGGGGAAGATCCTCTATAGGAGGGCATAGCAACCCACTCCAGTATTCTTGCCTGGAGAATCCCCATGGACAGAGGAACCTGGTGGGCTGCAGTCCATAGGGTTGTAAAGACTTGGATATGACTGAAGCGACTTAGCACACATGCATGCAGAGTGCTTTTTATATTATTTGCTAATATGTTTAATATTATTTCTTTACTATAGCACTATTTTACCAAAATTATGAATGTTATTGCTAATATATATGCATGTGTAATTCTTGATTTTTCAAAATAAGTAAAATGATTTAAAGAAGATTATCTGATTTACCAGTTATATATTGACTTCATGCATTAATAACATATGTTCATATTTTTATTTCCATCTTTGTGTACATTAAAAAACATAAAAATGTTACTCCAATCACCTAAATAATGGTTATACAAAATGCTCAATTTATGAATACTCATCAAGAATATATGATTTATATATGAATGCCTTTTTGTGTGTTTTGTTTTTTAAAAAAATAAGAAAAAAGAACATAATTCTATTATAGCTGTAAGAAGATAGTGTGAATAGTTATACCTGTTCACAGGTATTATAACTATTACCTGTTCATCTTAATAGAAAATAGATGGTTAGATGAATCCTATACAAACTTTTTATCTTAACTGTGCATTAATTCAGATTGATGCTTCTGCCTTTGCCTCTGCTTGTGTGTTGATCACAATGTCTGCATGTCATATATTTTATTTTAAGATGAAGATCTAGATGACTGAGTTAAGGTTTCTCTTATAAATTATTAAAAATATTATTAGTTTATCAAGCAATAATTTAAATTGAATGCAAGTAAATTTAATAACTATTTTGAGGTCATTCAGAGTAATGCATCATTGATTATCTATTGAAGTGATGTCTTAACATGTGAAAGTGACATTCGGTAAGCCTCTGCACTTAACAGAAAGCAAATGTAGGAATTTAAATTGCCACATAAAACACTGACTTAAATGTGTTATCCTTAAATAGCATTAGTGTTCTGAAATATAAACAGTTAATCAGTTAAATATAAAAACAAATTTTAAAATTTTTACTGGAGGTAAAAGGTAAGAAAATATGCATAAAAGCATTGAAGGTATAAATATTTATTCAGAGTCATTTTGATTAACACAATTTCTGACTGAGAAGTTTTCTAAATTGTGGAGTCTAGCTACTGCTGCTGCTGCTGCTGCTAAGTCACTTCAGTCATGTCCGACTCTGTGCAACCCCTAGAGTTTACCTCAAATACTTTTATCTATTAGTGGCTTCCTTTAGAGAACTTTTTTCAGGCTTAAAGTGAAAGCAAAATAAAAAAAGACTCTTTGTCCCATATTCAATTTGTTATTCACATTTGAGTAGCATCTTGGATGGTGGCTCAAATGGTAAAGCGTCTGCCTACAACGTGGGAGACCTGGGTTTGATCCCTGGGTTGGGAAGATCCTCTGGAGAAGGAAATGGCAACCCACTCCAGTATTCTTGCCTGGAAAATCCCATGGACGGAGGAGCCTGGTAAGCTACAGTCCGTGGGGTTGCAAAGAGTGGGACACGACTGAGCAACTTCACTTCACTTTTGTATGAAATCTCACCAATGTTGCTTTAGTACGCATACATTTGAACCATATTACACATGCTGTGACTGTGTACCTACAAAGCTCAACATAGTATAGCAAACTATTACCATTAATGGGAAAGTTTGCTGAGTGATTGGATGCAAGAAAAATATACACAACTGAGTCGTTATTTTTAAAGTAACTAACCAAATCACTGGACATGGAACAACAGACTGGTTCCAAATCAGTTAAGGAGTACATCAAGGCTATGTATTTCACCCTGCTTATTTAACTTATATGCAGAGTGCATCATGAGAAAGGCTGGACTGGATGAAGCACAAGTTGGAATCAAGATTGCTGGGAGAAATATCAATAACCTCAGATATGCAGATGACACCACCCTTATGGCAGAAAGTGAAGAAGAACTGAAGAGCCTCTTGATGAAAGTGAAAGAGAGTGAAAAAGTTGGCTTAAAGCTCAACATTAAGAAAACTAAGATCATGGCATCCAGTTCCATCACTTCATGGCAAATAGATGGGGAAACAATGGAAACAGTGACAGATTTAATTTTGGGGGGCTTCAAAATCACTGCTGATGGTGACTGCAGCCATGAAATTAAAAAACACTTGCTCCTCAGAAGAAAAACTATGACCAACCTAGACAGCATATTAAAAAGCAGAGACATTACTTGGCTGACAAAGGTCTGTCTAGTCAAAGCTATGGTTTTTCCAGTAGTTATGTATGGATGTGAGAGTTGGACTATAAAGAAAGCTGATCGCCGAAGAACTGATGCTTTTGAACTGTGGTGTTGGAGAAGACTCTTGAGAGTCCCTTGGACTGCAAGGAGATCCACCCAGTCAATCCTAAAGGAAATCAGTCCTGAATATTCATTGGAAGGACTGATGCTGAAGCTGAAACTCTAATACTTTGGCTACCTGATTCAAAGAACTGATTCCTTGGAAAATACCCTGATGGTGGTAAAGACTGAAGGCAGGAGAAGAAGGGGACTATAGAGGATGAGATGGCTGGATGGCATCACTGTCTTGATGGACATGAGTTTGAGCAAGTTTCGGGAGTTGGTGATGGACAGGGAAGCTGGTGTGCTGCAGTCCATGGGGTCGCAAAGAGTTGGACATGACTGAGCGACTAAACTGAACTGAGCGATATTCTAAATGGGAAAAGTATCATAAAAATAACAACTTCCAGATTAATATATGTGTGATGTAACCACATTACCAATGGATTTCTGTAGAATCCTATACAAAATTATCTTAAAGATGATCATAAAAGCTAATGAATGCATGCTAAATGTTGGCTTCTAGGTGTTATTCCATTTTTAAAAAACATGAAAATCGCTCAGTCCTGTCCGACTCTTTGTGGCCCCGTGGACTGTAGCCCTCCAGGTTCCTCTGTCCATGGAATTCTCCAGGCAGGAATACTGGAATGGGTTGTCATTCCCTTCTCCAGGGGATCTTCCCGACCCAAGGATCAAACTCAGGTCTCCTGAGTTACAGGCAGATTCTTTACTGCCTAAGTCACCAGGGAAACTTGCTTTTTTTTTTAAAAAAAAAAAGGTGTCCTGCATTTAAATCCAAAAAAATACCCAACACATATTTTAGCACAGTTCTAGGAAACAGTCAAGGCATAATTTTGAGTATTATAATTTATAATGATCAAAATTTTTTTGAAAATAGTTGATGGCCTGACCTTATAAAAAATGTTGAACTATGTGAAGTTTTATTTACTTGTTTTCTGACTCTTCTTTTGAGTCTTTCTTGAGCCCATATTTTTACTCATCTCTACTCAAATATCTTTCATGTTTCTTAGGGCTTTTCATTCCAGCGGTTCTTTGCACACTAAGATTCATTGATTCCAAAATTTTTGGTCTCTATCCTGGTCAGGAAGCAGAAAGAAAGGGGTTCAAAGAACAATCCAATAAATGTGTATTTATTTATAAATTACTACAAGTCTTCTGTGGTAGTATATATTTATTGATATGTATTTGAAATGTAAGTATTGTATTTCAGCCATTTAAAAACTTAAATCTATGGCCTAGTGAAATGAATTATAATGATTGGAGACTACAAATTATATTCGATTTTAACAGTCTTTGTTTTGTCTTTTTTTAAATCAAGCCATTACCAGAAAAGTAATTGAAGGCCATCTGCTATTTGTAAAGGCTGATTTCCTGTGTGTAGATAGCATCATTTTCTGACAAATCATAAATGGCTTGTAAATGCTACTAGGGGTTGAAGTTAGGATTATTAGCATATTATGTGACTCTTGAGTTTCTAAAATCATTTTTCTTTCCTCTCCAAAAAGGCAAAAAAGTTTTCTGTGTATGCTTGTATGTGTGTTTGTGTGTGCATATGTGTGTGTATATTCACATATATTTTTAAAATTTAGAATATAGCTAATTTTCCTAAGAATCCTGTAATTCATTAAAGTGATTATCCATTTAATTTTGTGCAAAATCCAAAGTTGGGTATTGCTGTAGTAAAAATAGAAACAAAAACCCCTTACAAGTGTTCATTAGATATAATGTTTAAAAAAAAACATCAAGAACTAAATTCTCTAACTTCTAGGTATAGCAACATTCAGAATTAACATGTATAGCAGCATTATACATGTTAGAAACTGTTCTAGAGGACAAAAAGTCTTCAAGGCCAGTGATAGTATTTATGTGGTGGATAATTTGTTTTGTTGTTCTTGATACTTTGAAAATGAAATCCTATTTCTACTCTGTTGTGGTATTGTCCCTAAATATGGCACAGGTTAAATAAGTTACCTTCTGGTGCATAGTGCTCTGCTATACATAATTTGCTTCCATTTTGAAGAAGACAAAGATGGCATGAGTGCTTTTGTATGATAGGCGAGTGGGTGGGAAGGATGTTGAAAAATGTTTCACTGGCAAAGAGACATATTTTAAGTGACTTTATGAAGATGAGCTCCTCATTATTGATTCTTAGGTCTTAGGTGACGGTATTAAAGCTTCCTGGAAAATTAAGCAAGCTTAATGCTGGCACAGACCCCTTAGCTATGCTGCTTTCTCATTCACGCTGTGGATTAGCAAGAGATTGACCTGAATCAAATCCTTATATCATATTGCTTGTTAGAAAAGAAGCAGGGGGGAGAGAGGGAAGTCAGTGTACAGAAGAGAAGAGATTTCCATTTTCCTTTATATTTGGTCTGAAGGATATCACTAATGAACATTAATTCCTGAGCATAAGCTTGATATGGATATAATTCTAGACCAGAGGGATGCTATTCAGTTAGACTTAATAAGAAAATTCTCAATTGAATTATGCAGAGAAACAGTAATGAATGACTGGATAAGCTCTGAAGTACTGACTATAATTTTTCAAGTTATGAGTAAAATTGTTTTTTGTGCATCTGTGTAACATATCCTTTATTTTACTACTGAAGAAAAATGTGACAGGAGGTATAGCTCGTGTATCTTGACCTCACAAACTTATTTGTCTTATACCCTCTGTGTTTTACTGGCCTTAATGTAAGTGAAATATATTAGAATATAATTACATAAGTGAAAATATAATTTATACAATCTTTATGTCCTTAAAAATTCCTGCTTTCCTGATTCTTCTCTACCTTTTCCCTCACTATATCACATTTATTTTTGAAAACATAATCTAAGATTCATTCTGTTTTTCTTCCTGAACTTTCCACAATTTTATATTTTTATGTTGAATAATCTGATCACCAGATTGAAAAAAAAACAACATCTGCACATTTAGTTTTTATTTGTTTTTTACTTGTTCTTCCTAAAAATTTTTGGAAAAGGCAAGGAATACATAGGCAGAAAAATGTTATACTAGAAGTCTAAGGCAGCATAGTTCACATTAAGCATGAGTATTTTCATTTTGTTTTATTCAACTATTTTTTAAAGAGTTTGAAATTGGCTGCTTATAAAATTTTATTTATTTTTTACTTTAAAAATACAGCATTTCCACATGACTTTTAGAAAGAATCAATGTCTTACTTAATGACTATGTAATATTCCTTTTTGATTATTTTTTGATTTTTGCATGTTTCTCCATTTTGACATCAAAACAATATATCTTTTTTATTGTTTTCATTTCAGACTATTTCCTTAGATTTATAAAAGAAAAAAACACAGTACATTGTATAGTCATGATTTCCAGATTCTTGAGTTTCTACTAATTTATTTTTAAGTCTAAATTTTATTTTTGTGAAAAAGCTGATTTCTTCCCCAGAGTAAGAAACATTTTTTCCAAGTTCACTGTTCAGTCTCTGTATGTCACAGCTCATTTTGTCATTGCTGTATGTTTTTCCACTACATACTGAAAGAATTATTTTGGTGTTAATTATGTTTTGTTGCTTAAAATGTAAATATTAAATCTGCCATTCCATTTTGATGGCCTGAAACACTTATGACCTCCTCAGTCTCTCCTTTTACCCTTCTTATTGTCTTACCATTTCAACCTGTTAGCTTCATTTCTCCTGTGGTTGTCCCTTTCTCTTGCATAGAGACTATATGATTCTTTTATTCTTTCAGAGATACCAAACAGTTTAATGTAACTTTTTTCCTTTCCAGTAATAACTCATTAAACACACAACAACAAAATTTGAGTTGATCCATACGTACCTTATTTTGAAATTATGGTGCTCTGGTACAATGCAGAGATTGAGAAACTACAGCCCACAGGCCAAATCTTGCCGCAAACCTTTTGAAAGTAAAATTTTATTGGCACGTAGCCTTATCCATCCCTTTACACATTTTCGATGGCTTCCTCTGTACCACAGTGAAGAGGTGAACAGTCATGGTAAAGACTACGTGAGTCAAAAACTCTAAACTGTTTACTAGCTGGCCCTTTATAGAAGATGTTGCTCACTTATAACATAGCAGATTAAAAAAAAAAGTGTTTTGTTTGCTTTAGGCTACCCATGCATTTCCCCTCTCTATCTTTTATTGAAATCACAGAAACTTTATTAGATACAGTTGGGAGCTATTATATTTACTCGATGCAGAACACATAACCTTGGCTAGTTTATTCACATGTACCTCTCCTGGAATTTGTATTTGAATAGATTGCATTTTGTGGTGAAGCTCTGATTAAACTGTCCCCACTAAAGGACTGCTGCAGATATATTGTGGGAGAGGAGAGTTGATAATAAAGTCAGGAAGACAGAGTTTGGAGTTAGGAGTCAGGTTGTTAAGGATACACATACCATGAAGAGTAGTTTGCAATGGGCAGCAGCCATTAAGGACTTATCATCGGGAGAATGACATTCTGATTTATGCTTTAGAACAAGCAGATTGCCCTGCTCCTGCGGAAATGCTTTGCTGTAAAGTTGAAGAGCTTTTCCATTATCAGCAGAATGATGCAAGCCAGAAAGGGTAAGAAACTTCAGTCAAGCAGTGATGATGAAGAGGTAATAGAGTGATGTTTAGAGAGTAAAAGCAATGGCACATAAGATGGAAAGAGTGAAATGGGGGAAGTGGGAAAGACAGTTCCAAGGGTTCTAGTCTGGATTACTGTTAATGGCAGGAAATGCACAAACTAATGGTTTACTTTTTAGACATAGGAAGGTGAAGGTGTTTCTGGGAAATTTAGGTGAACTTATAAGGTGAATCAGAGAAGGCAATGGCAACCCACTCCAGTACTCTTGCCTGGAAAATCCCATGGGCGGAGGAGCCTGGTAGGCTTCAGTCCACGGGGTCGTGAAGAGTCGGACATGACTGAGCTACTTCACTTTCACTTTTCACTTTCCTGCATTGGAGAAGGAAATGGCAACCCACTCCAGTGTTCTTGCCTGGAGAATCCCAGGGACCGGGGAGCTTGGTGGACTGCCGTCTATGGGGTCCCACAGAGTCGGACATGACTGAAGCGACTTAGCAGCAGAGCAGCATAAGGTGAATAGACTACCAGGAAACAAGAATAAAATTAGGAAAAAGCTTCCAGGGAAAGCACCAGGAAATGCCCCAAAGCAAGGGATAGGCCAGGAAGAGGAGGACGCAAACAGAGGAAGCATGAAGCATCCACAGAAAGGAAATGGTGCTATGTAGCATTCATTTACACACTTTACTCATTTTATGCAATTCCTCTGTGACTTTACAATGTAGATATTCTTTTTCATTTGCTCATATGAAAGAACAAATAGCCATCAGTAGCAAAATTTGAGATTTAAAGAGCTAGACTATATACGTTTTGTGTCCTTTGTGCATGATCAGTCACTCGGTAGTGTTTGAGTCTTTGCGACCCCATGGCAAAGAACACCAGGCTTCTCTGTCCATGGAATTCTCCAGGCAAGAATACTGGAGTGAGCTGTCATTTCCTCCTCCAAGGGATCTTCCCAGGCCAGGGATTGAACGTTTATCTTCTGCGCCTCCTGCATCACAGGCAGATTCTTTACCGCTGAGTCGCTGAGCCCTGTGTTCTCTTTATGACTAAATATTTTCTTAAAAGGGAAGTGGAAGTGAAGTTGCTCAGTCGTGTCCAACTCTTTGTGACCCCATGGACTGACTGTAGCCTGCCAGGCTCCTCTGTCCGTGGGATTCTCCAGGCAAAAATACTGGAGTGGGTTGCCGTTTCCTTCTCCATTCTTAAAAGGAAGACAACAGTAAATACCTAGGCTGCCATAATTTGCTGAGGAATTTTATTTATGAAACTTTTGTTCATGTGAGCAGACAATGGTTCACCAGGAAATATACTTTACAAAAATTACTCAACTGTCAAAATCAATTCAGCTTTGAGAAACTACAGTTGTTCCCCAGTTATTAATAAAATGTAAATATATCTGATCTAACTGCTTATATTCCACAATTTCCTAAGAAAAGTAGATAGTGATGTGGGGGAAATCATTTGTTTATTGGTAGGAGAGCAATCCCAACAAAGTTGCCAGAGCTATCTATAATAAGAGATAACAAAAGCCAGTTGCCAAGTGAATTGGATGGAGGACACTTGGTGATGATCAGAACAAACTGCTGAGACATACAAACCTGAAGCTTTTAGGCTCTAATGTCAACTATACTTGTTTATGTACTAGTTATTATATCTATGATTACTTTTAATTGTATGTTAACTGAACGACTTGCCTTTCACTCTTCACTTTCACACATTGGAGAAGGAAATGGCAACCCACTCCAGTGTTCTTGCCTGGAGAATCCCAGGGACGGGGGAGCCTGGTGGGCTGCCGTCTATGGGGTCGCACAGAGTCGGACACGATTGAAGTGACTTAGCAGCAGCTTATATTTATTTATCCAGGAGGGTATCTTCCCAACCCAGGGATCGAACCCAGGTCTCCTGCATTGTGGGCAGATTCTTTACCAGCTGAGCCACAAGGGAAGCCCTTATATTTATTTATACTATATTAATTAGTATTGACTAGCCTGTGTCCCACCAGGTCAAGTACTTATTGTTAAAGCTGTCTGCAGAAGTAAAAATTTCAAATCTAGTTTTATTTTGATCTTGTAAATTGATAGTAGACCAGAAAATTATGTGTGGTTAAATTTTCAGCCCTCCTAACTGTTTTTCGTTCTTTACAATACTATAAACTTTATAGCATATTACAATAGAATACAGGGGGATATCTAGAATGGGTTTTTTCCTTTAAAAACAGTATGAAAGCAGTAAGATTTGTGAGTAGTCAACCTGGTGGAAATGACATGTTTATTTAAAACTTTATCTCTTGAATAAAAATAATAGAAATTAAAATAAGATCATCTATTGGCTCACTGACTTGAGGGAATGACTATTTTATAAGCTTGTAATAATACATATGTTTGGCATTTATATGTATCTACATATATGTGTGTACTTGAATCTAAAAATCTTAAAAATCATTTGGTAGACGCTTTTGTAGGCATTCAATAACCATATTTTTATCAGTGTTGATCAGTGTAGTATTCTTCAAAATTTTTATAGTATTTGGAGACTTTCAGGTGAAAAAAATTCCTTGTTTTTAATGTAACTTTAAATTACATCAGGCAGAAATGCTCCTACTATTTCCCACTAGGAAGATCTTACTTTATAAATTTAAATTTTTTGTTGTTGTTGTTGTACCAAAACAGACAACGAACCAACACAGAGGAATTTGAAGGACTGTATTTGAAGCCATTCTATTGCAAAGTAAGGAACTGATTGTTCTTTACTTAATGACCTCCAGATCTCTGTACAGTTGCTCTTATTGTTCCTTCTGTGTAAATGTTGCCAATCTGAAGATACGTTACAGCTCAGCTCCCTAATATCAGTTCAGTTCAGTCACTCAGTCGTGTCCAACTCTTTGCAGCCCCATGGACTGTAGCACGCCAGGCTTCCCTGTCAATCACCAACTCCCGAAACTTGCTTAAACTCATGTCCATTGAGTCAGTGATGCCATCCAACCACCTCATCCTCTGTTGTCCCCTTCTTCTCCCGCCTTCAATCTTTCCCAGCATCAGGATCTTTTCCAAGGAGTCAGTTCTTTGAATCAGGTGGCCAAAGTATTAGAGTTTCAGCATCAGTCCTTCCAATGAATATTCAGTTCTGATGGACTGACTGAATCTCCTTGCAGTCTAGGGGACTCTCAAGAGTCTTCTCCAACACTACAGTTCAAAAGCATCAATTCTTCGGCGCTCAGCTTTCTTTATAGTCCAACTCTCACATCCATACATAACTACTGGAAAAACCATAGTTTTGACTAGACAGACCCTTGTTGGGGAAGTAATGTCTCTGCTTTTTAATATACTGTCTAGGTTGGTCATAGCTTTTCTACCAAGGAGCAAATGTCTTTGAATTTCACGGCTTCAGTCACCATCTGCAGTGATTTTTGGAGCCCTCCATTTTAAGTCTGTCATGTTCCATTGTTTCCCTATTTGCCATGAAGTGATGGGATCGAATGCCATGATCTTAACTTTCTGAATGTTGAATTTCAAACCACTTTTTCACTCTCCTCTTTCACTTTCATCAAGAGGCTTTTTAGTTCCTCTTCGCTTTCTGCCAAAAGGGTGGTGTCATCTGCATATCTGAGGTTACTGATATTTCTCCTGGCAATCTTGATTCCAACTTGTGCTTCTTCCAGACCAGCATTTGCATGATGTACTCTGCATATAAGTTAAATAAGCAGGGTGACAATATACAGCCTTGATGTACTCCTTTCCCAATTTTTGAACCAGTGTGTTGTTCCATGCCCAGTTCTAACTGCTGCCTGTTGACCCGCATACATATTTCTCAGGAGGCAGGTGAAGTGGTCTGGTATTCCTATCTCTTTAAGAGTTTTCCGGAATTTGTTGTGATCCACACAGTCAAAGGCTTTGATGTAGTCAATAAAGCAGAAGTAGATGTTTTTTCTGGAATTCTCTTGCTTTTTCGATGATCCAACGGATGTTGGCAATTTGATCTCTGGTTCCTCTGCCTTTTCTAAATCCAGCTTGAACAGCTGGAAGTTTCCTCAGCAATATTGGTTGTCATACAGTCAGCACTGTTATATTACAGTCAGCACCATTCCTTTTCTATTTATTTATTTTTAATTTCTATACAGTATAGCAGTATTTGAGCTTCTTAATTTGATTTTCAACCCCAAATAATTTGGTTGCCCTCATTATAGAACACTCAGAAGTTTTAGCCTAGCCATGTAGGCTTTTATTTTCACTTGGATTGAGAAGTCCATGAATGGTTAATTTGCCCCTTCTAGAGTTCAAAAAGTATCTTTATTTCACTTAAAATCTCTATTTCAGTACACTTCTTGTATCTCCTTGCCTCCAATCTTATGTCCACAGATTTAGTTTTCAAATAAATATTGGAAGTAAAATATCAATGCAGAACAAAGATTCTGTTATTCATATTCTATAAAATTTTAATACTGATTCTAGATATGCAAAATTGCATGTGCAAATTTACTTTTTCCAACAAATAGCTGTGACAACAAACTGGACTCCAAGAAGTCTGTATCACATAAATCCCCCATAAGGAGCTTAGAAGATGCTTAGGAAGAAGCGTACCCTATGAGTAATTATTCACAAACTACCATTAGGGAAGTACAGATAAATTGCAGTTTAACAGAAGATAAAGAGAGTTTGTAAAACAAAAGTATTTTTTGTGTTGGTTCTTAAAAGACAAGGATTTATCTACTTGGAAAAGACAGTTGTGGGTCCACAATTTGCCTGTTAGACTAGAGTGGCCTCCTAACTGGTCTTCTCTCTTCCATTCTTACCCTCCATATAGCAGTCCAGGTGATAATGCCTGCTCTTAAAAATACCCTGAGGGCTTCCCTTTCCCCTTGAAACAAATCATAGCCATTTATAGTGGCCTGCAGTCCCCTACATGATTGGTTAATTATCCATCTTTCTGATCTAATCACTTTGTCTTTCTACTTTGCTCAACAAAGTTCCAGGAACCAAAGACATCCCTTCAGGGCTCTGTACTTTGTTATTCCCCTTGCTTAGAAAGCCTCTTTGCATCTGTAGGGGACTGGGTGCATTGGATAATTCCAGTTAGTGCTCCAGTGTCACCTATTCACTGAGCCTTTCCCTGACCATCCATTCTGTCCCTTACCATGAATTACTATTTGACAAACCACTCAGTTAATTTTCCTCATAGCTATAAAACTTCTTACTTCCTGTCGATTTTACTCACTAGACTGTAGTAACAACAGCTAACATTTAATTGACATTTATTTTCTGGTACTTAGTATGTTACTATTCAGTGATAAGTATTAACTCATTTAGTCTTCAGTTCAGTTCAGTTCAGTCGCTCAGTCATGTCTGAGTCTTTGCAACCCCATAAATCACAGCACGCCAGGCCTCCCTGTCCATCACCAACTCCCAGAGTTCACCCAATCTCATGTCCATTGAGTCGGTGATGCCATCCAGCCATCTCATTCTCTGTCGTCCCCGTCTCCTCCTGCCCCCAATCCCTCCCAGTATCAGAGTCTTTTCCAGTGAGTCAACTCGTCGCATGAGGTGGCCAAAGTATTGGAGTTTCAGCTTTAGCATCAGTCCTTCCAATGAACACCCAGGATTGATCTCCTCTAGAATGGACTGGTTGGATCTCCTTCCAGTCCAAGGGACTCTCAAAAGTCTTCTCCAGCACCACAGTTCAAAAGCATCAATTCTTTGGCGATCAGCTTTCTTCACAGTCCAACTCTCACATCCATACATGACCACGGGAAAAACCCAGAGCAATGCTAATGGTTCGTTATAGTGTTATCTGAATTCTATGAATAATGAAATTCAGTCACAAAAGACTTAAAAACTCCAGGTGAATGGTAGAATTGAGATATGAATAAAGAAGTCTTAACTCCAGAGCCTGTGAGTTTACCTACAGCTCTGTGTTACACTTCTGCCTCCACATTGTCTTCTTTGTTAGTATATAAGAAAAAGCATTATTTGTACTCAAATCAGTTCAGTTCAATCACTCAGTCATGTCCGACTCTTTGCGATCCCATGAATCACAGCACGCCAGGCTTTCCTGTTCATCACTAACTCCTGGAGTTCACTCAAACTCATGTCCACAGAGTCAGTGATGTCATCCAGCCATCTCATTCTCTGTCGTCCCCTTCTCCTCCCGCCCCCAACCTTTCCCAGCATCAGAGTCTTTTCCAGTGAGTCAACTCGTCGCATGAGGTGGCCAAAGTATTGGAGTTTCAGCTTTAGCATCAGTCCTTTCAATGAACACCCAGGATTGATCTCCTTTAGAATGGACTGGTTGGATCTCCTTGCAGTCCAAGGGACTCTCAAGAGTCTTCTCCAACACCACAGTTCAAAAGAATCAATTCTTTGGTGATCAACTTTCTTCACAGTCCATCTCTCACATCCATACATGACCACGGGAAAAACCATAGCCTTGACTAGACGGACCTTGGTTGGCAAAGTAATGTCTTTGCTTTTTAATATACTAACTAGGTTGGTCATAACTTTCCTTCCAAGGAGTAAGCATCTTTTAATTTCATGGCTGCAATAAGCATCTGCAGTGATTTTGGAACCCTGAAAAATAAAGTCTGACATTGTTTCCACTGTTTTTCCATCTATTTCCCATGAAGTGATGGGACCAGATGCCATGATCTTTGTTTTCTGAATGTTGAGCTTCAAGCCAACCTTTTCACTCTCCTCTTTCACTTTCATCAAGAGGCTTTTGAATTCCTCTTCACTTTCTGCCATAAGGGTAGTGTCATCTGCATATCTGAGTTTACTGATATTTTTCCCAGCAATCTTGATTTCAGCATGTGCTTCTTCCAGCCCAGCATTCCTCATGATGTACTCTGCATATAAGTTAAATAAGCAAGGTGACAATATACAGCCTTGACGTACTCCTTTTCCTATTTGGAACCAGTCTGTTGTTCCATGTACAGTTCTGACTGTTGCTTCCTGACCTGCATACAGGTTTCTCAAGAGGCAGGTCAGGTGGTCTGGTATTCCCATCTCTTTCAGAATTTTCCACAGTTTATTGTGATCCACACAGTCAAAGGCTTTGGCATAGTCAATGAAGCAGAAATAGATGTTTTTCTGAAACTCTCTTGCTTTCTCCATGATCCAGCGGATGTTGGCAATTTAACCTCTGGTGCCTCTGCCTTTTCTAAAACCTGCTTGAACATCTGGGAGTTCACAGTTCACATATTGCTGAAGCCTGGCTTGGAGAATTTTGAGCATGTCTTTACTAGCGTGTGAGATGAGTGCAATTGTGTGGTAGTTTGAGCGTTCTTTGGCATTGCCTTTCTTTGGGATTAGAATGAAGAATGACCTTTTCCAGTCCTGTGGCCACTGCTGAGTTTTCCAAATTTGCTGGCATATTGAGTGCAGCACTTTCACAGCATCATCTTTCAAGATTTGAAATAGCTCATCCAAGGTAAGGTGCAGTGGCTGCGCTTTCTTGGAGCAGCTGTGAAGAGATATCCCACGCCCAAGCTAAGAGTAACCCAAATAAGACGGTAGGTATTGCGAGGGGGCATCAGAGGGCAGACACACTGAAATCATAATCACAGGAAACTAGTTGATCTGATCACATGGACCACAGCCAAATGTGGTCCACTGGAGAAGGGAATGGCAAACCACTTCAGTATACTTGCCTTGAGAACCCCATGAACAGTATCAAAGGGAAAAATGATAGGATACTGAATGAGGAATTCCCCAGGTTGGTAGGTGCCCAGTATGCTACTGGAGCTCAGTGGAGAAATAACTCTAGAAGGAAGGAAGGAGGGGATGGAGCAAAGGCAAAACCAATACCCAGTTGTGGATGTGACTGGGGATAGAAGCAAGGTCCGGTGCTGTAAAGAGCAATATTGCATAGGAACCTGGAATGTTAGGTCCATGAATCAAGGCAAATTGGAAGTGGTCAAACAGGAGATGGCAAGAGTGAACATAGACATTCTAGGAATCAGTGAATTAAAATGGACTGGAATGGGTGAATTTAACTCAGATGACCATTATATCTACTACTGTGGGCAGGAATCCCTTAGAAGAAATGGAGTAGCCATCATGGTCAACAAAAGAGTCCGAAATGCAGTACTTGGATGCAATCTTAAAAATGACAGAATGATTTCTGTACGTTTCCAAGGCAAACCATTCAATATTACAGTAATCCAGACCTATGCCCCAACCAGTAACGCTGAAGAAGCCGAAGTTGAACGGTTCTATGAAGACCTACAAGACCTTTTAGAACTAACACCCCCCCAAAAAAAGATGTACTCAAATAGTTTTTGAAAATTTAAAAAGACAGGCTATAACTTGAATAGTATATATATGGGTATACATGACTTATATAGAAGTTGAAGGGAAAACAGTTCCCCAGCAGTGAATAATACCAAGTGTCTCTCAAATTTAATGAGGTGGATGAAATTGGAGCCAATTATACAGAGTGAAGTAAGCCAGAAAGAAGAACATCAATACTGTATATTAACGCATATATATGGAATTTAGAAAAATGGTAACCTGAACCCTGTATAAGAGACTGCAAAAGAGACATAGGCATTTAGAACAGTCTTTGGGACTCTGTGGGAGAGGGTGAAGGTGGAATGATTGGGGAGAATGGAATTGTAGCATGTATATTATCATAAGTGACCAGTCCAGGTTCGACGCATAAATTTTCCTCTGTTCATTTCTTTGCATTTGTGCTTTTTTAATAAAAATACTTTTAACTGTAAAGAAAAAAAAATTATAAAAAATAAATAAATAAATAAATTTTGAGAAAGTCACAAAAAAAAATAAAATAAAATAAAATTACGTGAAATTCATAAAAAAAAAAAAAAATCAGAGGGCTATGCAGGGACTATTGAATACCTTAGAAACATAATTCCGGTCAGTAGGTTTGGACCAGACTACAGATCACATGCCAGATAAAATTAAGTAGTTGAAAAACAGTTGAGGTATTTCAGTAGGAGAGTAAGTATCAAATTTGTGTTTTTAAAATGATTGTAGCAGAATCATTGAGAAAGAATCGTAGAATACTAAAGGTGGCGATACGATGACTGCAGTAATAGAGGCAAAAGATATTAACATAAATAAGGTGGGCTTATGGAAATGATTGGGATGGATTAGAGGCAAAAGATTGTTCAGAGGCTGAATAAAAACTTGTAGGATGGTGGTGTCATTACAAAAGAGAAGAAACGGAGAAAAAAACCTGTGCCATAGAGAAGATGATGAGTTTGGATTTGGATATGTGGACTTAGCAGTGACCGTGGCACATTCAGCTGGACATTTCAGCAGGCACTGGCAACCTGGAACTGGTGCTTCAAAGTGGTCATGAGTAGTGAGA
Source organism: Moschus berezovskii (assembly GCF_049115385.1). NCBI lineage: Eukaryota > Metazoa > Chordata > Mammalia > Artiodactyla > Moschidae > Moschus > Moschus berezovskii. Next base: position 26,375,538 of record NC_142462.1, on the reverse strand, counting down.
ATGGAAGTTATGTGTGTGGAAACACCATTCCGCTCAGAGTCATTCTCTAGTACAACAAATTGAGAATGAACAGAGAGAGAAAAGACAGGTGAAAGACCCTAGGGCAGCGTCTTTGGCGCAAAGGCAGAAACAGAAACCAGAGAAGATCACGAAGGATACAGCATTAGGGAAGACTGAGGAGGAGAGCATATGCAACCGAAGATAGGGATGCTCAGGAGTGACATTGTTCCTAAACAAACCGATAAGATTAAGAGCTAAGGACAGTCTATTAAAATTAGTTGATCAATGAAGACAGTATCCAGACTGCAAGTGGTAAATGTGCAAGGAGGGCAGGCATTTGATATATGGGGACAAAGCTGACTTGATAAGCATGGTAACGACCTGGAGAAAGCTGCTCACTTTAATTTTTTTCTTATAGATTTGTCTTTTTTTCCCCAAAAGACATCTTTTGCTAGGTTCACTGCAAAATAGAGTGAAAAATGCAGAGTTCCCAAGTACCCCGTGACTCCACGAATGCACAGCCTCTCCCGCTATCATCTCCCTGCGGGAGTGGTTACGTTTGTTATAGTTGATGAGCTGACATTGGCCCATCATAATCACTTGAAGTGCACACTTCATTTAGGAGTTTGTTAGGGTTTGCTCTTTTTGTAAAGTCTATGCATTTTGGTAAATGTATAATGACATGTGGATAGTATTATACAGAGTATTTCACTGCCCTAAATATCTTGTGCCCCACCTGTTTACCTAACCTAGGGCAACCACTGATCTTTTTAGTGTCTCCATAGGTTTGCCTTTCCCAGAATGGCCTATAGTTGGAATCATACTGTATGGTCCCTTTTCAGACTGGCTTCGTTACATTAATGTACATTTAAATTTTCTCCATGCCTTAATAGGTCATTTCTTTTTAACACCGAGTAATACTCCGTTGTCTGGATGTACCACATGCTATTTACGTATCCACCTACTGAAAGAAATCGTGGCTGCCTCCAAGTCTTGGCAATTATAAATAAAGATGCCATAAACATCCACCTGTGGGTTTTTGTGTGGGCCTAAGTTTTCCACTTCTTTGGGTAAAAGTACCAAGGGGTATGATGACTGGATCATATGCTAAGGGTTTGTTTAGTTTTGTAAGAAACTGCTAGACTATCTTACAAAATGAATGAATCATTTTTCATTCCCATCAGCAATGACTGAGAGTTACTCTTCTTCCACATCCTCACTAGAAATTAGCATTGTCTTTGTCAGTGTTTTCCATTTTAGCCATTCAAATAGGTGTGTAGTGGTATTTGGTTGGTATTTAAATTTGCAGTTTCCTAAGGACATATGAAGTGGAGCATCTTTTCATATGCTTATTTGCCATCTGCACGTTTTTGGTGAGGTATTTGGCTCATTTTGTAATCAGCTTTTTAATTCTTAATGCTGAGTTTTAAGAGTTATTTGCATATTTTGGATAATAGTTCTTTATCAAGAGTGTCTTTTGAAAATTTTCTCCCTGTCTGTGGCTTGTATTCTTATCCCTTTATCATTGTCTTTCACAGAGCAGACATTTTTAATTTTAATTAGGTTCAGCTTATCAATTATTTCTTTCATGGATTGTGCCTCTGATGTTTTATCTAAAAAATCGTCACTGTATGCAGGGTTGTCTACATTTTCTCCTACGGTATTTTCTAGGAATTTTATAGCTTTGTGTTTTGCATTTATTTCTATGATCCATTTTCTGTTCATTTTGGGGAAGGGTATAAGGTCTGTGTCTAGATTCATATTTTTTCCCTGTCAATATCCCAGCAACATTTTGTTGAAAAGACTGTCTTTTCTCCATTGTATTGTTTGCTTCAGTTTCAAAAGCAGCTGTTATACAACTTCATGTGTTTTGCCCTCAGGAAGTCCTGGTCAGTCCAGTGACCCTAATCATTTTATGGTTCAATGAATCCAGAAATCCCCAAAGTTAACATTTTCTAATACTTAAGTGTTGGTGATTAATTTAAAATTTATATAATCTATTGGGAGCCAACAGGTAACTTTTGCCACTAATGTGCCCTGAGGGCCACTAGTTTGTAGCCACTGTGTTGTGTGAATGATTGGTGATAAAAGAGAGATTCAGTTCAGTTCAGTTCAGTTCAGTCGCTCAGTCGTGTCCGACTCTTTGCGATCCCATGAATCACTGCACGCCAGGCCTCCCTGTCCATCACCAACTCCCGGAGTTCACTCAAACTCATATCCACAGAGTTGGTGATGCCATCCAGCCATCTCATTCTCTGTCGTCCCCTTCTCTTCCTGCCCCCAATCCTTCCCAGCATCAGAGTCTTTTCCGGTGAGTCAACTCTTCGCATGAGGTGGCCAAAGTATTGCAGTTTCAGCTTTAGCATCAGTCCTTCCAATGAACACCCAGGATTGATCTCCCTTAGAATGGACTGGTTGGATCTCCTTGCAGTCCAAGGGACTCTCAAGAGTCTTCTCCAGCACCACAGTTCAAAAGCATCAATTCTTCGGCGATCAGCTTTCTTCACAGTCCAACTTTCACATCCATCCATGACCACTGGAAAAACCATAGCCTTGACTAGATGGACCTTTGTTGGCAAAGTAATGTCTCTGCTTTTGAATATGCTGTCTAGGTTGGTCATAACCTTCCTTCCAAGGAGTTCAGTTCAGTTCAGTTCAGTTCAGTCACTCAGTCGTGTCCGACTCTCCGCGACCCCATGAATCACAGCACGCCAGGCCTCCCTGTCCATCACCAACTCCCGGAGTACACTCAAACTCATGTCCACAGAGTCGGTGATGGCATCCAGCCATCTCATTCTCCGTCGTCCCCTTCTCCTCCCGCCCCCAACCTTTCCCAGCATCAGAGTCTTTTCCAGTGAGTCAACTCGTCGCATGAGGTGGCCAAAGTATTACAGTTTCAGCTTTAGCATCAGTCCCTCCAATGAACACCCAGGATTGATCTCCTTTAGAATGGACTGGTTGGATCTCCTTGCAGTATAAGGGTAACTGTCTTTTAATTTCATGGCTGCAATCAGCATCCACAGTGATTTTGGAGCCCCAAAAAATAAAGTCTGACACTGTTTCCACTGTTTCCCCATCTATTTCCCATGAAGTGATGGGACCAAATGCCATGATCTTTGTTTTCTGAATGTTGAGCTTCAAGCCAACCTTTTCACTCTTCTCTTTCACTTTCATCAAGAGGCTTTTGAGTTCCTCTTCACTTTCTGCCATAAGGGTAGTGTCATCTGCATATCTGAGGTTATTGATATTTCTCCCAGCAATCTTGATTCCAGCATGTGCTTCTTCCAGCCCAGCGTTCCTCATGATGTATTCTGCATATAAGTTAAATAATCAGGGTGACAATATACAACCTTGATGTATTCCTTTTCCTATTTGGAACCAGTCTGTTGTTCCATGTCCAGTTCTAACTGTTGCTTCCTGACCTGCATATAGGTTTCTCAAGAGACAGGTCAGGTGATCTGGTGTTCCCATCTCTTTCAGAATGTTCCACAGTTTATTGTGATCCACACAGTCAAAGGCTTTGGCATAGTCAATGAATCAGAAATAGATATTTTTCTGAAACTCTCTTGCTTTCTCCATGATCCAGCGGATGTTTCCATCCCCATGGAAAAGAAATGCCAAAAAGCAAAATGGTTGTCTGAGGAGGCCTTACAGATAGCTGTGAAAAGAAGAGAAGTGAAAATCAAAGAAGAAAAGAAAGATATAAGCATCTGAATGCAGAGTTGAAAAGAATAGCAATGAGAGATAAGAAAGCCTTCCTCAGCGATCAATGCAAAGAAATAGAGGAAAACAACAGAATAGGAAAGACAAGAGATCTCTTCAAGAAAATTAGAAATACCAAGGGAACATTTCATGCAAAGATGGGCTCGATAAAGGACAGTAATGGTATGGACCTAACAGAAGCAGAAGATATTAAGAAGAGGTGGCAAGAATACACAGAAGAACTGTACAAAAAAGATCTTCACAAACAAGATAATCACGATGGCATGATCACTGACCTAGAGCCAGACATCTTGGAATGTGAAGTCAAGTGGGCCTTAGAAAGCATCACTACGAACAAAGCTGGTGGAGGTGATGGAATTCCAGTGGAGCTATTTCATATAAGTACCGCACGCTAACTGATTGCGCCACTGGAGCTTCCAGTGGAGCTATTTCAAATCCTGAAAGATGATGCTGTGAAAGTGCTGCACTCAGTATGCCAGCAAATTTGGAAAACTCATCAGTGGCCACAGGACTGGAAAAGGTCAGTCTTCATTCCAATCCCAAAGAAAGGAAATGCCAAAGAATGCTCAAACTACCGCACAGTTGCACTCATCTCACACGCTAGTAAAGTCATGCTCAAAATTCTCCAAACCAGGCTTCAACAATACATGAACTGTGAGCTTCCAGATGTTCAAGCAGGTTTTAGAAAAGGCAGAGGTACCAGAGATCAAATTGCCAACATCCGCTGGATCATGGAGAAAGCAAGAGAGTTTCAGAAAAGAGAGATTAGCAATCATAGTTAGTTGTTTCATGTTTTAATTTTTGTCAGCTGGGTGTGGAGGGAGATAGATATCAAAATCAAACTACATTTTTTGTTTGTATGTTTTTTAATGAGCATTCCTTTGAGAAGAACTCCAGCAACAGAGTTCTGTGGTTGAAAATAAATCAAGGTCTCAGGTGTTTTTTGCTTTTTTTTTTACTTCATCTTTCTTAGCATTTTTGTAAGGTCACAGCAATTACAAGACAGCTAGCTGATGCACCTCTAGATTTAACAACCACACTCCAGGCAGAAAGTGGGGGAGGCAGAGAAAAGTTACTTCCTGGAAGGCTTACCCTTTTTAATAAAAGAAAGTCAGCTCCAGGGTTTTCTAGCTATATTTGTTGTTTTGTCACAGCCCTGTAGCTTGGCTTTTCATGACTGCAAGGGAAAATGCACATTTGGTAATTTCGCCTGCTTCTCTCTGTTATGGAGGAAGGTAAGACAGAAGAGGGTTAATGATGGCTCTTTTATGATTGGTCCAGTGTCTGTCACAGTGTAGAGGTGGGAGAAGAGTGAATATAAGTAGCAAACAAAACATTCTAGAATGTGATAAAGGAGCTGCTAGAGAAGGAACAATTGAGCATTCAAAATATCAGGAAATAATAAGTAAAGTAGATATTTTTTTGAGAAGAGAGAAAGAAATTAACTAACATGCAGGGCTACTACATAATGGATAAACCGGGTTAAAGGAAATTATTTCAGATTGAAATTGGAAATGAGGGGAAAGCAGAAAAATGTCTCCAAGATTTAATGAAAGATGAATTAAAGATTACAAATTAACTCATGTGAGTTTTGAGAAAGGGTTTTTGGTGTTTTTTTTTGGCTATTTTCTTCATTAAGTATTACTTTCTTCACTAAGTATTGCTTTCTTCATTAAGGCTTGGCAAACTGATTGCAACTGTATGTTGAGGGCAGGATACATTAAATGTTTGGGATACAATATAAAATATTGAAACTAGGTGAGTAAATTTAAAGCATTTATTAGACGTGATTTTATTAATCACAAAAGTGGAAGAAGTAAAAGCATAGTGGGACACAAAGACTTTGCCAAAAGGAACAGGAGATGTTTTAGGAACAGGATTAAAACAGTACAGATAAAGAGTAGGTAAAAATGGGAATGAACAGATGAATCAGAGGTAATATTTCACACACTGTGAAATACTACATATCATGAAAGACCGCTTTATACCGAATGTTAATGCTCAATAAAATGTAGTCTAATGTTGAAATTAGGAGTGAGCTTACAATAATAGAAAGGAAATTTGAAGGATCAAAAATAGTAATATTAAATCCAGAATCATAAACCCCACAGTGAAGACAAAGCTGACCTGGAATGTGTACAAATAATCAGGCCACTGGGATTTTTCTAAGAAGCTGAAGACAGAAGAAAAGACTGTGTAACTAGAAGAGGTAGGCAGTTGGAATTGAGATTCCCACATAAAGTTCAGACATGTGAAGAGCTATGAACTCTTGCAAAAAAAAAAGAGGACTATAATCATAGGTTTATAATCATTTCATATGTTTAAAGTTCAAAATGGTCCTATCTAAATAATGTGAAAAGTTAATTCATAGTGGTCCCTTTTGGGTTCTTTAAAGTACTTGGCAAAAATCATCACAAACCCACAATTTACAGTATTCCTATAGTCTGAATATTTGCTCACAATATCCTGTTTGTAATACACACACACAAACACACATGCACACGCATGCACACACACACATACACACACACATTGACTAAGGCTCAAGAGAAACTATAGACCTTATTATTTTACTGCATGAAATTATTGGCCCCAGTCTGTATGTTTAGAATGACTGAAAATTTCAATATGGAGTGATAACTTCTGAGAACAGAAAAAGTTACTATCCAAGAAAAGGAGGAATATTTGAAAGGGAAAAAAATGTAAGCTAGAAACAAATAGAAGCACTAATAATTGATCTTAAGAATTCAGTGGATTATTTAAGAGCAGATTAGGTGTGGATAAATAAAGAAGTAGTTACCTGGAAGATGAAGAAATTAAATTTAATGGAGCAATAAAACTGCAAATTATGGAAGAGGTTAAGGGGCACTGGAAACAAAAATGATATTATTTAACTGATGTCCAATTTGAATTTCAAATGACAACATTTGAAGAAATGTTGGTTGGGAATTTTTCAAAAATAGTGAAAATACCTCCTAAAATTATCTCCTAAAACTCTCCTAAAATTCAAGAAGCATTTAAAAAACACATTCAGAATCATATATATATATATATTTCTAGAAAGAATAACAAGCAAATATTAACTATAGCAAGATTAGGGAGAGAGCCTTGTTTAAGAGGAGAAGGTATTGACTTTTATTTTGTAACTTTCTAACTTTCTGTGCAGTTTGAATTTGTTAATCCTGTAGTTTTCAGTCAACAGGGATTTTTAAAACTTTATCTTAAAAATAATTAAATTTTATAAACAACAGATAAGTGGGTAGTTATGATTTATATCAATTAATTGATCAACCAAAGGGGAATTGTTTTTCATTTTTTTAATTTCATTTGGATTCTCCTAAAAGGACATTTTTATCACATCTTTAATATGGAGAGAAAAATATTTCCTCTTTGCTAATATGCAAGAATATATAATTAGGAACGTAATGTTGCTTTGACATTTCTGTACTATGATATTTATGTTGTAATGTAGACATTGTGAATACAGATGCAGACAATACCCTACCTTTTTCTTCTCTACTTTATTAGCTATTTGACTTCTAACTGCTCAATTCTGTATTTATTCGTTTGAGGGCCTTCTCTGGCCATTAAAGCCTGCTTTCTCTACTTGGGAAATTAATGTTCTTATTCAGTTCAGTTCAGTTCAGTCGCTCAGTCGTGTCCTACTCTTTGCGACCCCATGAATCACAGCACGCCAGGCCTCCCTGTCCATCACCAACTCCCGGAGTTCACTCAGACTCATGTCCATCGAGTCGGTGATGCCATCCAGCCATCTCATTCTCCGTCGTCCCCTTCTCCTCCTGCCCCCAATCCCTCCCAGCATCAGAGTCTTTTCCAGTGAGTCAACTTGTCGCATGAGGTGGCCAAAGTATTGGAGTTTCAGCTTTAGCATCAGTCCTTCCAATGAACACCCAGGATTGATCTCCTTTAGAATGGACTGGTTGGATCTCCTTGCAGTCCAAGGGACTCTCAAGAGTCTTCTCCAGCACCACAGTTCAAAAGCATCAATTCTTCGGCGATCAGCTTTCTTCACAGTCCAACTCTCACATCCATCCATGACCACTGGAAAAACCATAGCCTTGACTAGACGGACCTTGGTTGGCAAAGTAATGTCTCTGCTTTTTGATATGCTATCTAGGTTGGTCATAACTTTCCTTCCAAGGAGTAGGCGTCTTTTAATTTCATGGCTGCAATCAGCATCCGCAGTGATTTTGGAGCCCAAAAAAATAAAGTCTGACACTGTTTCCACTGTTTCTGCATCTATTTCCCGTGAAGTGATGGGACCAGATGCCATGATCTTTGTTTTCTGAATGTTGAGCTTCAAGCCAACCTTTTCTCTCTCCTCTTTCACTTTCATCAAGAGGCTTCAGCCTCCAAAAAATAGTAGGTGAGAGTTTGTGTATAAATGCCTCAGCTCCCTTGCCACTCAGCACTGTGATAATGAATTGTCAATTTCATATTGGCTCTCAGAGTTTAAGCTTCTGTTGCTTTCTGTGACAGCTCATTTAACCATGTGCCCTTTATTGACTGCCCTCCTCTTTTGGGTCTCACTTTCTTATCCCTCTGGCAATGTTTCCTTTCAAGGAAGTAAACTATACACACTCAAATCATTGTGTTAGACTTTGCTTCTGTGGGAACTTTAACTAAAACAAAAGTAGTTATCTTCGTTTATTTTCATAATTGAGATTTCAGTAAAATAGATGTTCCTCAGTCATTAAGGTGGAAAAATTTACATAATTTGATCATTCCTTATAGAAGAGTATTTCAGATACCTAACAAAGAAGTCCCTATTATTGCGAAAATAATTCCATCTCCTTTTTAGAAAAGCCACATGTGCCACAGCAAAGCATTTCATGGCAGAAATATCTATAAATCTAAGAAGTAGGAGAGGATCACAAACACAATTTTACATATTACATGTGTATTTTATTTTGCATGTGTACTCCTTTTCCAAGGCCATTATTAAAGTTTCTGGCCTCAAATTTATTTAAGACCTTTGACTGATTTAGATGATGATTATTGCTTCCTCAACTCTGAAAATTTCAACAAAAGAGACCTGAATTGTGATTTCTGTCATCCCCATTACCCGAAGGTTGTTCCTTTTCTTTTTTCCTAAATAATGTTTATAATTCATTTGGGAAACTACTAAAAGTACAAGGAATGAATGATTACTTTTTTCTAGAGTGTGTGTGTGTGTGTCTGTGTGCTTAATTAAAAGCTGTCTTTGTCTTCTGCAATAAAGACATCATAGCCCCATCTCTAAAAATATATTTCTCATGTTGATTCCTAACATCGGGCTGATCATTTGTGGCAATCTGGCAGATTATTATAACCATGGCAGATGGCCTTAGACTTTAATCAGAAAATCCAAACTGAAGGTCCTGGATTTCCTTTATATTTTGTCCTAAAGTAGGAAGTGCTACAGAACAGATGGGAACATTCCTACTTGTTGAAAAAAAATTTTTTTCCAGTAAATGATTATAAATTACCTTACATCTTAGAGTCTAAAACTATGGTCATTAGCCAAGGGTGATTTTGCCCTCTTGGAAACACTTGTTGATATGTCTGCAAACATTTTGTATTATCTTGACTTGAAGCAGTGGAGAGAATGGTGCTACTGGCATTTGGTGGATTGAAGCCAAAGGTATGCTGAGCATCCTACAGTGCAGAGGAAAGCCCCCTGAACAAAAAAGATGTAGAGCCTGGGAAATCTTGGTCTTTATGTTGGGAGAATTTGCACATTTCTTTTAATTTACAGCTTCTTGAGACACTCAGATATTATTTTTCCCCTTAAAGTTTTGAAGATAGAAACCTTTAACAGCTGGATTTCAAAATAGAGAAGAGGGATTGTTTTGTTATCAATATAGAGCCAAATCATTTTATAGTTTGTTAGTATCTCAAACAGATGTTCAATAAATATATGAATAACATGTGACTTGTAGATCTTATTTAAGATCCACCCAGATTTTGATAATAGCTCTTTCACTTGTAGCAAACACATTAACCATATATGGAATAAAACAGACTCTGAGCAAAGATTGTTAAAGTGGATTTGTACATGGAAATGCAGGTTGCAGAAGGATCATCTCTATCTCCTGACCTCGTAGAGTACTTGATGTAGCATATGCTTCTACTGTCTCATACCTAGCACCCATGTTTTATTTCTCTATCCAGGATATCTTATTACTACCTAATGCTCCCTATGAAATTAAAGCTCTTATTGTATTAATTATCTATTGCTGTGTAAAAAAAATTCTAGAAAACATAGTGGCTTAAAATAGGCGTTTATTTTTTCACACAATGGTTATCAGATCAGAAATTTGGGGAGTAAATTAATTGGATGATTCTGGAATAGAATCTCTCATAAGATTGAAGTCAAGATGTTTGTAGAACTACAACCATCTGAAGGCTTGATTGATGCAAGAGATTCCACTTGTGAGGTGGCTCGTTTGCATTCCCAGCCAGTTAGAGCTGGCTCTTGACTGGAGACCTCAATTTCTTACCGTGTAGACCTCTGTGTAGGGCTGCTTGAATATCCTCAAAACACGGCAGCCAGCTTCCACTGGAACTAGTAATCTCAGGGAAAGCAAGGCAGAAACCAGAGTATTTTTATGACCTCATCGCTAAAGTCATTCGCTATCATTTCCACAATATCTGGTTGGTTACAAAGATCAGCCTTAATCACTGTGGGAGGAAACTCTATAAGACAAAGAACCCACAGGGTGCAAACTATTGGGGGACACCTGTGATTCTGGTTCCCACACTTTTGATATATTCAATAAAATATTTTACTAAAATTAGCCAAAGATTTTTCTTCCTTCTGCATGTTATAGAGTATGTTCATAAACTATTTAGCTGTTCAGTTCAGTTCAGTTCAGTCGCTCAGTCGTGTCCAACTCTCCGCGACCCCATGAATCACAGCACGCCAGGCCTCCCTGTCTATCACCAACTCCCGGAGTTCACTCAAACTCATGTCCACAGAGTCGGTGATGCCATCCAGCCATCTCATTCTCGGTCATCCCCTTCTCCTCCCACCCCCAACCTTTCCCAGCATCAGAGTCCTTTCCAGTGAGTCAACTCGTCGCATGAGGTGGCCAAAGTATTGCAGTTTCAGCTTTAGCATCAGTCCTTCCAATGAACACCCAGGGTCGATCTCCCTTAGAATGGACTGGTTGGATCTCCTTGTGGTACAAGGGACTCTATTTTATATTAATTCTGCAGCCCATTGATTGACTTGAAAAAGAGACTAGAAGCAGAGAAATCAATAAGCAAGTTAATGTAACGGTTCATTCAAAGTAGGTTGAGGACTAGGCTTTTGGAAGCATAAGTATAGAGTGGTGGGAAAAGAACAGGGAGATATCAGGTTGGGTACATAAACAGTAGATGTCAGAGACCTAGACTGCAGATGATTCTGAGAAAGTTTACTTCTGCTTGTAGATAGAACGTAACCTTAAGAAAGATAGCAAAACAAACAGGTAAAGAGTACTTTTAGATAATGAATCTAGTTTTGATCTTTTGAGCCTTGATATGTCAGACAAAGAAATTTACATAAAAATATCCAGGAAGGAGTTGGAAACTTGGATTTGTTTTGTGGGAGAGGGTACCTAATTAGAGATCTTGTCAGGGAATTAACTGCTAAAAGGTATAGCTAACATGGATGCAGTTGAGATGGGCGTTTGAGGGGGTGGAACATTGAGGAAGTAGATAGTTCTTAAAGATTGACGAAATACTTCCTGATGCCTGCGTGCTAAGTCTCTTCAGTCACGTCTGACTCTTTGCTACGCTATGGACTGTAGCCTGCCAGGCTCCTCTGTTTATGGGATTCTCCAGGCAGGAATACTGGAGTGGGTTGCCATTCTCTCCTCCAGGTAATAATCTCCTGACCAGGGATTGAATCCGTATCTCTTACCTCTCCTGTAATGGCAGTCAGGTTCTCTGCCCACTAGCAGTGCCTGCTGCTGCTAAGTCACTTCAATCGTGTCCAACTCTGTGTGAGCCCACCAGGCTCCCCCCGTCCCTGGGATTCTCCAGACAAGAACACCGGAGTGGGTTGCCATTTCCTTCTCCAGTGCATGAAAGTGAAAAGTGAAAGTGAAGTCGCTCAATAGTCTCCGACCCTTAGCGACCCCGTGGACTACAGCCTACCAGGCTCCTCCATCCATGGGATTTTCTAGGCAATAGTACTGGAGTGGCTTGCCATTGCCTTCTCCGCTAGCACTGCCTCAGTTCAGTTCAGTTCAGTTCAGTCGCTCAGTCGTGTCCGACTCTCCGCGACCCCATGAATCACAGCACGCCAGGCCTCCCTGTCCATCACCAACTCCCGGAGTTCACTCAAACTCATGTCCACAGAGTCGGTGATGCCTATCCAGCCATCTCATTCTCTGTCGTCCCCTTCTCCTCCCTCCCCCAACCTTTCCCAACATCAGAGTCTTTTCCAGTGAGTCAACTTGTCGCATGAGGTGGCCAAAGTATTGGAGTTTCAGCTTTAGCATCAGTCCTTCCAATAAACACCCAGGATTGATCTCTTTAGAATGGACTGGTTGGATCTCCTTGCAGTCCAAGGGACTCTCAAGAGTCTTCTCCAACACCACAGTTCAAAAGCATCAATTCTTCAGTGATCAGCTTTCTTCACAGTCCAACTCTCACATCCATACATGACCACGGGAAAAACCATAGCCTTGACTAGACGAACCTTTGTTGGCAAAGTAATGTCTCTGCTTTTTAATATACTATCAAGGTTGGTCATAACTTTCCTTCCAAGGAGTAAGCATCTTTTAATTTCATGGCTTCAATCAGCATCTGCAGTAGGAAACTCCTAATATTATTTTCTAATTTAAGTAATTTGGTATAATGAAAAGAATATCACGTTGTGTTGAATCTCTCTCTGGTACTAACTAGTAGATTGATCTTTGACAAATCATTTAATTTCTCTTATCCTTACTTTTTGCATCTATATAAGACTTAACTTATAGTATATATATAATTCTCAGTCAAAAACTTAATGACACATATATTCACAAGTGTTTTATGTGAATATTAATATTCTTGTTCATAGGACTGGAATAGGAACAAAATAAGATGATGTATATAAAACTAAATTATTATTCATGTAGAATCTGCATGATGTTTAAAAATAAGGATATTATAACTTTGTGCATATAGTTGGTAGAATCATTAGGTATATTTCTTAGTACATGATTTCAGAGTGACAGTTTCTGTTCTCATGAGAGTAGTTTCTAAAAAATTCAGTGTGCAGTTACTCTCTTTTAATTGTCCGTCTGCTGCTGCTGCTGCTAAGTCGCTTCAGTAGTATCCGACTCTGTGCAACCCCATAGACGGAAGCCCACCAGGCTCCCCCGTCCCTGGGATTCTCCAGGCAAGAACATTGGAGTGGGTTGCCATTTCCTTCTCCAATGCATGAAAGTGAAAAGTGAAAGTGAAGTCACTCAGTCGTGTCCGACTCTTAGCGACTCCATGGACTGCAGCCTACAGGCACCTCCATCCATGGGATTTTCCCAGCAAGAGTACTGGAGTGGGGTGCCATTGCCTTCAAATTGTCCGCCTAGGTAGGTATAAAGCTTGAATTGTGATCTCTGAATATAAATATCATTCTTCATAATTATAGAAGTATTTATTTAGTTTTAAAAAGTACTTTCCATTTATTTTGATCTCTCCAAAAATAAGAACTTGGTTATATTGAGCTTTATTTTTGTTGACACAATTAACCACATTAAAATCTTTAAAAATGGAGAGAGTAACATGGAAGCATATACACTATCATATGTAAAATAGATAGCCAGTGCGAATTTGCTGTATTCCTTAGGGAGCTCAGAGTTTGTTACTCAAACTCTGTAACAACCTAGGGAGGTGGGGTGATGTGGGGTGGGGTGGGAAACCAATGGCTGATTCGTGTTGATGTCTGGCAGAAACCAATACAATATTGTAAAGCAATTATCTTTCAAATGAAAATAAAAAAATAGGTTTGGAACTACAGCTACCGATTAAGTAAGTGTTACAACTTGGTTAGTCATAGTTAAGCATTATCTAGGGAGGGAAAATGAATGGCTTTATGTTTGAATCAAGTGTTAAAATGTGTGACAAAGATGTTTTTGTCTTTTAGGAACTCTAGGCAATGGCAAGCCACTCCAGTGCTGTTGCCTGGAAAATCCCATGGATGGAGGAGCCTGGTAGGCTGCAGTCCATGGGGTCGCTACTAGTCGGACACGACTGAGCGACTTCACTTTCACTTTTCACTTTCACACATTGGAGAAGGAAACGGCAACCCACTCCAGTATTCTTGCCTGGAGAATCCCAGGGACGGGGGAGACTGGTGGGCTGCCGTCTATGGGGTCGCACAGAGTCGGACACGACTGAAGCAATGTAGCAACAGCAGCAGCAGCAGGAATCTGTTTAGTGGTTTATCTTTTCCAAAGCCCTATATAGAAAATAATAGCCAAACTCTGTTAATGTGTTTACTGCATAGAGAAGGGTTTTGTTATTGTTGGAGAAGATATGATTTTAATAGCCTCCATCATGGTATATGTTCAAGATTATCATAGAAAAAAACTACCGGACTTAAAAGGAAACCATGCCACAATTCCCATATCGGCTGTTTCATTACTGTTGAGTTCAGTTCAGTTCAGTTGCTCAGTTGTATCCAACTCTTTGTGACGCCATGAACCGCAGCACGTCAGGCCTCCCTATCCATCACCAACTCCCTGAGCCTACCCAAACTCATGTCCATTGAGTTGTTGATGCTATACAACCATCTCATCCTCTCTCGTCCCCTTCTCCTTCTGCCCTCAATCTTTCCCAGCATCAGGGTCTTTTCAAATGAATCAGCTCTTCGCATCAGGTGGCCAAAGTATTAGAGTTTCAGCTTTAGCATCAGTCCTTCCAATGAACACCCAGGACTGATCTTCTTTTGGATGGACTGGCTGGATCTCCTTGCAGTCCAAGGGACTTGCAGTAGTCTTCTCCAGCACCACAGTTCAAAAGCATCAATTCTTCGACACTCAGCTTTCTTTATAGTCCAACTCTCACATCCATACATGACCACTGGAAAAACTAGATGACTAGATGAATCTTTGTTGACAAAGTAATGTCTCTGCTTTTTAATATGCTGTCTAGGTTGGTCATAACTTTCCTTCCAAGGAATAAGCATCTTTTAATTTCATGGCTGCAACCACCATCTACAGTGACTTCGGAGCCCAAAAAATAAAGTCTGTCACTGTTTCCACTGTTTCCCCATCTATTTGCCATGAAGTGATGGGGTATGATGCCATGATCTTAGTTTTCTGAATGTTGAGCTTTAAGCCAACCTTTTCATTCTCCTCTTTCACTTTCATCAAGAGGCTTTTTAGTTCCTCTTCGCTTTCTGCCATAAGGGTGGTGTCTTCTGCATATCTGAGGTATTTGATGTTTCTCCCGGCAATTTTGATTCCAGCTTGTGCTTCCTCCAGCCCAGCATTTCTCATGATGTACTCTGCATATTAGTTAAATAAGCAGGGTGACAATATACAGCCTCGATGTACTCCTTTTCCTATTTGGAACCAGTCTGTTGTTCCATGTCCAGTTCTAACTGTTGCTTCCTGACCTGCATATATGTTTCTCAAGAGGCAGGTCAGGTGGTCTGGTGTTCCCATCTCTTCCAGAATTTTCCAGTTTATTGTGATCCACACAGTCAAAGGCTTTGGCATAGTCAATAAAGGAGAAGTAGGTGTTTTTTCTGGAACTCTCTTGCTTTTTCGATGATCCAGCAGATGTTGGCAATTTAATCTCTGGTTCCTCTGCCTTTTCTAAAACCAGCTTGAACATCTTGAAGTTCACGGTTCACATATTGCTGAAGCCTGGCTTGGAGAATTTTGAGCACCACTTTACTAGCGTGTGAGATGAATGCAATTATGCGGTAGTTTGAACATTCTTTGGCATTGCCTTTCTTTGGGATTGGAATGAAAACTGACCTTTTCCAGTCCTGTGGCCACTGCTGAGTTTTCCAAATTTGCTGGCATATTGAGTGCAGTACTTTCACAGCATCATCTTTTAGGATTTGAAATAGCTCAACTGGGATTCCATCACCTCTGCTACCTTTGTTCATAGTGATGCTTCCTAAGGCCCACTTGACTTCACATTCATGTTGGTGTCAAATGTTTTTAATTTAATATGGATCTGCTGAATTTTACTTTATTAATGCCTTCCTTTACATATGTGGACTTTAAGTGCTAGGGAATTTTATAGGATTGTTACCACATATAGACATTGGAAATTTGGAAGATACAGAAATAGATAAAAAGGAAATGGCAACCCACTCCAGGGTTCTTGCCTGGAGAATCCCAGGGACAGGGGAGCCTGGTGGGCTGCTGTCGATGGGGTCACACAGAGTCAGACACGACTGATGCGACTTAGCAGCAGCAGCAGCAGAAGCCATTTTCATTCCCTACTCTGGGTCCTCACTAATGGGGATGATCTACCCACACAGGTAGACTTTGAATCATATTAGAATACCCTGTATGGTAGTTAATAGCCACAGTTGACTTAAGGCTACAAGTTAGTGTGTGTGCGTGTGTGTGTGTGTGTGTGTGTGTGGATGAAATTACTTTATGTTTGTAATTGCTTTTGTTGCACCATTATGGCAAAATGATGGTCTTATGAGTTTTATTGGGTCTATCGGCTTTTACATTCTCCCTGTTGTTGAACGTGTTATTATTACTGAATTTTGGCCTTCTTGTGGAGATAAAAGTGTAATAAATCTCTTGAAAATGTTATCAAATGCCACAAAGTGTCTTTGCTGATAAGAGACAGCTGTAACTTTGCATTCTCTCAAGGAAATGGGCTTTTCAGAAACTGAGCTGAGCAATTTATGTTGCTTTTTGTATTTTTCCCATTGCACTTTATCTCTGGTGATGTGCTGTCATACAAAATAAGCATTGCTTTCCATTCTGTTCTCAAAAATGAGAAATTATATCTTTTAATGATTTTATAACATCTAAGAATATACACGTAATGAATGCCTAGATGAACAAATGTAGTGTGGTTAGACTTCTTCATATTAAATCAACTGAAACATCTATAACTGTTTCAAAAGTGATAGCCCTTGTCACACTAATGACTGAAATACCTTAAGTTTAAATCGGGCCTGATGAGACAGAACCGCTAATAATGGCATTTCACTTTTTTCTTTAAGCTACGGAATACTTTCAAGCTCTCCAGTGTTAGGACTTTTAAATGATAACGATTTCATTAATTTATTAATTTGGCTCTTTTGAACACTTCTGTAATGTTTCATCCATCCATTCATTCAGTAGACATAATGTCCACATTTCAAAAGCTGATTTTTAAAAAAATTTTACAAATTGGGTATGAAGAATGGAATAATATAATCCCATGTCTTATGAAACATTGCAAACATTAAAACAGAAGAATCCAAAAGGGACAACCATGATGTAATTCTTCACCTACCATAATGTCATTCAAAGTAGATTCTGTATAAATTCGTGAAACAGAAAATGAATTCTGATTATAATGGACCACCCACTCTATTAAGGTTGTGAATAGTGACCAGATAATAAAGGGAAGGTTTTTTATTTTTTTTTTTAATTTTCTTTTTCTCTCTAGGGACTTCTGAAAAAATATAAAGCCTTCAACATTTTCCTTCCAGGCATTGTAGTCTCAGCAGTTTGATGTGTTTCATTATTGGGACTGATTTTTCATATGCAGATTCAGTCTCTGGGGCAGAATTTCATATGTGAGTTTAGAACAGCTTCTTCTACAAATTTGTTAGCTGCCCTGGGGAGAAGATGAAACATATGCCCTAACGTTCATGTTTCTGATCATTGGTGGTCTGGAAAGATGCAATTTTCCCCCCAGTAGAACCTATCTAGAGAATCATTTTCAGTTTGTTTCATTGAAATTGCAGTTCCCTTGGGCCAGTTGTGCCTTAGGGACCATCTGCCTCACCATCAAAAGAGGTCTACAGAGGGAAACTACTCTCCTTAACTTACCTTTGAAAGAATACCAGATCTCATTTATTTTACTTACCAAATGTGCCCAACAATGGAGAATATTAGAGAATTTGTAAATATTTAATTATTTGAATGTTCATGGTTATTAATTTATGGAAAGTAGTTTTATCCTTGTTTTTTAAAATTGATACATAACAAAATTTACCATTTTCACCATTTTTAAGTGTATATTTCTGTGGCATAGGTATGGTCACATTATTGTGTAACTAGTACTATCATCCATCTCTGGAATATTTTTCATCTTGTTACCCTGAAACACTGCACTTACTGAATAATAACTCCTCATTACCTCCTCCTCGCCAGGTCCTGAAAACTACCATTCTACTTTCTGTCTCTATGAACTTCCTACTCTAGGTACTTCATATAAGTTGAATCATAAATTATTTGTCCTTTTGTAGTTAACTTGTTTCACTTAGCATGTCTTCAGCATTGTATTACATGTCAAATTGCCTTCTTTTTTAAGATTGAATGACATTCTATTCTTTGTCTATACCGTATTTTATTTAGTCACTCATCCATCAATAAACACTTAGGTTACTTCTACTTTTTTTAAATTTATTTTAATTGGAGGCTAATTACTTTATATTATTGTATTGGTTTTGCCATACATTGACATGAATCTGCCCCAGGTGTACATATGTTCCCCATCTTGAACCCTCCTGCCACCCCCCTCCCCATCCCATCCCTCTGGGTCATCCCAGTGCACCAGCCCCGAGCATCCTGTATCATGCATCGAACCTGGACTGGCGATTCGTTTCACATATGATAATGTACATGTTACAATGCCATTCTCCCAAATCATCCCACCCTCGCCCTCTCCCACAGAATCCAAAAGAGTGTTCTATACATCTGTGTCTCTTTTGCTGGCTCGTATACAGGGTTATCGTTATCATCTTTCTAAATTCCATATATATGCGTTGGTATACTGTATTGGTGTTTTTCTTTCTGGCTTACTTCACTCTGTATAATAGGCTCCAGTTTCATCCACCTCATTAGAACTGATTCATATGTATTCTTTTTAACTGCTGAGTAATACTCCATTGTGTAAATTTGTTTGTTGTGAATAATGCTGCTATGAACCTGAGCATACAACTATCTCTTCAAAACTCTATTTTCATTTCTTTTTTTTTAAATTTTTATTGGAGTGTAGTTCAGGTGTAAAGCAAAGTGACTTAGTTAGACACATACATATTCCATCCTTTATTAGATTATTTTTCCATATAGGCCATTACAGATCATGGATTAGAGTTCTCTGTGTACTATAGTTGGTCCTTATTAGTTATCTATTTTATATATAGTTGTGTGTAAACAAATGAACTTACTTACTTTCACTTCTTTGAGGTATATACCCACCTGGAATTGCTGCTCATATGGTAATTCTATTTTTTAGATTTTTGAGGAACCACCATACTATTTTTCACAGCAACTGTACCATTTTACATTCCCATCAAGACTACACAAGGATTCCATGGATGGACCTGGAGATTATCATACCAAGTGAAGTAATTCAGACAGAAAAAGACAAATATAATAATGTGATATCGCCTGTATGTGGAATCTAAAAAATTATACAGTGGAAGTTATTTACAAAAATAGAAATGGGCTCACAGACCTAGAGAGGAATTTATGATTACTAGAGGGGAAGGGTGAAGGGGAGGAATAGATTGGGAGCTGGGGATTGACATGTACATACCACTGTAGTGTTTAAAATTGACAGCTGACAAGGATCTACTTTATAGCCCAGGAAACTGCTCAATATTCTGTAATAACATAAATGGAGAAATAATTTGAAAAAGAATAAATGCATGTATGTGTATAACTGAATCTCTTTGCTTTACATCTGGAACTTATACAACATTGTTAATCAACCGTACTCCAATATAATTTTTTTTTAAATGACAAAACCTTTGAAAAGTGAAAGGTTGGCAAACACATACACACACGTATATAAACATACATATAATGAGTGATCCAAAAGTTTTGTACAATATTTGGTGGTGAAGTTTTATGTAATATTTCTGTTTCCAAATATTAAATGGAAATATAAAAAATAATCCTAGTGCCACAGGTTATCATTCCTAAAAAGATGATTCTAAATCTAGAGTACTAGAAAAGTATGTTTCAAGTTAAAAAAAAAAAACAGTACACAAAGGGTTCAATTTTTCCACACGCTCATGAATACCTGCCATTTTCTGTTTTTTTTTAATAGTCATCCTAATGGATGTGTTGACTTCACTTTTTATTACAAGTAATAGTGCATTAAATGGTCATTTTATTTTCTTAGACTACATTTCTAGATAAAGATTTATTGGCATAGAGGCAAGGCTAATTGTATGATTCTTAGTAAATTGCTTACAAATTATTATTCTCATTTATGTTTCAGCTATCGGTATGAGTGCTGCTTTCAACAGAGACTTACCACTACTGGTTATTATTATTATTTAAGATTGAATAATTTCTTATTGAAGCTTTTTTAAAGTAGTAAAGTTTCATAACACTATAGTTATTTAAATATTGTTTATTTACAATGTTTCAGGTATACAACAAACTGGTTCATTTACACATTCTTTTAAAATAATTTTATTTTTAATAATTTTAAATAATTTTAAAATTATTTTCCCTTATAGGTTATTATAAGATATTGAATATTGTTTCCTGTGTTACATAGTAAGCCCTCATTGTTTTATTTTATACATGGTAGGGTGTGTCTGTTAATCTCAAATCCTAATTTATTCCTCCATTGCTCCTTCCTCTTTGCTAACCAAGTTTGTTTTCTATGTTTGTGAATCTGTTTCTGCTTTGTAAATAAGTTCATTTGCATCACTTTTTAAGATTCTACATATAAGTGATAAATATTTGTCTTACTCTGACTTGCTTATTAACATTATTTTACTTTTAAGATGCTTGAGTTAATAATTGCTATATGTGTGCCAGCATGCTCAGTCGTTTCAGTCATGTCCCACTCTTTGTGACCCTATGAACTGTAGCCCACCAGGCTCCTCTGTCCATGGGATTCTCCAGGAAAGAATACTGGAGTGGGTTGTCATGCCCTCCTCCAGGGGATCCTCCCCACCCAAGGATGGAACCATCATCTCCTGTATCTCCTGCATTGCAGGTGGATTCTTTACCCCTGAGCCACCAGGGAAATCCAATAATTGCTATATATTGCAAGTAGTCATAAAAATGTTTTTAGGTTAAAGTTAGAAAGACTCATTGAAATATTTCTCATTTAGAATTAAACTACTGTTGAACAAAATTAAATTTGTAACTATTTCTTGGATATAAGTAAGTGAACTGGCTATAAATAAATAAACAGAATGTTCATTTGCTATATGTATGTTGAAAAACTACGTGTAGTTCTTTATAAGTAGTAGGAACTCAAGAATTATTTGCCAAAACTAATAAATCAAGTAAGTTATTTAGAATTACATGGGGAATGGTAAAGACCTTAGATATAATTACCAGAAGTGTTTCTAACTGAATGTACTACAAACTTTTTTGCTTAGAAAAGTGTTTCCCTAATGGCTATTTTTTTGGAGAATAGATCCTGCAAAAGAAAGATATATCCAGTTAAACTCATTTACATCACACGCTAATGTTAAACGGCAACCCAGTGATAACCTTACAAACTCTCTTAAGTCCCAATCAAGTGACCACCTTAACTGATTCTTTAATAATTAATGCTTGTTTGGTTACAGATATATTCAAAATGAATTTTTTGAAATAACTTGCTCTGCAAGTGAGTATTTTAAAATCCATTAAATGTACTATAATAGGCCATGTGTTTGAGAGCGTAAAGGATTGTGATGCTTGTGATGTTGAGGTTGATTGTGTTCTAGAAAACTTGTAAGCCAAGTGATTGTAATTCAAAATATATTATTTCATTTAAACATTATATTTTTAGATAAAGCTTCAAAGATGAAGTGTTCTGTATTGTAATTTAACAATGGATCATAAGTTGTCAATCTTTTCTTTTAAAGAACTGAGATATATATTAAACACATGGAAAATCTCCCAGCACTTTTAAAATAAAACCATGGTCTCACTGTCCTTGTTCAAGAAGTCTATTCCTGTGTTCAGAATCTTTAAGGTAGAGTTGCAGATCACTTTTAATCATACCCATCACTAATTTCCTAAATAAGTACCACTTAAATACCCAGGAATAGAAGAGTGACTAGGTAATACATATCCTAAAAAGAAGTTTGAATGCCATGCCCTGCAACCTGAAGATTCCTATTCACTTCTCCACTCAGAGAGTGGATTCCATAATTCCATGTTGCCACAATATGAATTACATGGCATTGGTTGTTTATTTCCTTTGGTATTAAGGTAGTTTGTGATTATATTGCAGATGTTAGAATTTGAAATATAAAAACCTTATCAGGTGGCTTTGCCTCCTGACAAGCATATGCTTTCATTTGCTATTGTCCTTAAAGTAGTAGGGGCTTCTCAGGTGGCTCAGTAGTGAAAAATCTACGTGACAATACAGAAGACCCAGGTTTGATTCCTGGGTCTGGAAGATCCCCTGGATAAGGATATGGCAACCTACCCCAGTATTCTTGCCTGAGAAATCCCATAAACTGAGGAGCCTGGTGGCTACAGTGTGTTGGGGTTACAAAGAGTGACATGACTGAGCATGCATGCATGCCTTTAAATGTGTTATAGGACACAACCACCACTGGTAGTAACCCAGGCTTTTTTGCAAATGAGCTTTGAAGTCATGTCACAGCATTAACATAACCACCATCATTAGGATACTATATAGTTTGACAAGTATAGTGTTCTTACTCCAATTCTGATTAAATACATCTTGTACATTACTAATCAAATATTCATGAGCATCTGACTGGATTATATTTATTCTGAATCATTTGATTGTAAATGAGGTTTCTCATATTACAGAATATCTAGAGCGTAGTCAATATTTTATTTTCCTTTCAGTTCCTCGTTCAATTTGTAAAAGTGAGCAAATATCTCAGTTGTCTTGAGGTCCTTTCTCATTCCACGTCTTTATTGCTTTATTCTCCTCCCAGATTTCTGTGTCTCTATGCAGAACTGTTTCTTCCTTGCAGTTTTATTTTCTGCAACCCATTGTGTCCTACTGCAGAATTGCACTAAAATCTTTCATTTTCTAAGTAAAAAGAATGCCATAAAGTTTTTTTTTCTTTCATTAAACTTTCAAAAGGATTAGTTAAGAATCTTTAACATGCTTTTATGTGCTATGAACTCTCCCAGGTCCTTCAGTGAATATAAAACCCTATAATCCAATCATCTTGGAACTTACTTTGGGGCAATGCATGCAATAAAAGTGAAAATACTATGTAATCAAATATGTAACAGTTTGAGAAGTGATTTAAATAGAAAATGTACACATTAACAATGTGTTGCAGCCAAGTTACAATTTTAAATAAAGGGGTTACACTAGATCTCCTTGAAGTGCCTTTAAATAAGGAATTAATACATCTAGAGGAATGGCATTTCAGGCTGAGGGAACAGGCCAGTACAAAGGCATGCCTGGTATGTTTGAGAAGCATCAAAATTTCCAGAGTGGCTGAAGTGAATTAACAAAATGGGGAGAATTATAGTCAAAGAGATCAGAGAGATTATGAGGAATTAAATCATGTTGGGCTTTATAGGTCACTCTGAAGAATGGCCTAATTCTAAATAAAATGGCATACCAGTACAGATTTTTAAACAGATGAATAACGAGATCTGATTTTTTTTTAATTAAAGTGTCTTAAACCCACATAAAAGTTGAAATAATATGCAGTGTATCTATGTACACTTTTTTCCTAGATTCATGAACTTCTTACCTCTTCCCACAGTTGCTCAGTGTACACACACAGACACACACTCTTCCACTTTGCGAGTCATCACATGTTGTCTCCAGACATCATGACACTTCTCCCTAAACATTTGGTTTGCCTTTCCCAGAAACAGAGACCTTCTCCTACAGAGCTCCATGACCATTATCATACTGAGTGCAATAAGTGATAGTTTTGAATTTCCCCAGTTTCTCTCAAATATCCTTTTTACTACCTGGCTATTCTGTAATCCTGGATAAGCTAGTAAGGCTCACTCATTGCATTTGCTGAGCTAATTATTATTCCCTATTTCTGAGTTCTCCCTCCTGTCTTCTTCATGGCAGATAATTTCTGAAAGAATTCAGGTCTCTGGTCCTGCAGATCAGCCCTCATTCTTTATCTGTGTGACAGGCTCCTGATTATATTAGATTTGGGTTATAATATCATACTATCTTTTACTTCTTTCTATATTCATTGGCTAGTTTGGCAGAGTAAGTCAATCTTATATTTACAAAGTTCACATGACATTCACTTGTGTAATCTCTAGAAGGACAAACATTGAACCAGGAGAGTTATTTCTATAAGTCATGTTCATTTTAAATGATAAATGAGACTCTTTCTGAGATAAATTATCTTGGGATCAATAACTTTGAGTTTGCCTTGGAAAGTTGTGTCTTATTTACCTACTTTCTTTTTTTCTCATAGGGCAGACAGTTGATTTCTAAAATTTGGAAATTTCTGGTTAGATGTGTTATTGATGAAATTGCTGTTCATATCTGATGACATTTTAATATAGAACAAAACTGGATTAAATGACCTTTGCTGCAGTTGATGTTGGCCTTTCTTCTTGTTAAGTGACTGGGCAATTTATCTAAGTTAAGGGAAATGTTGTGATTGCTAAATCAACTGTCATAGATAAAGATATACACCATTCATCTTGCAAAGGTTCGCCAGGCAATAGTAATAAGAGAAGGTCAAGGGGCAAGGGACTTCATAAACCTTCTTTTAAAATTCATTGTCCTTCCACACTTAAGTAGTAGTATATTTTTCACTCTTATTTCTGTATTCAGGGTTTAGTATCACTGAATAGACA
This sequence comes from Moschus berezovskii, assembly GCF_049115385.1. Classification (NCBI taxonomy): domain Eukaryota; kingdom Metazoa; phylum Chordata; class Mammalia; order Artiodactyla; family Moschidae; genus Moschus; species Moschus berezovskii. Next base: position 26,350,897 of record NC_142462.1, on the reverse strand, counting down.
CTGTACATGCCCAGTAGTTAGAATAGATTTTGCTGGATCATTGCAAAGTAAAACTGTTAGATTTTGGTCCAGGATAAAAAGTAATCTGTGTTTATTCTTCTTGATGGGAAAGCAAGCTCTAATAATTATGACTTTAAGTTGCTTAGATTCTGGCCTATTTCTAAGGAAAGTGGGATTTATTTCCTTATAGTGTTGTACATGTTCAGGGTATATAGATTAGAAGGGACAGAACCATGGCATCATGACCAGCTTGGGTATAAAATGGAAGACTGCTGCTGTGTACTTGGCATGAAACTTTTCAAGAGAATTAATCTTTCTTTAGGAGAATTGGAGCAGGTGAAATGTTTAGTATTCTCACTTAGTGACAGAATGTGTGACTAAATTAAACCAAGAAAATGTGGTTGAAAAACAAAATTTCAGTTGGCAGTAGCTGAAGTTCTTTCTCTAGAAATGACTATACAAACCATGTATATTTTAATCTCTCATTGGCCTAAGCAACTTTTAAGTAGTGAAAGCATTTATTAGTTCTGACATTATTTGCAGATCTTCATAGGTAGCTGGTTACCTGTGGGACTAATGAAAAGTGATATTCATATTGTTGTTCACTGGTATATCTAACTAACACATGCCAAGACTGGGCAAGTTTATATTTGGTTATATACCTTCAAATCATTTCTCCCTGTGTTACAGTGTGACATATTAGCCTCTTGAAATCCTTGTCTTACATTTTTAAGGCTTTTCTTACCTTAACATTTAACTGTATAAGCAGAGAAATTCACTTAAATTTTCTGAAATTTAGTTCCTTCTTTAGAAATATAATATTAGCCAGAAGGCTGGAGTTGAATCAATTAACTTCCTAAAATCCCTTTGAAGTACTATGATCTATTAGTTTTCTGTATTGTTTACCCATAATTACTCAAAATTATGAAATCAATATTTAGATTTTAATAACATTTCAGGATATTGATCTGACTCTCTTTGTGATCTTTACATGACAATCTACGTAAGATCATTATAATTTTATTCCCTTCATTTTCTTATTTATCTATTTATAGTAGAGATGATATATAAATATTGTTTAATTTCAATTGCTCTTTAATATCAGAGGCATCTGTGCTGTCAAACACTGACATAACCTTTTTACTGTCGTGTGAATCATTCAGCTTTTGAGATTTAAGTTGAGATAGAATAATCGTGTTAGACTGAATTAAATCTTTGGAACAATAGATTAGTACTAATTCGGACAGGACTGAGCGACTGAACTGAATATATTTTAATGAAGAATTGCAGGATTTATTTATGTTCTTTTTCTGATTCTCAATTGGAAATAAGAAATTTAAAATGGTAAAGGGAGGAAAATATTTAACAATATAATGAATAACTAACGGATCATAAAGTTTAAATTCTTTTAAGGACTTTGCAAAATTTGACTGATCTCCTTTTTATACTAATCATAGTCTATGGTAACTACTACACAAAGCAAATTTTACATTATCATTCCAACTGACATTTAAAAAAAATCATCTTTAAATTCTGATAAAATGAGCAGTAGAGAAGAGCTTTGAAAAAGAACTAAAGCAATTACTGAAATATGTGTTCTCCTGAAAAGTCAGAAACAATATTTATTTATTTATTTGTTGGCAAAGTAATGTCTCTGCTTTTTATTTTTTTTAATTTAATTTTAATTGGAGGCTAATTACTTTACAATATTCCGTTCCGTTCCGTTCCATCTCTCAGTCGTGTCCTACTCTTTGCGACCCCATGGACTGTAGCCTGCCAGGCTTCTCCGTCCATGGGATTCTCCAGGCAAGAATACTGGAGTAGGTTACCGTTTCTTTCTCCAGGGGATCTTCCCGACCCAGGGATCGAACCTGGGTCTCCCGCATTAGAGGCAGATGCTTTAACCTCTGAGCGACAATGACCAGGCAAAATAGTGCTATAATCAATACAAAAATGTAATTAGCCTCCAATTAAATAAATTTAAAAATAAATAAATTTAAAAAAGGGAAATTATGTTCCAAGGATAAGTTAAGGTGATAAAAACTGATTGTTCATTGATAAACTAAATTAGAAGAGTTGACAAGCTTTATTAATACATCTACTTGACTTTTTTGCGTAGGGCTATTTTCAGATACCATGCTATATGTTAGATTTATTTATATAAAAAGTATTCATATGCATATATTAATGTAGATATCTGTGTTTATATGTGTATATACAGCTACATATTTATCTGTGCAGGTATTATGTGCATATATGTATGCATACATATGTATATACACAGTAAAAACAAAACAATATATAGTAAAAATAGTTTTAACTTCTATGAGCACAAAAGGAGAAAGCATCTCGCTCAACCTAATGGAGATCTAGGCAACCAAAAATTAACCTAAAAAGTGGTGTTCTAGCTGAGGCCTGAAAGTCTAATAGAATATGCAGAGTACATCATGAGGAACGCTGGGCTGGAAGAAGCACAAGCTGGAATCAAGATTGCTGGGAGAAATATCAATAACCTCAGATATGCAGATGACACCACTCTTATGGCAGGAAGTGAAGAGGAACTAAAAAGCCTCTTGATGAAAGTGAAAGAGGAGAGTGAAAAGGTTGGCTTGAAGCTCAACATTCAGAAAACAAAGATCATGGCATCTGGTCCCATCACTTCCTGGGAAATAGATGGGGGAACAGTGGAAGCAGTGTCAGACTTTATTTTTCTGGGCTCCAGAATCACTGCAGATGCTGATTGCAGCCATGAAATTAAAAGATGCTTACTCCTTAGAAGGAAAGTTATGACTAACCTAGATATCATATTAAAAAGCAGAGACATTACTTTGCCAACCAAGGTCCGTCTAGTCAAGGCTATGGTTTTTCCACTGGTCATGTATGGATGTGAGAGTTGGACTGTGAAGAAAGGTGATCGCCGAAGAATTGATGCTTTTGAACTGTGGTGCTGGAGAAGACTCTTGAGAGTCCCTTGGACTGCAAGGAGATCCAACAAGTCCATTCTAGAGGAGATCAATCCTGGGTGTTCATTGGAAGGACTGATGCTAAAGCTGAAACTCCAATCCTTTGGCCACCTCATGCGAAGAGTTGACTCACTGGAAAAGACTCTGATGCTGGGAAGGATTGGGGGCGGGAGGAGATGGGGACGACAGAGAATGAGATGGCTGGATGGCATCACCGACTCGATGGATGTGAGTTTGAGTGAACTCCAGGAGTTGGTGATGGACAGGGAGGCCTGGCGTGCTGTGATTCATGGGGTCGCAAAGAGTGGGACACAACTGAGCGACTGAACTGAACTGAACTGAACTGAAGGTGGAGGAGGGAGACAGGAGAAGGCATCTGAGACAGAGAGGGCAGCATGACTGTGTTTCTGACTGTGAGATGATTTGGGTACCAGCAGGGTGTGTGTGTGTGCTGAGTTGCTCAGTTGTGTCTGACTTTGCAACTCTATGAACTGTAGCTCATCAAGCTCCTCTGTCCATGGGATTCTCCAGGCAGGAATACTGGAGTTGTTGCCATTTCCTTTTCCAGGGGATCTTCCTGATGGACCTGAGTCACCTGCTTTGGCAGGTAGATTCTTTATCACTGAGCCACCTGGAAAGCGAGCATAGTTTGTTTTGGGGAAAAAAAAAAATAGTTGTAAAGGAAAGTATTAAAACAATTCAGAATGGCTTTATCTGTCATAAAAAAACCCTGTTATTTTAATTTTATTTTGTGATCAGTGCTAGGGACAGAAGAATTTCGAACAAGTATCTGGGATGACATTAGTTAGAAGACTATTATGATATCAAAGGGGAAAATGGTTTGAAGGCTGTTTGTAAAAAAAGTTTTTGTTGTTGTTTATAGTTGCTCAGTCATGGACTGCATCCTTCCAGGCTCCTCTGTTCATGGAATTTTCCAGGCAAGAATACTGGATTGGTTTGCCATTTCCTTATCAGTTGAATCTTCCTGACCCAGGGATCGATCTCGTATTCCCTGCACAGGTGGATTCTTTACCACAGAGCCACCAGAGAAGCCCCGTGTAAAGTAACAACAACAACAAAAAATTAGAGGATTTTAAAATTTTCAGCTCTTTCATAGTGTATTGGGCTTCCCGGATGGCACAGTGATAATCTGCCTGCCAATTCAGGAAACCTAAGAGACTCCAGTTCAGTTCAATACCTGGATCTGGAAGATCCCCTGGAGTAGAAAATGGCAACTGCTGCAGTATTCTTGCCTGGAAAATTCCATGGACAGAGGAGCCTGGCAGGCTACAGTCCATGGGGTCACAGAAAGCTGGACAAGACTGAGCAAGCATAATGAATCACTGCTCATTCACATGTCAATACAGTCTTTTCAATGGTGTACTTTTATATACAAGGAGATAATGCCCCCTCTTATAAAAAACATGCATTCTAAAAGCATCTTTGGGAAATAAGCTCTAAGAAAATGTTTCTAATAAGTCATTCTATCTGCAAATATGTGATATATTGACCAAAATTGTGATGGTCAAAATATTATATCTTTTGCAACAGATTTTTAAACAGATTTTAGATTTCCCTTTTCCATGAAAAAAAAATTACTGATTGTTAAAAATCTTGTTTAACCAATAATGAAGTATGTTTTATTAATGAACACTAATGACAATTTTTGGATTTAGTAATAGAAATACTTTTTAAAAACTGAATATAAAATTCTTACATAGTGTTTGATGTGATTGAAGTCTTCCTCTGGTTTCACAAACAGCAATTAAACCTTCAAGGTCTGCCAGCAGACCTTTTATTTGTTTGACATGTTTGTAATTTTGCATTAGACATGTTTGTATTTTATTACAATCTTAACAGCATGGGACAAGTTTGTATTAGAATAATAAGTTAGAATAGTATAGTTGAGTAGATTTTGTTTTCCAAAATATGTGAAGTTAGTGGATAATTAGTTTTTGAATACATAAAAAATGATTAGTATCACATTAAAACAAGTTGAACTTCATAAATCCTTTCCAGTTGAAAGTATTAATTTTGATCATCTGGTTTTTAATTGGTTATTTACTGATATTATTAGCACAGTATGTCTAAAACCTCTGGTACAACATGAAAGTAGTAATAAAATCTGTAAGCCATCCACGAAGGGGACTCTTATAAATGTTGAGATTATGTGAGCCTGTAGGCTACATGGCTGTAATTGACCTACTGTGAGGCTAGAGTTCTGCAATCCTTCCTGTAAGCTCAGCGAATAAGATTGGATTTCACGATGATTATATTTATTGACTGATATTTTTGAGTTAGCAAAGTTCACATGATGATGAACAGCAATTCATGCTTGTATCATTGTTCTTTGGATATGAAATGCAAAATTACATCTTAGTTTCTCTTTTTTTTTCTGCTAGAGATTTAGCTACGTAAATATTTTTGAAATGACTATCCAGTAAATATTGCTGAATGTTCTTAGTTTCAACACGTTTATTCCTTCCTCTGTGTAAATATGCTTAACTCTACTTGTAGTCCTGTAAATCTCTCCAAATTTAATTCAATTAATTTTTTTTTTCATCTTCTAGTTTGGTAGTTTTATACTTCTTAGCTAGTTAGTGGTTATAATAGATATCTTATCAGAAATATTTAAATTTACAAATCCTGAATTTAATTACTGTCTCTTCCTTCTGCAAAATGCAAGTGCCTTAGACGGTTTTAAATCAAATCACATATTGACTTCTAAGCTAATTCCACAGTGATAAGTGAACAGACTCTGGTATGATTTCAGTAATGTTAGACTATGAAAATTTTGCACCTTGTTTTATGTTCCTAGATATGTTCCAGTTCCAGTGTTCCCTGGTTCATAGTCTATGGGAACTTCAATAGAATTTGTATCCTATTGTGTGCAAATTGTGTAAATCTTAATTATGTTGAATTGGTTCATGGTGCTTTTCAGATCTACTATATCCTTCTTCTTTTCTGTCTGTTCATTCTGTTAATTTTGGGGAATGTGATATTGAAACTCCAGCTAAAATTCTTTACTTATCTACTTAAAAACATTGTGATACACACATACACACACACACAGTGGAACTATTATCATCTATGTTTTGTATTTTCCAAGTCTCCTGTAAATATGTTATCATAGTTTTGTAATTTAAAAAATAAAAAAGAAGAAAAAATCAAATCACACCTTTCCAGCTTATCTAAAAAGGTGTGATTTGATTTATCATATTTAATTTTTGCATTTTTATCTTCTAAATATTAGATATTCTTACTAATTCTTTATACACACATACCCTGTTTTGATATTGCAAGTTCATTTCTAGATTACCAAAGTAAGGCAAACATTGAAATAGAGCTAGTCACAAGAATTTTTTGGCTTCCCAGGACATATAAAAGTTATGTTTATATTATACTGTAGTTTTAAGTGTAGTAGTGTTACGTCTATAAAATAATGTACACACCTTAATTAAAAAGTAACACAATTAAATAAAATGGTACCAGTGGACTTGCTCACTGCAAGGCTGCCGCAAATCTTCATTTTGTAAAAAACGCAGTGTCTGTGAAGTACGGCAAAGCAAAGCATAATAAACTGAGAGGTATGCTTGTACAGTCAATAATACCTTAAATCCATCCATATCTATGGACTGTTTCTCAGATTTTGAAGCTCAATAACTTCTTTATGAAGTATGTTCTTAAGTTTTACTAGCGAGAATATGTAGTTGGTCAACTGTCTCAAATTTTGGATATCTGAAAATGTCCTTAATTCACCATTGTTATGCAAAATAATGCTTTCCCCAGTGTATGGTTGCAAGATGCCAGATACTTTATCTTAGCACTTTGAGAAAATTTAATATAATCCTTTGTTTTATGTTATGCTTCTAGATGTGAATTTTGAAAAAATTCTACTTCTAAAAATTCACTAGAATCCTAAATCTGAGAACTGATATTTTTGATCAATTGTGAAAAAAAATTTAGTCATTCCTCTACTGAAACTACTTTCTCTAATTCTCAGAATACTGATTGAAGATATTAGATCTTGCTATTTGTTTTCTCCTTGTCCTGAGGTCTGTGTCACACTGTGAATGATTTCTACAGACCAGTATTTCAATTCATTAATTTTTTCATGTGCTGTATCAAATCAGCTGTTTAACATTCTCACTGAATTTATATCAATAATTTGAATTTTATCCTTTATTTGTAGTTATTTTATTCTTTTTCAAACTATTAGTTATTTTATAGCCTCTTTGTATTTCAGCGTACTTTTATCACATGCATGTTCTTTTCAGTAAGTAAACATTCTTGCATTATAATTCCGTTATCTGCTCTTTTTGCACGTATCAGTTGCAGTGTGCTAGTTACTGTTGACTTTTGCTTCTGGTTGTTCCTTTCCTAGTCACTGACATGGCTCAGACAGTAAAGAATCTGTCTGCAGTGCAGGAGGTCTGGGTTTGATCCCTGGGTCAGGAAGATCCCCTGGAAAAGGGAATGGCCACCCACACCAGTATTCCTGCCTGGAGAATTCCACGAACCAAGGAGACTGGCGGGCTACAGTCCACAGGGTCACAAAGAATCAGACACAACTGAGTGACTAACACTTTCTTTTCCTATTGAACTTGTGTTCCTTAAAACATTATTGATGGGAATTCTTTGAAGTCTGGGTTTGAAGTATTTTCTGCAAAAGTGATTTGTGGTTTTTTCCTGCCAAGTCCCTGTATCATAACCAGCATGGTGTCTCTTAAAGCTGATACTTTCCTTAAGGTACTTTTGGCCAGGAATCAGCAAACTACAGCCTTAAGAACAAATTCAGCCTGCCTGCTGCCTGCTTTTATGATTAAAGTTTTATTGGAAATACAACCACAGTTATGTTTTGTTCTTGGATGCTTTTACTACTGTAATGGCAGGATTGAGTGGCTCCACAAAAACCATATGATTCACAAACTCTCAAATATTTACTGTCTGGCCATTTGCAAGAAAACTTTGTCAACTATGGTTTTAGAGCATAGAGGTAGTATGAATTCCAACCCCAACCCTAAAGGCAGATTTGTGGTTATGAATTATCACAGTGTTTAGAGTACTGACTAATGAGTACGGACAATATTTAGAGTACTGACCTGGTGGGAGTCCTAACATCCTGTACTGGTCTTTCAAAAACAATCTTGATTTATCTTTTGATAGGAGGAAAATTGCTTTACAATGTTGTATTGGTTTCTGCCACTGTACAATAGCACAATGTGTACTGGTCTTTAATTTGACTTCTCATTTTGAGCTGGTTTAAGACTGTCATATGTCCAGTATATCTTTAACCATTAAAGCTAAACCCTGTACCATCAAAGATGAATAAAGATACCTCTGGCAAATACAGATTTTAACATCTTATCTCACTGAATTAATGTGAGAATAAGAGAATAAGAATATTAATATTCTGGAGAATCAACAGTCAGCTTCTATTTGGTCAGTAACAAAAAAGTACCTCTAATCTCAGTCTGTCAGTCTGCTCACTCTGGCAAGTTTTATTTAAAGCAAAAGACAAGGGAGTGGGAGTTTAGATTTCCGTGACATCACTCTTGCTCCTGCCCCAAAGTGTGTTATCAGCAAGGAAACAGGGGTGTTTTTTTAAATAAAAAAGTGTAATTAAATTATCCTTTAGAACTTCCAGTGGCTTTCCATCTCTCTTGGAATAAAATCCATATTCTTTATCTTGATTATCTAAGTCCTGCATCACTTTACCTGCATGACTTAACTCTCTGATCTCATCTGCCATTTTCTTATCTATTTTATAGTCTACAGTCACACCTGCTCTTTTGATATTCCTTGGTATAAGAAGGATATGTCTATCTCAGTGTGTTTACAACTCCTGTGCCTAAGTATTTTGGTCACTTAATGTTACCTTTCAGAAAGGATACTGCATATCTCACTTAAAATAGTATCTTCACCCATCACTTGCTTCACAATGAGCCTGCTTTATATTTCTTCCTCTTCCCTACATATGTTATTATATTATTTACTTGATACTGGTTTCAATTACCTACTAAATTATCTACTATGTTTCTCTTGCTATTAAAGTATGTTTCATGAGATTTGTTGTTGTTCAGTCACTCAGTCGTGTCCGACTCTTTGCGACCCTAGGCTCTTTGCAGCACTCCGGGCTCCCTTGTCCTCCACTGTCTCCCAGAGATTGCTAAAGCTCATGTCCATTGAGTAGATGATGCCATCCAGACATCTCATCCTCTGTCTCCCCCTTCTCCTGCTCTCAGTCTTTCCCAGCATCAGGGTCTTTTCCATTGAGTTCGCTTTTCACTTCAGGTGGCCAAAACCTTCAGCATCAGTTCTTCCAATGAATATTCAGGGTTGATTTCCATTTAGGATTGACTGGTTTGATTTCCTTGCTGTCCAAGACTCTCAGGAGTCTTCTCCAGCACCACACTTCAAAAGAATCTGTTCTTTAGCTCTCAGCCTTCTTTCTGGTCCAACTCTCACATCTCTACATGACTACTGAAAAAACCATAGCTTTGACAATATGGACCTTTGTTGGCAAGTGATGTCTCTCCTTTTAAATATGCTGTGTAGGTTTGTCATAGTTTTTCTTCCAAGGGGCAAGTGTCTTTTAATTTCGTGGCTGCAGTCACCATCCCCAGTGATTTTGGAGCCCAAGAAAATAAATTCTGTCACTGTTTCCATTGTTTCCCCATCTATTTGCCATGAAGTGATGGGACCAGATGCCATGATCTTCGTTTTCTGAATGTTAAGTTTTAAGCCAGCTTTTCACTCTCCTCTTTCACATTCATCAAGAAGCTCTTTAGTTCCTCTTTGTTTTCTGCCATAAGGATGGTGTCATTTGCATGTCTGAGGTTACTGATATTTCTCCTGGCAATCTCTGATTCCACCTTGTTTCATCCAGTCGGGCATTTCATATGATGTATTCTGCATATGGGCTTCCCTGGTGGCTCAGAGGTTAAAGCGCCTGCCTCCAATGCGGGAGACCCGGGTTCGATCCCTGGGTGGGAAGATCCCCTGGAGAAGGAAATGGTAACCCACTCCAGTATTCTTGCCTGGAGAACCCCATGGACGGAGAAGCCTGGTAGGCTACAGTCCACGGGGTCGCAAAGAGTCGGACACGACTGAGCGACTGAACGGAACGGAACGGATTCTGCATATAAGTTAAATAAGCAGGGTGACAATATAACCTTGACATACTCCTTTCCCAGTTTTGATCCAGTCCATTGTTCCATGTCCAGTTCTAGATATTGTCCATTTCTTCTTGACCTGCATACAAGTTTCTCAGGAGGCAGGTAAGGTGGTGTGATATTCATCATCACTTTAAGAATTTTCCACAGTTTGTTGTGATCCACACAGTCAAAAGCTTCATTGTGGTCAATGAAGCAGAAATAGATGTTTTTCTGAAATGTCTTTGCTTTTTCTATGATCCAGCCTCTATGATTCCTGAGGTTAGGGACATTGTACTTGTTCATTATTGTATACAAGTACATGGTCAAGTTCTTGGCACACAAAGGGGATTCAGTTAATAGTATCTGAATAAGAAGATGAATTTGAACTCAAACTTACACAGACTGCAAAATAAAAGTTTACCCTTTCCATTGCACCACACTCTTCTTATTTCTGCTGCTGCTAAGTCGCTTCAGTTGTGTATGACTCTGTGCGACCCCATAGACGGCAGCACACCAGGCTCCCCCATCCCAGGGATTCTCCAGGCAAGAACACTGGAGTGGGTTGCCATTTCCTTCTCCAATGCATGCAACTGAAAAGTGAAAGTGAAGTCGCTCAGTCGTGTCTGACTCTTAGCAACCCCATGGACTGCAGGCTCCTATGTCCATGGGATTTTCCAGGCAAGAGTACTGGAGTGGGTTGCCATTGCCTTCTCCCTTCTTATTCCTAACTTCTGTATAAGCTCCTCATTTTTCAATTGATGCTTGATATTCATATTATTTATGTTATTTTCTCCACAAACATGATTTTGGATTTCATCATTGACTGTTACTCAACAAAATAGCCTAACAGCACCCTTCCTCTACTCCTCATAGTTTTTTTTATTTTTCTGGATTCATGAGTGAGATCTAGATATTCAGTGTGTATCAGAATTAGTCTAAACTTCTGAAACTTCCATGAGCACTCCATAGGCTTTAGCATCTAGTACTGAAGTGGTGAGATCCGGGAGCTGGGTATCCTAGACTGGGATGGAGGTTGGTAAGTTAGAGGAGAAGCTGTCAGCAAGTTGACAAGTAGGAAATAACCTGCCTAGTTTGAAGGACAATAAGTACTTTAAAAGTTGTGTTTACATTATTTTCTCTATGGACTTTTCCTCAGACTCTAAGTTGCAGGAGGACATGGGCCTTTGACTCTGTTTCTGATACACGTAAAATGATATCTGCTACATAGTAAGGGCTTTATACATATTTTTGAATGTATAAAATTGATATTTTTTGAAGGTAAATTCAATAGCATTAGCTTATGGACTGGATGTGGTAACATAAGAAAAGGAAGTCAGAAATTTAAAGAATGAAGTTTTCATTTATGAAGGAGAGGGAGGACTATGAGCACAGCTTTATGGGTGATGGAAAGGATTTATTGAGGATCCGTGAAGCTAGGGATGTATATTCGATATCAAAGGGGAGGTGCCAAGGAGGTAGTAAACGTGTGATTCAGAAATTCAGGGAAAAGACTACAGTTGGAGATATCAGTTTGGAATTTGTCCATGTTGGGCTGTCAAATGGCTGAACTGGACAGCAAAGGATTCTCTGAAGGGTGCTTGTAAGGGATGGCTTATGCAATCAAAAGATTATTTTGGCAACAGTGCAAAGAATGAAGGAGAAATGTAGAAGAAACCGTTAATACTTGAAGTGGGAAATTAATATTTTATGCAAAATAAATGAAAAAGATAAATCCTTAACAAGAATAGAAATAAGAGGAAAAGAAAGGCAGTAATGGCTCTATGTGCACTTAGGGAGGTGGGAAGTTTAGGTTTCATTAACCTAGTGAAAATGGAGGGAAGGAAAAGAAAGGACTCACAGGGGCCTGAATGAATAACCGAAGCTTTGACTGTGTAAGAAAAGAAGCTAGAATAGGGGGACGTTCAAAGTCGTATGCAGCTGTAATGTTAGTTTGAGATGGGTTGAAGTAGACCGTTCAGGTATGATGTCAATCAAATCCCTATGATTATACAGTGGAAGTGACAAACAGATTTAAGGCATTAGATCTGATAGAGTACCTGAAGAACTATGGATGGAGCTTCCTGACCTTTCATAGGAGGCAGTGATCAAGATCATCCCCAAGACAAAGAAATGCAAAAAGGCAAAGTGGTTGTCAGAAGAGGCCTTACAAATAGCTGAGAGAAAAAGAGAAGCTAAAGGCAAAGGAGAAAAGGAAAGATATACCCAGTTGAATGCAGATTTCCAAAGAATAGCAAGGAGAGGTAAGAAAGACTTCCTCAGTGGTTAATGCAATGAAACAGAGGAAAACAATAGAATGGGAAGGTCTAGATATCTCTTCAAGAAAATTAGAGACACCAAGGGAAATTTTCATGCAAAGATGGGCACAATAAAGGACAGAAATGGCATGGACCTAACAGAACGAAAAGATATTAAGAAGAGGTGGAAAGAATAAACAGAAGAACTATACAAAAAAGATCTTCATGACCCCGATAACCATGATGGTGTGATCACTCACCTAGAGCCAGACATCCTGGAATGCAAAGTCAAGTGGGCCTTAAGAAGCATCACTACGAACAAAGCTAGTGGAGGTGATGGAATTCCAGTTGAGTTATTTCAAATCCTAACAGATGATGCTGTGAAAATGCTGCACTCAAAATGCCAGCAAATTTGGAAAATTCAGCAGTGGTCACAGGACTGGAAAAGGTCAGTTTTCATTCCAATCCCAAAGAAATGCAATGCAAAAGAATGTTCAAACTACCCCACAATAGCATTTATCTCACATGCTAGTAAAGTAATACTCAAAATTCTCCAAGCCAGACTTCAACAGTACGTGAACCATGAACTTCCAGATGTTCAAGCTGGATTTAGAAAAGACTGCTGCTGCTGCTGCTGCTGCTAAGTCACTTCAGTTGTGTCCAACTCTGTGTGACCCCATAGACGGAAGCCCACCAGGCTCCCCCGTCCCTGGGATTCTCCAGGCAAGAACACTGGAGTGGGTTGCCAATTCCTTCTCCAATGTGTGAAAGTGAAAAGTGAAATTGAAGTCGTTCAGTTGTGTCCGACCCTTAGTGACCCCACGGACTGCAGCCTACCAGGCTCCTCCATCCATGGGATTTTCCAGGCAAGAGTACTGGAGTGGTGTGCCATTGCCTTCTCCGAGAAAAGACAGAGGAACCAAAGATCAAATTGCCAACATCTGTTGGATCATCGAAAAAGCAAGAGAGTTCCAGAAAAACATCTACTTCTGCTTTATTGACTACGCCAAAGCCTTTGACTGTGTGGATCACAATAAACTGTAGAAAATTCTGAAAGAGATGGGAATACCAGCCCGCCTAACCTTCCTCCTGAGAAATCTGTATGAAGGTCATGAAGCAACAGTTAGAACTGGACATGGAACAACAGACTGGTTCTAAATCAGGATAAGAGTAGGTCAAGGCTGTATATTGTCACCCTGCTTATTTAACTTATATACAGAGTACATTGTGTGAAATGCAGGGTTGGATGAAGCACAAGCTGAAATCAAGATTGCTGGGAGAAATATCTATAACCTCAGATATGTAGATGACACCACCCTTATGGCAGAAAGAGAAGAAGAACTAAAGAACCTCTTGATGAAAGTGAAAAAGGAAAGTGAAAAAGTTGGCTTAAAACTCAACATTCAGAAAAAAAAAAAAAGATCACGGCATCTGGTCCCATCACTTCATGGAAATAGATGGGGAAAACAATGAGAGACTATATTTTTGGACTCCAAAATCACTGCAGATGGTGACTGCAGCCATGAAATGAAAAGACGCTCCTTGGAAGAAAAGCTATGACCAACCTTGGCAGCATACTAAAAGCAGAGACATTTCTTTGCTGACAAAGGTCTGTCTAGTCAAACCTATGGTTTTTCCAGTAGTCATGTATAGATGTGAGAGTTGGACCATAAAGAAATCTGAGTGCTGAAAATTGGTGCTTTTGAAATGTGGTATTGGAGAAGCCTCTTGAGGGTCCCTTGAACTGCAAGGCGATCCAAGTAGTCAATATTAAAAGAAATCAGTCCTGAATATTCATTGTAAGGACTAATGCTGAAGCTGAAACTCCATTACTTTGGCCCCCTGATGTGAAGAACTGACTCGTTGGAAAAGACCCTGATGCTGGGAAAGATTGAAGGCAGGAGGAAAAGGGGATGACAGAGGATGAGATGGTTGGATGTCATCACTGACTCGACGGACATGAGTTAGAGTAAGCCACAGGAATTGGTGATGGACAGGGGAGCCTGGCGTGCTACAGTCCATGGGGTCACAAAGAGCTGGACCTGACTGAGTGACTGAATGGACTGAACTGAGTGAAGTATCTTTTAATCATCATTAAGTCGTTTATTAGCTGAAACATGAAAATGTAGGTGTATCTCCAGATTTTTGAAAGTGTCAGTTTTTTTCAGACTGGTTTAAAAATGTATCTCTGGCATATTTTTACCTTTTTTGTCTAAAGAAAGTAAAAGTGAAATTTGCTCAGTTGTCTCTAACTGTTTAAGACCCCTTGGACTGTACCCTGCTAGGTTCCTCTGTCCATGGAATTCTCTGGGCCAGTGGTAGCCATTTCCTTCTCCAGGGGATGTTTTGATCCCAGGTCTCCCACATTGCAGGCAGATTCTTTACCATCTCAGCCATAGGGAAGCTCAAGAATACTGGAGTGGGTAGACTATCCCTTCCAAAGCACATCTTCCCAACCCAGGAATCAAACTGAAATCTCCTGTATTGCAGATGGATTATTTACCAGCTGACATAAGAGGGAATCTCTTCTGTTTATCTAAAGGTTGTTATAAATGTATAATTACATAGCAGTTTTTTTTTTTTTTTACTTTATTTCAAGTTATTTAACTGAAAACAACTGTATGTTTTAAAGGAATATTTCTTTGAAACTTAATCATATTAAAAAGTTTAACTTCTTTTTATAACAAGTGAACTGCACAACTCATATGCCTGGAATACATGCATTTGTTAACTCAGATGTGTGATTACATTGAAATCTCAATCCCAAAAATGAATGATGCAGATGGTTTCCTTAATATAACATTGTCTTTTTATCTAGCCTATAGATAATATTCCCTTAACTGTGTTATTTAAGCTAGTAGACAAGTGAAAAAAAGAGGATTTCATATTGAATTGTTTCAAATAACTTTGGTGGTGGTCATGAGCTGTATTGCTCAGCTATCTGAGAAAACCTAGTGCTGGAAGCATACTCCTGACAGTCTCCAGTAGCCACACCTTGGCTCCACTAGTAGTGGGGGGGGGTGGTGGTGCTATGCCAGGTCCGTGCTTCCCCTGGTCTGTTCCCAGCCGTTGACTGCCCCACGGAGTACCAGAGCTCAGACAGTCTGCTCAACAAGAGATCTTCTCATGTGTATTTTTAGTCCAAATACTTCCCATCAGCCTGAGACTTCCCAGAATTGTACCACAATCGGAGGCTTTGTCCACCCCATCCTTTCTTCCCTATCTCTGTCATCGGTAAGACACCGCATAAGGGACTGAAAGGCTCTGCATTGCTTCTGCCCATTCCCTTTCAGTCATTTTAAAACACGTTTATTTATTTTTGGCTGTGTTCAGTCTTCGTTGCTGCACCAGCTTTCTCTAGTTGCAGTGAGTGGGGTCTCCTCTCGGTTCTGGTGTGAGGGTGTCTCATTGCAGTGGCTTCTCTTGTTGCCAAGCATGGGCTCCAGTAATTGTGGTGCGTGGGCTCAGCAGTACTGGCTCACAGGTTCCAAAGCTCAATCTCGTTTATTGTGGCCCATGGGCTCAGTTACCCCACAGTATGTAGGATCTTCCCAGACCCAGGATTGAACCAATGTTCCCTGCATTGCAAGGTAGATTCTTAACCACTGGACCACCGGGGAAGCCCCCCCTCCCCCCACTTTTAGTCTTAATTAGCATTTTCTCCATAAATATCTTACATGTCCAATCCCATCTTGGCATCTGCTTCATGGAGGACATAAGCTGTCATCCCTATATTGTGGTGTTCTTGGGTTTAAGGTTTTTCATAGGACCTTATTATTTTCATATTCATACTTCTAGTTGGAATTACAATAATTCAGTGTGGATGCTTGCTATTTGGAGAAATGCTTTATTGAAGATTTCTGTGGCGTGTTCACCTGTTTTACAGCATGTACATAGACCAGAGCCTGTCAGCGTCGCCACTGATGAAATCTTTGGATCGCTCTTTGTTTTGACAGCTGTCTCATTCGCTGTATGAAGTCCAGCAGCACCTGTGGCCCCTCTACCCACAGGCTGGCAGTGGTGCTGGCTTCCATGCTGCAGACATTGCCGGATGTCTCCACACGTTGCCAGTGGCCTTTCATAGGCAAAATCATTCCCAGATGTAGAAACACAATATCTGATAGAATCAATTATACCCTAGGAAACAAGCGAAGATTTGATCATTACAGCTGAAACGGTAGGAAAGGTTTTTAGGAGATGGCACTGAGACCGATTTTGAAGAATGACAAGGATTTCCTTACCTTCTAGGCAGTTTTAGTTGCATGACTTAAAACATAATAGCAGAAATAAAAACACATAAAAGAAAACCCTTTCCAAGGAGACTGTCTTGATATAATCAGAAGAAAGGTCCTTTACTGGCAGTGGCACAGTAATAGGTGTGCAACTTCTCCAACAGTAACATTCCGTTTGGTAAAAGCTATATTTCTTCTTTCATCCCCTTTGTTCTATCAGTTGTTAACTAAATGCTGTGTGCGGCCTCATCATGTGACTTCAGCGTGTCTTCTCTCCATTGTAGTGAGGTCACTAAACCCATGAACTTCGTGCCACCATCACATTTCCTTACGTGAAGCTCCTACTCCCAGCTCTTTCCTACATTTTGTTATTTCAGTCTCTATTGCTGTTCTGTGTTTTGTGTGACACTATTCTCATACTTTCCTTTAGTTCTTTAGACATGTTCTTTTTTTTCATTTCTTTGAACACATCTATACTATTTGATTGAAATCTTTGTCTACTAAGTCCAATATTAGGGCTTGAGGTAGCTTCTGCTGACTTCCTTTGTCTATAAATGGGTCAAGGTTTAAAACTTCTTTTATGCCTTACAGTTATTTTTGTTACAAAGTGGAAGTTTAATATAATGTGGTACCTCTGAAAATTATACTCCCCCCCCACCAGGTTTGTTGCTGTTATAGCTGTTCATATTGTTCTGTATTTGTTCAGTGACATTCATGAACCAAGTCGGTAAAGTTAAGATCTAATTCTCTTAAAATCTGTACTGATACCCCTTCTTTATTCTAGGTATTGGTAATTTATGTTCCGCCTCCCTCTCATCCTTCTCTCTCATCAATTTTGCTGGAAGTTTATAAGCATATGAGTGTTTTCAAAGAGAACTTTCTTGAGTGTTTTTCCATGTGTGACCTCAAACCTCAGAACAGTTTTAAGGAGGGATCCAGGTCTAAGGTGGCCTCTAAGTCTTAAGATGGGTCCATCTTTAATCTGGAAACTGGGCCCAGGTGACCCATGGTGACAGTGGCAGCTACAGCTGAAACCGTGATGGTGACGATGACTGCAGCAATGAGAGGGAGAAATGATGTTGCATTTTTAATTTCCCAAACTCTACTTTTCCATTATTGTTATATTGGAAATTAATTGATTCTTATATATTGCAACCTTGTATCCTGCAAATTTGCTATAATTGCTCATTAATTTCAGGATATTATTGTTCATTCTTTCAGATTGCCTTCATAGATGATCGTGTCATTTGCAGACAAAGACAGTTTTAAGTTTTACTTCCTGATCTGTATACCTTTTCTTTCCTTACTGCATTAGCAAGGACTTCTGGTACAGTGTTGAAGAGAAGTGCTGATAGGGAACATCCTTGCCTGGTATCTGACCTCAGAGGGAACACTTAGTTTCTCACCATTAAGTGTGATACTAACTGTAGGTTTGTTGTCATGTTCATTAAGAATGTTCCCCATATACCTAGTTTACAGAGAGTTTTTATTATGAATGGGTATTGGATTTTGTCAGACACTTTTTATCAATCTATTGATTTGATCATGCAGTTTTTTAAATAGTGGTTATTTTAATTGATTTTCCAGTGTTGAACCAGCCTTGAATACTTGGGATAAATCCTGCTTGGCTGTGGTATATCTTTTAAAATATTTTTAAGATCTGATTTGCTAACATTTGTTGAACATTTTTCTGTCTATGTTCATAAGCAATACTGATTAGTAGTTTTCTTGTAATGCCTTTTGTCTGGTATTGGTATTTAGGATAATTTCCTATAATGAGTTACGACTACCTCTGCTTCTGTCTCCTGAAAGAGATGGTAGGAAATTGACATAACCCCTTCCTTAAATGTTTGGTAGCATTCACCAGTGAACTCATGACTCACTTGGGCTTGGTAATTTCTGTTGTGGAAGTTATTAATTATTGATTCATTTTCTTTTGTAGGTATAAGCCTATTCACATTGTTTGTTTCTTCTTGTGTGTGTTTCAAAAGATTGTGTTTTTCAAAGAACTAGTTCATTTCATCTAAGTTGTAAAATATATGGACACAAGGGTTGTTCATCAGTTCAGTTCAGTTCAGTTCAGTCGCTCAGTCGTTTCTGACTCTGTGACCCCATGAATCACAGCACGCCAGGCCTCCCTGTCCATCACCAACTCCCGGAGTTCACTCAAACTCATGTCCATCAAGTCGGTGATGCCATCCAGCCATCTCATTCTCTGTCGTCCCCTTCTCCCGCCCCCAATCCCTCCCAGCATCAGAGTCTTTTCCAATGAGTCAACTCTTCGCGTGAGGTGGCCAAAGTATTGGAGTTTCAGCTTTAGCATCAGTCCTTCCAATGAACACCCAGGATTGATCTCCTTTAGAATGGACTGGTTGGATCATAGTACTCCCTTATTGTCCTTTTAATTTTTGTGGGATATATAGTCATGTTCCCTCTTTCATTTCTTATATTAGTGAGTAACTTAATCTTTGATTTTTTAAAAGGAGCCCTAAATTTTTATTTTTCACTGGACTCAGCAAATTATGTGTTAATCCTTAACTCTTAAAGGTGTACATAGTTTGGAAATTTATACTTTAATAATCTAGTATATCATTTGCCTGCCTTTAGATGACTTCTTTTGGCTTTGTTCTGAGTTTTATTTTGGACAGGGAGAGAATTAAAGATTAAATTACAGAAATATCAAAGATATGTGTTTGCTTTTCTGTTCAACTATTTGCATGTTAACAATTTATATGCAAATACTTTTAAAAATTTCTTCTGACATTTTGTCCTAGAAGTGTTTTCAAGAGAAAATGACCTTTCACAAATTAGGAAACAGCTTCATTTCCAATAACCTGCTAAGTCATATTATCTGAAAGCTCCATTATCTGAAACAACCTTGATCTCATTCTCCTCCTATTGAAGCTTTTCCCAGAAAGAAAACTGTTCTTCACTCCTGAAATTTAGTCAGTTTACCAAGTCTTACCAGTTTTGTCTTCTAAACAATTTAGCAAATGACTCACTTCCCTCCATTTCCACTTCTATAATCAGACCCTGTGTACTTCAGTTCCATTCTACTGGACCTTTCTGTCTTGACACTGTGCCAGACTGCTCTTAAAATTAGTAATCATATTGTATACAACCCCCCTGTTTAGAGTTCCTTAGCTTTTGAGTTAAAGCACAAGTTCCTTCACATGATATAGATTTATTCATGATTTGGCCAGCGGCCTCAACCTTCTTGTCTGTAACCTCCATGCATATTCTGACATGCAAAAATTGTATTTCCCTGAAGGTGACCTGTTGTGTGAATATCATTGTGCCTTCCTACATACTTTTCTCTCTGCCACTAATCTCTAGGTTTCCATTGTTCTGTTGGTTAATGCCGCCCTTAAGACTCAGTAGTATGTCAGTTTGTCTACGACACCTTCCGTGGCCTGCCAGGGAAACTAAACTCTCATAGCTTGGTGCTGCACAAGATCCTCCTTTCCATCATTACAGTGGCACATATTCATTGTAGAATTTTGTTCATTTGCTTATGCCTCTCTAAACATATTCAGTCAGTCAGTTCAGTTGCTCAGTTGTGTCCGACTCTTTGCAACCCCATGAACCGCAACACGCCAGGCCTCCCTGTCCGTCACCAGCTCCCGGAGTCCACCCAAACCCATGTCCATCGAGTCGATGATGCCATCCAACCATCTCATTCTCTGAGGTATTTGTTCATAAAACCAATAACTACAAGCTTATCATGAGAAAAACATCGGACAAACCCCAATGAAGGAACATTTTATAAAATATGTGACTAGTCCTCCTCAAAACTGTCAAAGGTATAAAAAAATGAAAATCTGAAAAATGTCATAGTATAGAGAATCCTAAAGAGACATGACAACTACATGCATGGAAAGAATCTTCAATTAGATCTTGAAACAGTAAAAGATATTAGGGAAAAAATACTGATGAAATACACACAAAGTCTGGGATTCAGGTGGAAGTAGTTTACCAAAGTCTGTTTCTTAGTTTTGACAAATGTGCTTTCTTTCATTTGAGTATGATGTTAACATTAGGGAAGGTTGTAAAGGCTATATTTAAACTCTTTATACTATCTGCGGCTTTTCTGTAATTTTGTAGGTATACCAGTATAAATGTTCATACACAAAATTTAAGGACAGATGCCACAATTGAAAATACTAACAAGTGAATACAGTTTCCAATTAATGGTTTGTTAAACACGATATGAAAATTTATATGAACACTATTAATCTACATATTTTAATTGAAAATAAATGTACATTCATTAGTCAGTCTTTTGATGTCAGGAAAAGGCTTGCCCTACAAGTTTATTGCCTCATGCATTGGTACATTAGTCAGTATGAACATAGGGCTTAATTTTAATTCAATAAATGAGTTATATTAAGGTCAAAAAAGATATCTCCTTATAAGAACTTTTTTTTAACCTACAATTCAGTTCAGTTCAGTCACTCAGCCGTGACCGACTCTTTGCGACCCCATGAATCACAGCATACCAGGCCTCCCTGTCCATCACCAACTCCCGGAGTTCACTCAAACTCATGTCCATCAAGTTGGTGATGCCATCCAGCCATCTCATTCTCTGTTGTCCCCTTCTCCTCCCGCCCCCAATCCTTCCCAGCATCAGAGTCTTTTCCAGTGAGTCAGCTCATCGCATGAGGTGGCCAAAGTATTGGAGTTTCAGCTTTAGCATCAGTCCTTCCAATCATTAATAACAGGACAGTGATTGTATTAAAGACCTTTATCTGCAGTACCCAACCTACTATGTGAGAAATCATGAGATGTTAAATTTCTGTGAAAGCTGTGGACTCATTTTGTGTTCCTCAACAATGAGGGGATCTCTAGAAGGAAGGTTCAAGACCCTTCAAAATGCTATGTCAGCTTTGTCTGTATTAAGTGTCTGACGACATTCTGACTGGTTGTGCTAACAAGTGGTTCAGTTCAATTCAGTTCAGTCTCTCAGTCGTGTCCGATTCTCCGTGACTCAATGAGTCACAGTACGCCAGGCCTCCCTGTCAGTGTGGTAGGAGCCATCAAAAGTTAACAAAGTGAAAGTCACGTGGTCGTGTCTGACTCTTTGTGACCCTGTGTATTATACAGTCCTTGGAATTCTCCAGGCCAGAATACTGGAGCAGGTAGCCTTTCCCTTCTCCAGGGGATCTTCCCAACCCAGGGATTGAACCCAGGTCTCCTGCATTGCAGGCAGATTCTTTACCAGCTGAGCCACAGGGAAGCCCCAAAAGTTAACAAGATTATAGTTTATTTGTGTTGTTGTTTAGTCCCTAAGTTGTGTCTGACTCTTTGAGACCCCATGGAATATAGCTCGCCAGGCTCCTCTGACCATGGGATTTCCAAGGCAAGAATACTGGAGTGGGTTGTCATTTCCTTCTCCAGAAGTTTATTTAATGATTGGATATTCAAGTGTTCATTAATTTTACCTAAAACTTGAATTTTTAAAAATCAAGATCTTTGTAATTCTTTATAGACTATTTGAATATCACATAAAATAGGCAAGAATTGCTTTTTGGAAAGATGTCCAAGTGCACTACAGAATTATTGGTTGGTGACCATACCATGGGATTGGGCAGTCAGATCTCTATTAAACAGCTCTGAGTGTTTTATGGACAATAATAAAAATTAGTGAGTTTTCACACTACTTTGTACTTAATCTTCATGTGACCATGTTGTAGTCTTTCTTGGGAGTGAAAAAGCAGTTTTCAAGAGGAACTATATCACTGACAAAATACATTATACACTAAGAGGAATTCAAATGCAGTAACTGAAAATATCTGAAACTAGAAGGGGTAGGATTAGATTACAAAAGAGAGTGCAGTGTTTATTTTTAATTATTTAATATTCTCACTGAAATACTGCTCTCCATTGAACTCATCACCAAATTGATGAGACATTTGAACATACAGAATATAAATTTGATCTCTCAGACTTAGATGAGTATCCCCAGTGGATGATAAATTTATTTCCAGCTGCCATAAATTTCAGGTCTAAGAGATAAGGAAATACAATACCATAAAAGTAGGTTCAGTGTTACATTCTAAACACCTTCACTATTTATTATTGAGCTGATTTGTAAAGATAACCAAAGTCAATAAAGCATTGCTATGTATCTTATCTATTAGGGCTGTAAAATATGCTTTTGAAAATGTTAATGAAAGAGACTACGTAAGCAAATATGACTGCAAATTAGAGTTTGAAAAGACAGTAATATGTAGCACGGTAGTTTAAATCATAAATTTTCTTGATCTTTACCCTTTGAATAAAGGATAAGGCCACCTCGATGTAGCTGAAGTCTTCAGTAAGGAAAAGGAGTCAAGACTCTAGATTGTAGGCACACGTCTAACCTTAATGGTAATATTTTTGAAGAATTGTATCAGAAAGTAGCAGATGGTATTGTGAACCTCAGTGAACAAAACCATAATGACACAAAAGACAGCCATTAATTAGGTATGAATTACGGTGTTTTAAAGTGCTGGCTGTGGAAGGAGAAATGCCACCATTGAATGAATAGCTTCCTCTGTCTGACCTGACCTCTTCGCACTTAGATGTGAAGGTGATAAATCACGAAGTGCAGCAACAGCAGGGATCCTTATTAATAGCTACATCCAAGTCATCTGGCAATCACTGCAAGTGCCAATGACACACACAAAGGTTTTCCTTCTCAGCTGAAAGGATGTGAATTTTCTATGAGAATTTGTTAAAAGTGGATGGGATGTGGAATTCTCTGGGTTTTGCATCTGAGCACGTCATCTACTAGACAAGGTAGAAATTCTTAGAACGTGCTGTATCAACACACAAAGCCATTATCAGTGATTTAAATTGAGAATTTTATATATATTCTTGAAACAAACAAAAAAAATGACTATTCAATTTCTCTTTAATGAAAATAAAATTGAAGCAATGAGCAAAGCATTTGATTTTTTACTAATCACCTGAAAGCGGTATCAAATTTTTAAATGACAGCTTAAAACAGCAACTGGATTTAGTTGTTTCCCCTCTCTCAGCCTAATTGTTACAGAAACAGTTGAATCTGATCATTTCTTTTTAAAATATATTTTTCAAGTTTTCTTAAGTTCAGTCATTCTGGTACTGCCTCTGAGTTTGACAGTTTCTACTGAAAACCGCAACCAGATGACAAGCAAGAAGCAGTGAGGTTTAATTCTGATTTTACAATTTTTCAGTACTACCAAAGTTAAGTTAAAAACTTGCTTGAAGGAATAGAAGGAGTTTGAATTTAAGAAGCCTGAGTTTAAGCCCCAGATTAAGCCTTGTGTGACTTTGGACACATTACTTATCCTTGAGACTTAGCACTTACATCTATAAAGTAAAAATTAGCATGCCAGCATTATCTAGCGTAAGGATTTTGGGGTGAGTACCATATTAAAAAATGTATATATGTGAGCTTTGGAAATGGTAAACTTATATATAGTTTAGAAGTAATATGAGAACTTTCTTCAACTATATTCTTTGTTTCTGTCATCAACATAGTTATTAAAAATTGATTTATATAGACACTGTGTACCTTTGCCTTTCATTTTCCTTTTGCCTTTCTAGAGGTGTTAGCTTTATAATTTAAAAATATTTATTATCTAAGATTTACTTTAACCAGTGAATACTCATGTTTTCATTTATCTATCCAGTGTTTTATCTGTTATAAAGATAATAATACAACATTAGATGAGATCGAGTACATTCAGGGTGGTGTGGCCATAGACAAAGATAATATAATATTAGACAACTTGATAATATAATATTAGACAAATTGCTCATGAGTTTATTTCCAGTGTTCATTATATATATATACACACACATATACATACACACAAACACATATGTACATAATATATAGCATATCTATCCCTGCAAAATTTATTATTAAGTGTTTTAATATTTTAGATACAGAGGATGGGCACAGGATAAAGTATAAACATTCACTCAGAAGTTGGTGTCAAATGAATGGTTTAGATGAAGAGATATTTGTGTTCCCTTTGTATCTATTAGGCAGGGACTAACTTTCCTGCTGGAGATTAATTGAAAGTCTTTTCTATAAAAATATTGAATCCCTATGTTGTATACCTGAATAAATCAACTATACTTTAATTTTGGGTCTTCCCAGGGGGCACTAATGGTAAAGAATCTGCCTGCCAGTGCAGTAGATTTAAGAGCCATGGGTTTGATCCCTGGGTTGGGAAGATTCCCCTGAAGCAGGAAATGGCAGCCCACTCTAGTATTCTTGGGGCATAGACCCCGGACAGAAGAACCTGGAGGGCTACAGTCTATGGCGTTGCAAAGAGCTGGACATGACTGAGAGTCTGAGCACATACTTTAATTAAAAAAAAAAAATCTTTCCTATGTCAAAAGTGCAAAGCATGGTGATGTTATAGAGAGTCAGACATTTTATATATCAGAGGGAAAAGCCATAATACAATTAAACACCTAGCAGATTTCCTCGGACACAAGGGCAACCACACCTGCTGCTGCTGCTGTTAAGTCACTTCAGTCATGTCCGACTCTGTGTGACCCCATAGACGGCAGCCCACCAGGCTTCCCCGTCCCTGGGATTCTCCAGGCAAGAACACTGGAGTGGGTTGCCATTTCCTTCTCCAATGCATGAAAGGGAAAAGTGAAAGTGAAGTCACTCAGTCATATCTGACTTTTCAGACCCCATGGACTGCAGCCTACCAGGCTCCTCCAACCACGCCTGCTATTCTGGTGTAATTATTAATAGCATCCCTTGTGCTCCCTGTTTGGACAATGGATTATATAATCATTTACATAACAGGTACTTAGCAAATGTTAATATTCTCTTCAGTATCCTAATTTGAATAATAATGTATATGCACGCGTTCATGCTCAGTTATGTCTGACTCTATGCGACCCCATGGACTGTAGCCCACCAGTCTCCTCTGTCCATGGAATTCTCCAGGCAAGAATACTGCAGTGGGTTGCCATTCCTTTCTCAAGAGGATCTTCCAACCCAGGGATCGAACCTGGATCTCCTGCATTGCAGGCAGATTCTTTACCGTCTGAGCCACCAGAGAAGCCTGATAATGTGTGTGGTCACCGTTTAATAAATGGTAATTTCTTTTTTTTTTAACAGAAACAGTAAAACTAAAGTCATTAATTTATTCATTCATTCATTCAGCAATTATTTGAGTGCTTGCTGTGTTCTGGGTACTGGTAAAATTGTAGGGAGCAAGATAAGTAAACTTCATGACCTTAGGGAATGTGTATTTTAGTGAAAAAGCAGACTCTAGAGTAGTAAATAAATATACAGTATACTTTTAGGTACTGACACATACTTAACATAAGCTAAAGATAGGTAATTGAAAATAAAATGTTGTGGAAGAATATAGGTACATCGAGATAGAGAAGACATCTTTCATAGGATGACACTTGGGAAAACATCAAATGACCTGAGGCAGAGTGCCATGTAGATATCTTAAAAAAGAGTTTTTCCAGGAGAGAAAACACCTTTCTTAAGTGTTCAGCCGCAGACTTCCCTGGTGGTCCAGGGGCTAAGACTCTGTGCTCCTAATGCAGAGGGCCCAGGTTTCCTACATGCTGCAACTGGGACCTGCTGCAGTCATATAGTGTTCAGCCATTGAGTTGGAAAAGACACTTGGCATATTTGACCAGCAACAAGACCAGTGTAGCTGGTACAAAGTGTGCAGAGAATGGATGGGGTTGGAGGGAGGTTGAGTGTCATGGTAAAGGGTCTGAGTTGTCTTCCGAATGCACTGGGAAGTTACTGGAGGTGGACACAATCTTAATTTAGCTTCTAAAATGATCATCCTGTGTGCTATGTGAAGAAAAGACTGCAAAGAAGTGTATCATGTTCCTCAAATGCACATCATCAGGTATTGTCAGCTGCACACCTGTCTCTGACCTCATTGATCCTCATTTCACCCACCCACCATGGTTTCCAAATTAATGTGAGCGTGACCTGAGATTACCTTTTCTCATGCCTCTCACCTTCCATTAGAGGCCTCACTGAGGTGTGAGACGCATGAGATCTGACCAGTTAGTGTCCATGCAAGTACAATCTGGAATTATAAGGGAACTAACTCTAGAAGAGAGAATGTGGACGGATTTTTTCTCTCTTCCTCAGAATTGTCTTGAGTTAGAGTAGCCCTTGTGGTCTCTTAAATATTTGTCTTGAAAGAGTGAGCAATGCATTATTCTTGGTGCCAACCCATGGGCAGCATTGTAGTGTACTCTGCTATTGGCTCAATTTTCTGTCTCACCTACCATGTCCATTATTCTGTATCCTTTGGGAGTGCACTTCCTAACACAAGAGAAACATAAACTGTTTCCCTTCCTCTACTTTCTGGGGAAAGCAGGCTAAGATAGGAAGAAGAGGACAAGTATAAAGACCAGTTGACAATATATTAAAATCATCCAGGCAGGAGATGCTGGTGACTTGGAATGTAGTGTTTGCTACTGTCTGGTAATCAAGAATGTGATTTAATTATATTTTTTCGATTTCCTCTTTCTTCATCACCATATTACCTACCTGATACTTTATCCTTGCAAGAATGTAATACTGTTGAAGATGCTTTTATTTTGATCTTTACCCTCCTCCAGCAACTTTTTTTTCATTGTTATAACTATGTCATTCTAGTACTCGAAAGCTTTTGTCCTTCAGTTTATCACCATATTAAATTTTAATTCTTTTGTTTATGTTTCATGCTCTTCCATTAGTTGCCTCATTAAAACTATCCAAATTTATGTCATACTTCTTAAAATATAATAATCTCCTTACTGCTCAAAAGTATGCTCTTATTCCTAGGATTTTCCATATGTTACCTTCTCCATAGACAAATAATATCAAATAGTGACAGTTTTACTTCTTCCCCTTCAAGTTGGATGCTTTTTCTCTTTCTTTCTTGTCTTTTTTTTTTTTTTCCTTTTGGTCTGATTGCTGTGGCTAGGCCTTCCAATACTGTGTTATATAGAAATGGCAAGAGTGGGCAGTCACGTCTTGTTCCTGAAATCTAGAAGAAAACTTTTTAGATTTTCACTGTTGAGTGTGGTGTTAGTTGTGGATTTGTCATCATCATGTGTGTGTTTAGTTGATCAGTCATGTCAGACTCTTTGCGACCCCATGGACTGTAGCCTGCCAGGCTCCTCTGTCCATGGGGATTCTCCAGGCAAGAATACTGAAGTGGGTTTCCATGCCCTTCTCCAGGGGATCTTCCCAACCCAGGGACTGAACCCAAGTCTCCCACATTGCAGGTGGATTCTTCACCATCTGAGCTACAAGGGAAGCCCATGTGGATTTGTCATAAATGTCCCTTATTATGTTAAGATATTTAACTTCTACATCCAGTATGTGAAAGTTTTTATCATGGGTGAATTTTGAATTGTTGAATGCTTTTCTGTATCTCTTGAAATGATCGTGTGATCTTTATCCTTTTGTTAATGTGATGTATCACATTGATTAATTTGCATATATTGAACTATTTTTACATCCTTGATATAAATCTCACTTGATCATATAGTTATTCCTTTTTATATACTGCTGGATTTAATTTACTGATCTTTGTTGAGGACTTCCACATGTATATTCACTAAAGATATTGCCCTGTTATTTACTTTCTGCCCTGTTGTATCTTTGTCTAATTTCAATACGAAGGTAATGATGGACTTGTACAATGAATTGGGGAAATGTTCCATATTCTTCAATTTTTTGAGTAGTTCGGGAAGAATAACTCATCTTTACATGTTTGACAGAATTATCCTGTGACGTTATGTGGTCCTAGACTTTTGTTTTTTGAGATTTTTTAAATTACAAATTCACTTTCACTATTAGTGATCAGTCTGTTCAAATTGCTGATTTCTTCTTGATTAAGTTTTAGCATGTTGTATGTTTTTAGAAATTCCTTCATTTTTTTCTTAGTTGTACAGTTTGTTGGCATGTAACCATTTATAGCATTTCCTTAGGATTTTTTTTATATCTTTGAGGTTTTCAGTTGTTATTTCTCCTCTTTCATATCTTATTTTGTTTAGTTGGGTCCTCTCTTTGGGTGAGCCTGGCTAAAGTTTTATCAATTTTGTTTTTATCTTTTCAAAAAACCTAGCTCTTGATTTCATTGATCTTTTCTCTTGTTTCCATGGTCTATGGTTTATTTATCTCCTCTCTGATCTTTATTATATCTTTCTTTCTTCTGACTTTGGGCTTTTTATTTCTTTTCCTAATTCTATCAGCTGGAATGTTTGAGACTTTTCTTGTTTCATGAGGAAGGCCTTTATCACTGTAAACTCTCCTCTTAGAACTGCTCTTACTGCATACCATTGGTTTTAGGAAGTTTCATTTGCATTTTCTGATTGCATCTTTGGTTTCATCACTGACTCATTGGTCTTTCCATATGCTGTTCCATTTGCTATCTACATTTAAGTGCTCCCTATATTGGGTGAGTATATATTAATGGGTGCAGTGCCCTCTTATTGTATTGGTCCCTTAATCACTATGCAATAACCTTCTTTGTCCTTTATTACAGTCTCTGCTTTGAAGTCTGTTTTGTCTGATATGAGTATGGCTACCCCTGGTTTTTTGTTGTTACTGTTTGCATGAAATATCTTTTTCCATCTCCTCACTTTGTCAATGTGTGTCTTTAGTCCTGAAATGAGTCTCTTGTAGGCAGTATATTGAAGAGCTGTTTTGTTTTGTTTTTCTCATCCAGCCACCCTATGTATTTTGATCAGGGCATTTAATCCACTGACATTTAAATAATTATTGATAGCTAAAGGTCCGTCTAGTCAAGGCTATGGTTTTTCCCGTGGTCATGTATGGATGTGAGAGTTGGATTGTGAAGAAAGCTGATCGCCGAAGAATTGATGCTTTTGAACTGTGGTGCTGGAGAAGACTCTTGAGAGTCCCTTGGACAGCAAGGAGATCTAACCAGTCCATTCTAAAGGAGATCAATCCTGGGTGTTCATTGGAAGGACTGATGCTAAAGCTGAAACTCCAGTACTTTGGCCACCTCATGCAACAAGTTGACTCACTGGAAAAGACTCTGATGCTGGGAAGGATTGGTGGCGGGAGGAGAAGGGGACGACAAAGAATGAGACGGCTGGATGGCATCACCGACTCGATGGACATGAGTTTGAGTGAGCTCCGGGAGTTGGTGATGGACAGGGAGGCCTGGCGTGCTATGATTCATGGGGTCGCGAAGAGTTGGACACGGCTGAGTGACTGAACTGAACTGAACTGATGTATGTATATGGACTTCCTTGGTGACTCAGTGGTAAAAAAAACAACAACAAGAAAACAGCTGCCAGTGCAGGAGATGCAGATTCTATCCGGGGTCAGGAAGATCCCCTGGAGAAAGAAATGGCAACCCACTCCAGTATTCTTGTCTGGAGAATTCCATGGACAGAATTCTCCTGACCGGCTACAAAAGAATCAAATACAACTTAGCAACTAAACAACAACAGCAATGTATTTGCGTGTTATTTTATTACTTGTTTTCCAGTTATTCTATAGTTCTTTTACATTTATTTCTAATTCTTTTTGTTTTTTTTTCCTTATGGTTTCATACTTTAGTAG
Source organism: Moschus berezovskii (assembly GCF_049115385.1). NCBI lineage: Eukaryota > Metazoa > Chordata > Mammalia > Artiodactyla > Moschidae > Moschus > Moschus berezovskii. The sequence goes on along the minus strand of NC_142462.1, from coordinate 26,320,720 downwards.
TATGTTTATTTTCTTTTTGGTTTTTGCTTATCTATTGTAGGTTTTCAGTTTATGGTTACCATAGGGTTCATATGTTGACCTGTAATTATATCCACTTACTATAAATGGAGTCTTTTCAGTTAGGACACATTCTAAAAGATCTACATTTTTAAATCTTCTCCCTAGGAGAGGATTTTGTATTTTTGATGTCATGTTTTATGTCTTTGTGCTTATCCCTTAGCAGTTTATTATGGTAGTTATAGTGATTTTTTCAATATTTTGTCTTTTAATCTATATACTGGCTTATTTAAGTAATCATCAATCCTTATTACATATTTGTCTGTCTTTCCTAGTGGGGTTTCCTCTTTCTAGATTCTATTTTTCCATTTAGAGAAGACGCTTCAACATTTATTTTAGGGTAGGTTTAGTCTTGATGAAGTCTTTTAGTTTTGCTTGTCTGAGAAGTTCTTCATCTTTCCTTCTATTCTAAATTATAGTCTTTCTGGGTAGAGTATCCTAGGTTGCAATTTTTTTCTCTTTCAGCACTTTGCATATATCATGCAACTCCCTTCTGACCTTCAAAGTTTATGCAGAGAAATCAGCTGATAGCCTTATGGGGAGTCCCTTGTATGAGACTCTCTGTTTTACTCTTGCTGCCTTTAGAATTCTCTATATATTTTTGACTTTTACCATTTTGATTATGATGTTTTGGTTTGGGTCTTTTGGGCTTCATCTTTTTTGAGTTCCTCTGTGTTTTCCATACTGTGTCTGTTTCCTTCTTCAGGCTTGGAAAGTTTTCAAGCATAGTTTCCTCAAATACATTTTCAATCCCTTTCCTCTCTTCTCCTCTGAGACACTTACAAGGTGAATGTTGGTGTGCCCAACTTCCCTCAGATATCTTTTTTAAAGTTATTATTTTGACTACGCTGGGTCTTTGTTGCCGCTTAGCCTTTTCTCTAGTTGTAGTGAGCAGAAGCTACTCTCTAGTGGTGCATCGGCTTCTCATTGTGATGGCTTCTCTCGTGGAGCAGGCGCGGCGTGTGCAGCATGTGGGCTCAGTAGTTGCGGTTCCCAGGCTCTAGAGCACAGGCTCAATAATTCTGGCACATGGGCTTAGTTGCTCTGCAACATGCGGGGTCTTCCTGGATCAGAGATCAAACCTGTGTCTCCTGCATTGGCAGGCAGATTCTTTACCACTGAGCCACCAGGAAAGCCTCTCAGAGATCTCTTAAACTATATTAATTTTTTAAAATTTGTTTTTCTTTTTGCTTTTATGAGTGGATTGATTCAATTATTTAATCTTTCAAATAACTTATATGTTCTCCTGTATCAGTCTGTAAGTCCCTCTAATGTATTTTTTATTTCCTTCTAATGTGTTTTTCTATTTGAAACTTCATTTCTGATTGGGTCTCTTTTACATTTCCTAGTTCCTTGTTAAAATTTTCACTGTGCTAATTTATTCATTTTCCTAATTTAGTTAGCATTTTTATCACCAAAGCTTTGAATTCTTTATCTGATAAGTTATTTCTGGGGATTTTTAGGGACTTTTTTTGCTCTTTCCATTTAGATCACTTCCTCTGGCTCTTCATTTTGCTTAACTTTCTCTCCCTCTCTGAATTTAGGTTAAACAGTTACCCACTGAGATCTCAAACGGGTGTTCTTATGTGGGAGCATCATTATACAAATTGTGTGTACCCAGTGCGTTTGGTGGAAAAGCTGGATTTGACATAGATGCAAAATACATCTTTCCTCAGGGTGTACTGGCAGTTACCACTTTGGAACAGGGAGTGACTGGAGATGGAGGGAGCCAGGTTTGAGCTGGAACTTTCCCTCTGCTCAGTGGCCTCTGTCAGGTGTGGGATCTGTTCCCAAGCTGTTGTAGCAGAAGCCCTGAGGGTTGAGCACAAGCTGGCTCTGTTCCCTTGATGTGTATGTTTTCTTCTCTCCCCACACTGGGACCCTTGCCCTGGTGTCAGGGGAATGCTAAAGCAGAAGGGGGCTCATGTAGGCTCGTGTTAACCACAAAGAATTGTCCAGGCTATCTCCAGTGCACTGCCTGTTTAGACAGTCACGATTGTTTCTCTCATTTTGAGCAGATGCAGCTTTGTGTGCAAGTTCCCTTTGTCACTTACAGTGGGTCACTGACCCCAGGTATTGCTGCCCCTGCCCTCTTGTGGATCCACACTGCAGGACAGGCAGGGCCTACATGGACTTTTTGCCTGTATTGGGGCAGAAGCAACTGCTGCCAGGGTTGCAGGCTGCTTCCAATGTTCTGCTTGAGTAAGTGCCAATGATCGCCACCCTGCCCCACCCGGATTCCGCCTGAGATAGGGCCACCTCTCCATCTATCGGCTGATCTTCACATTCTGGCATATAAAATATTCTTCTTGTTATGTCAGCAAAATGAAATAAATGTCAGTATCCTTCTTTGAAGGTCAAAACTGCCTTTTTAAGTCATTTAGTTCTTAGTTTTCCATTTGCGTATATAAGTATCATAGGTGTACTTAGCCCTTTCTTTTAAGTATCAAGAAAAATGATGGCTTTCTTTTATGATTTTGGTTCCAGAAGAATAAAAGCAATATTGAGGTTTCTGATGGCAGCTTTAAAATAGCTTTAAACAGCCCTAGATATTAGAAAAGAAGGAGAAATTTGTTCTGTTATCATGTGGCCCTAGATTAGTATTATTATTCAGAACACCTTAGATGCATCTATGATGTTAGCCAAGTGATATCTGTATTTCCTCTATGTGTTCATCATTAGAAAATAATTCATCAATGTCTATAAACACTGTATTTGCTACTTCTTTGCCTTGATATTAACATGAAAATTTAGTTGTAAATTAGATGTATTAGAAAAGGATTATTGAACTTTAAGTACTATGTATTTACCATATGAATGTTTAGAACTTAATAAATTTAATTATGTTTAACACTTAAAGTAATATACTGTCATTTGAGTATAAGAAACCAGGTCATATTGGTTCCATTTTTCTGGTCATAAATTTTTCACTTTAATATAGAATATTTTATGTATATATCCATTTTTCATCCATAGTTAAGAATATAAAAACTAGATATTTATAATTATAAACAAAGCACTTGGTTTTGATTTCCCATGATTCAAAAGTGTTCTTATCCATCCAGGAATGAATACTTAACAATTTTAGCATCATGTTACACTATGTCAACATGAATACCAGTATCAACATGAAGATGTATTAGTCACTGTATGTAGGTTGATATATAATTTCTGACTTTTGGAACTATCAATCAAAATCCAGCAATGGAAGTAACATGGCTAATACTGAAATAGTGTGAATGAAGTACCTCATATCTATAGTGTATGGATATCTGATTTATGTTTTTCTCTTACTCCTATATGCATTATTCCCATAGAAAATGCAATCCTCCAAGGGATTTTTTTTTAGAGGACAAAACCTACCATGGAAAGTTCTTGTTGAGAACTTGAGATGGGATTGGTTTGTTCAGTCGGTAACAATAGAACTCTCATCAGAAATTGTCAGTAATTTTTCTCATACGAGTATATTTAATTACAGTTCTGGATAATCAACACTAGCTTATGCTTTTTGAATATTTATGTTCCAAGTGTTATGTTTACTAAAAGCTCATAGTTACAAAAGGTAGCTCAGTGTCACTAAATATGTTCAAGGTCATCCCAATGTACATGTGGTCTTTGAAATTACATTCTTTGAAGGCATTTAAAAAAAATCTGTGTGAGGTAAATAGGTTACAAACTTTGAAAAGGATTCATCTGAAGAAATAGGCCTTCAATCATGGTTCATATGCCCTCACCCCCATTTGATAATCTTGCAATAAGGTCACTGCCATGGGCCTCTTACATGTACTTTCAAAGCTGTAAAGATAATTAACTCTGGGTCCAAGGTTAGGCAGAGTTGTATAGATGGAGTTGAAACCATATTTACGGTTGTTGTGTTTTTTTGTTGCCTTGTAAATAATTGAAAGGTCTTCATGCATGAGTAAATGTGTTGTTTTGTGTTTTAAATGTAAACTGTATACTCTGGGTACAGTGTAAAATATATTTGACTTTATAATGTGCTGAAAACATTTTGAAAGATGAAAGGACATTGATACTTAAGGTTGGAAGAGTAATCCCTTAGGATTAAGCTCATGAATAAGAATTAATTTCATGTTTAACGTGGTTTCACTCACTTTGCTCTCTGGGTTCTGCAGTATGCCACATGGCTGACTGCACTTGGTTTTCACAATTTTATTTTATATTTCTGAATTGTGGCTTATCTATTGAATGATTATGTATTATCACACTTGAAGCAGTACATGGTCAATTTTTCAAAATCTTACTGTCAGGATATTACCAAAGGGTGTTATGTGAATCTCTATCAAAGTAAAAATGTATTCGTGTTTTGAATGATCAAATATGTGCCCATATATTTGATGCTTAATAAAAAAAAAATAACCCTCTCTTTTGTGCAGATAAAATCATACCTCTGCTGTGAGGATTTTTCTAGAGAAACACTTTTTTAAATCCTTAAGTAATGAATGGTATTGGTTAATATATGTGTGATTGTGTGAATATTCACTTACTACTTTTTCTGAAATGCCTGAAATGCATAATAACATACATAAACATTAGTATATTCATTTAAATTTTAGTGTCACACTAAAATAAGCTGGACTTAGGGCACCATTATTTATGGTAATGATTAGGATGATCAAATATATAAGGCTTTTTAATAGCATTTTTGAAGGAGAGGACTGGAAGGCCATGTGTCATAATACTTCTTATATCAACAAGATTTCTCTGTTTACATGGCACAAATTAGATTCTTTTGCAAAAGTTATCTGAGATTTAGTCTATAATTTGATTTCCTTTGTCATTTCAACCACATTACATTTCTGTTTTACATGTGGATTGATTTCTGTCTGGTTTCTTGCTTTTATTATTTATTTAGATCAGGCAGTTGAACTTTAACTCCACAAATGAAATAAAGTAGACAATAATGAAATAATAAAAGAAAAAATGATGTTGAGATAACAGAAACAGACCAGTTTTGACCCAAGCAATTGACTTTAAGAATTTACCGTAAACATGTAATTTCTATTAATCTCTCCAAGGCATGATGAAAGTACTTAGGACTCTTAATTTTATGAGTTAAACATATACATTATACATCATTGACGAATCTTTCCTGTCAGGCTTCCCTGGTAGCTCAGCTTGTCAAATCCACCTGTGATGCAGGAGACCCGGTTCGGTTCCTGGGTTGGGAAGATCCTCTGGAAAAGGGATAGGTTACCCACCCCAGTATTCCTGGGCTTCCCTGGTGGCTGTTGTATTAAGAAGCACTTATTCTCTGTCAGCAACATGGTAGGCACTCTTACACAGTAATCAGAGGTTATCTTCCCTCAAGGATTTTCAGAATTCATAGATACAAAGCTATTTTTATGAAAGGTAGCAAAATAATTAAATAGAAAAATACTTCATTGTATATAATGGAACATCAGTACAACATTATATGACATTGTATATAGTACAAGACAAATAATCTGCATAGTGAATAAAATTACAGGATTTCAAGAAGAAAAATAGATTCAGTTTATTGAAAAGGGACAAAGTTAAATATGAACTGTCTTGAAGGGAGTTAATTAGGTTGCAGAGAGGCCCAAAAGAGCATTTTTAAGCATATAGTAATCAAAGCAAATTGCAAAGTGAGAGCATGCATGTGTGGTATGTCCTGGGGAAGGTGGAGAAACTGCTTTAACTGTAGTAGAGAGTTGGCATAGGAGAAAGAAATATGAATGCAAAGATCAGCCAAGATTGCCTTGTGGAGGGTGAATGAGTGCACTACCAGATAAACATCTGAGGAGCTATCAGTGGATTGAGAGAAACTCAGGAGACAGAAAAGAAAATATAAAAGGGAAATTCAGTGAAAGAGATGACTTAGAAATGGGTGGGCAGCAGGCTACAATAAATGAATAGTATTGCTCCAAAGATAAAAGAGCTGAACACAGAGTTATAACTACTGACCAGTGTTCAGGAGGATAAACATTTACTCAACTGAAATGTTTTGGTGAAGAAGAGAAGTTGTGGACAAAAATAACCTGTATTTAGTTATTCTTGAAAAAGGTGAGGAAGATAAAAACATGGTAGTCAAAGAGTAACTTTAAAATATTTATTTTATAATATATTGTAATGTATGATATAGATTAATACTTTGTACTTTAAAGCATTATATTTGTATAAGACAAAAATATAAATCAAAAAGAGGGGAAAGTAAGATTAAAGAATTTAGACCACATTTAATGTCCTCCAGAAGCTCCATTTGTTTTTATTTTATATACTTTAAGATAAACACAAACATGTAAAAAATATTTCTCAGTTTAATTAATCGCTAACATAATTATTATCGACTAGTATTGGATGGAGGAGCCTGGAAGGCCGCAGTCCATGGGGTCGCTGAGGGTCAGATACGACTGAGTGACTTCACTTTTCACTTTTCACTTTCATGCATTGGAGAAGGAAATGGCAACCCACTCCAGTGTTCTTGCCTGGAGAATCCCAGGGACGGGGGAGCCTGGTGGGCTGCCGTCTATGGGGTCGCACAGAGTCGGACACGACTGAAGTGACTTAGCAGCAGCAGCAGCAGTATTATTTTTAAAAATACTTCTTTATTTTAATTCATGTTAAACATATTGAATATAAAATTCCAAGTTCTGATTCTAAGCTCACTAATATTTACTATTTGGTGCCATGTCTAGGTGCAAAATAATTATGCAACAAAAATAGGTGAATCCAAAAAAAGAGACTATATTAGTATTCATGCTTACTAAGTCATAATAGTCATTTCAAATCTGCTTACTAATGAGAGAAATTAGGCTACTGTTGTTGAATACCTCAACATTAATTATTGACTGGTTATATCTGGGTCTTCACTAATGTCAATCAGTTGTTTGGCAGACTAATTGAAAGTCTTTTTCCCTATGTCATCAATAAATAGGTCTAAAACCTATTTATTAACCTAGAACCTACTGAAGTTCTTTATTTCAAATATTTGAACAAGTGAGCAAATTTTGATTCCAAATATTAGTGTGCATAGTGCCCAAGGGTACTTCGTTTGCTTACAATACTACCTTGAAAAGACAGACAAATGTATTTATGTTTTTCAAACCATCTACTAAGCAGAATTCTTCTCAGTTTGGTTCAGTTGCTCAGTTGTGTACAACTCTTTGCGACTCCATGGACTGCAGCACACCAGGCTTCCCTGTCCATCACCAACTCCTGGAGCTTGCTCAAACTCATGTCCATAGAGTCGTGATGCCATCCAACCATCTCATTCTCTGCCATCCCCTTCTCCTCCTGCCTTCAATCTTTTCCAGCATCAGAGTCTTTTCCAATAAGTCAGTTCTTTGCATCAGGTGGCCAAAGTATTGGAACTTCAGCTGTAGCATCAGTCCTTCCAATGAATATTCAGGACTGATTTCCTTTAGAACTGACTGGTTTGATCTCCCTGCAGTCCAAAGAAAATTCTTATAGAATTCTTCTAGAAGGCAGTAAATTTGGATTTCATTTTTTAATAAAAGAAAACTGTTCAGTGTACCTTTAAATCTGATTCTTCTTGGAAGTGTTTTACCTGAGCAAAGTAGTGTTTTACTACATTTGGTAGTATAAATGATATTCTTGATAACTGTCCGTATATCATTACAGAGTTAAGAATTTAAGAATTAAATTCAGAGTTAAGAGTTGTTAAGAAATTACTGTAGATCTTGGTCTTATATTTGCTTATGTGCTTGCCTGCTTGCTTCTAAAACTAGTATAGAATTTTTGCCCCTTCATGCTTCTACTTCTTTCTTGCATTGCACTAAGAAGGATGCAGTGAAAGAAATTCACATGAGATATTATCTGTTCATAGCCTTACTCTAGAATCTGTTTGATCAGTTGTTACTCTTACAGAGCGTGGTCCCTCCTCACAAAACACCACTTTTACTAAATGTCATCTAACCATGCACAGCATATCTTTATCCATGCATATTCTTATATACTGTCTCAAACTAAACTTTTCACGAGCTATGACGGAATACTTCATGTTTGTATCTCCCTATGAGCAGCATCCCCAAATTACATAATTTGACATGCCTCTTCTATCATCAGCCATGTTCTCTGTGTGATTCTTCCTGAAAGTTTGCTGACAAAGGATTTCATTTCAGTTGTCACCATTTTGTTTAACATGTATTATTTCTGTCATTTTCTTTGATCACAGCAAACGAAAGCTATATTCCTCTAATGGTACAATTTCATTTCATTTTTAAGTTAGAAATTTCAAGATACTTCAAAATGCTATTTAATTTAAAACATTTATATTAAGTGATAATTCATAACTCAGTATTTCTGGAAAAGAGACAGAAGTTTGTCATTATTAACAGAATCTTTAGTTTTAAAATACCTTATTCACCATGAATCCTGAAGGTACTGGAAAATAGACATATTGTTACTAATATTTAGCGTACATATTGATACTGGCAATCCTTTATACTGATACTGAGTACCTGTAATATTTTGAGGGAAGTTTAGGATTCGATCAATGCAAATCTCAAAGTACAGAGTGCAGTTATGCTAGTTAGTAAGTGCTTTGTGAATTATAATTCAAATAATATTCTCAGTCATTCCGTAGGTCAGTTTCTTATTAGATATGACTATATTGTCATTGTACCCTGAATACTGGAGTGGGTAGTCTATCCCTTCTCCAGCAGATCTTCCCAACCCAGGAATCGAACCAGGGTCTCCTGCATTGCAGGTGGATTTTTTACCAGCTGAGCTACCAGGGAAGCCCATACCCCCTGCAACCCCCCAAATGACTGAAAAAGAGTTTGTAGTAGGAAAAGAGAAATCCGCATTATCAGTTTCTTGTTCATTCATGTTTGCATACTTTGTCCTATCTTTAATTCATGTTCACACTTTCATGCCATGCATTTATTTTGGGAAAATTGATTTATGCTACTCTGGATTGTGTAATGGACTTCCCTGGGGACTCAGTGCTAAAGAATCTGCCTTCCAAAGCAGGAGACTCGGGTTCAGTTCCTGGGTCATAAAGATCCTTTGGAGAAGGAGATAGCAACCCACTCTAATATTCCCCACCTGGGAAATCCCATGGACAGAGGAGCCTCTTCTTTTATATTCCATGGGGTTGCAAAGAATCAGAAACGACTTGGCGACTAAACAGCAAGGTAGTCAGTGAACTAAGTAAGGCACCAGTATTGATTTGTACACCGAATATTAGCAATTCTTAATGTGTTCTTTATTTTATAGATAAAATATAATTTGACTAAAAATTAATGAAGTACCTGGAGAACTTTTTGTAGATTCAGATAAAGCCAGTCTGGAGTGGAAACTGAGAGTTTGCATTTTTAACAAGCTGCTGGTAACTCAGGCTTCTGGTCCATGGACCACACTTGGAATAACAAGATTCTACAACATTTTAATGAATCTTCTCACAAACACCTTTAGGAAGCTTGCTTCCAATTTGAAGACGGCTGTAGACAATAGGGTGTCATCCTGGGTGTTCATTGGAAGGACTGATGCTAAAGCTGAAACTGCAATACTTTGGCCACCTCATGTAACGGGTTGACTCACTGGAAAAGACTGATGCTGGGAAAGGTTGAGGGCGGGAGGAGAAGGGGACGACAGAGAATGAGATGGCTGGATGGCATCACCGACTCGATGGACATGAGTTTGGGTGAACTCTGGGAGTTGGTGTTGGACAGGGAGGCCTGGCGTGCTGTGATTCATGGGGTTGGAGAGAGTCGGACACGACTGAGTGACTGAACTGAACTGAACTGAAGAGAAAATAAAATCAGGTTTATTTTAAGAACCGAATAGGGAATCAGGTTAGTAAGTTATTGCAGTTGTTCAGTCACTCAGTCGTGTCTGACTCTTTGCAACCCCATGGACTGCAGCACGCCAGGCTTCCCTGTCTTTCATCTCCCAGAGCTTGCCCAAACTTGTGTCCATTGAATTGGTGATGCCGTCCAACCATCTTGTCCTCTGTTGTCCCCTTTTCCTCTTGCCTTCAATCTTTCCCAGCATCGGGGTTATCAAATTATTGCAGTATTCAGGTAAGAAGGGCTAGCATTGTTAATGGAAATGAAAAATATTGGCTGTTATCCTAAGGGAAAAGAAAATCTCAGTAATATGAATGACCAAACCCTATTGATATTGGAGTACCTTTAAATGTTGAAATGCTTTTCTGTCATCAGTATAAAATAGAAATAGCAAATCTCCTTCTAGGTAAACTAGAAAAGTATAAAGAACACAATGATATCTTTCATTTTTTAAAACCATGAAACCCTCATTGATGTTCCACATCTATTCATTGTGCTAGATTTGGTAACTGTGTATTTCAGTTATTTCAACATTTTATCTCAAAATGAATTTAGAGAAAGGGTAGTATATGAAGATATTCCTTGTAATAGGTGTTTTTAGAGATGATATATTTATTAACTTACTGCACCACTGGATCACTGTTTTAAATTGCTCCTTCCCCTTATTTAGGGCATTAACCATTTCGGATTTTACACTGTCTTTGTAGGGAGTAACAGAACAGGAAGGGAACGGCTGCAATTAGAGAATGAAAATATGATAGCCTAGAAAAGAAGGTCAGTGAAGGGAAAGACTAGGAGATGGGAGGGGAGAAATGAATGAGGAGTTCAAGAGAGTTGAAAATGAGTATCTGATGATATTGGTAAGAACCTTGAAGTAAGAACTTCACAAATATGTATCCATTGCCTGCTGCCTTCCTGGTAAAATGGCAGAATATAGTCAACTGCAGCCTACATTTTCATTAGCCAGACAGTACCTATCATATGATAGAATATCACACTGGGGTTCAAGATAATCAAAAATAACTTGGTGCCTTTAACAGGGATTTCAGAACCTCTGTCATTGAGCTACTGGTTGGTGTATCGTGTAGTTCTCATCCAAACTACAATAACCTTGTCAAGACGTATTCCCCAAACCTCTGGTTTTCATCATAAAAGAGGCAGGATAGATATGAGAAATTACTCTTTGGTGACTGAAAAGTAATTTAGAAAACATGCAACCAACTAGGCATGATGTATTTATGTTTTATGATTCCCAAGTCAGTGTTATTTCTTCAGACTATGGGAAATGGTGTAAAGGGAAAATAAGTTAATTTCAGCACTACTCACACACTGGTCAGAATTCATGTGGTACTCACAGATAAAATAGCCAATGTGGAAAAAATATTTGTCCAAACTGTATTTCTCCTTAATTCAGGTATTCCTTGGGGGAGTCACAATCTAGAATATCAGCACAGTCATTGTCCACCTCAATCAATTTAATGCAAAGAGGGGAAGGGGAGTCATTAGGATGCAAAAAAAAAAAAAAAGAAAATCAATTCTGAGCATCTGTCTGCATGCAGACCTCAGGCCAAAACAGATTGAGTTCCAAAAAGTAGACAAAAGGGAAATCCCAGATTTCACTATGCAGTTTTTGGTGCTGCTCCTATTACGTGACTAATGGACCTTTCATTTTGAATCATTGTATTTTATAGCTGCATGTAATCATTACTCCTAAGACTAAAACTATGATGTGTGGCAGAAGCTTTAGATGAGGTGAGGCATGATGGATTGTCATGGTCAAATTATTAATAGAAAGGTTCATTTTCTAATAGAAGTATAAAATATGGTATTTTATTTACATCTCCCTTTTGAGCTCTGGTTCTAGCTGCCAAAATGAACTGTATCATTCAAGACTACACAACTTTGCCAAATGATCTAGGGCATTTAGCAGAACATCTATCAGATTTTATTTTACTCTAGTTCTTATGAAAAATGTTTCACATCACCATATTTCTCTAGAAAGCAGTTTTTTTCTAAATACTGTTAAATCATGATCAGACCACAGTGTGATAACCACATGAAAGAAGAACAGTGCAAATTAGTGTGCTAATTGAATTGTTTCTGTTGAAACATTAAGATATTATGTCACTTTCAGTATATTTATACTATAAATGTAAATTTTAATTTTGAAACACTATTCAATTAGTCTCTTTTTTATAGATTTAAGAAAAAGAGACATACAGGATAAAGTCATTCATGAAGGACACCTAGCAAATAATTATTTGAATATTATACAGTTTGAACCAAATTATGAATCTAATCAGGCTTCCCTGGTGGCTCAGTTGGTAAGGAATCTGCCTGTGATGCAGGAGGCCCAGGTTCAATCCCTGGGACAGGAAGATCACCTGGAGAAGGAAAGGGCAGATTACTTCAGTATTCTTGCCTGGAGAATCTCATGGACAGAGATGCCTGGCAGGCTACAGTCCAAGGGGTTGGACTCGACTGAACAACTAAACCACTACATGAATCTAAACCTAGCACTCTTGATAGTTAAGGGTCAGAAAAAGTGATAGATTTACAGTAGAAGTCATGCGAATAGTTTTAGATGTTCAAGTAAATGTAATATGGATGTTCACATCTCTTTCATACACATATATAAACATGGAAAAATAACATGAACATCACCGCATATACAAATAAAAGTCTATATCAAATGCATGAAGTAGATTATTTAAAAAAATAATTAACCACATAATATTCAGTCATTAAAAAGACAAATAATTTTCCATTTTTATGGCCCTATTGACGTTTTGCTTTCCAATCTGGGTTCTAAACTAATGTAAAATTGTAGAATGATACAGTAGTGAATCTTAGTAAATCCAGTACCATTCAAAGCCAAACAAGACCTTTCATAACTTTAATAACAAAAATGTTTTAAAGAACAATATATCTGAAAATGTTTGATACACGATTTTAATCATAGAAACTGTGTGTGATGCTTAAGCAAGCTCAGTTCTCATTACGGTTTCTGCTAAGAACATCTCAAATTTAAGAATACAAATATAATCTTGTTAATCCTGTTTCATTACATGTGTCATCAGGTTAACAAGTGTTACCAAGTCATCCTGGGAATTAGAAAGTAGGATTTATTTTAAGTTAATGCTTCTACAGGTTAAAACTTCAGCATTTTTTCAAATAAAAGTGTGAAAAATTGACATTAAAACTTAAAGCATGTTTTTCATTGAATCATGTTTGAGTAGGATTTTAAATTTTACAAAAAAAGTATTGATGAGTTAAATGACTTTTCTCCTATTTCTTTGTTCTTAATTTTGAGAAGTTTCTTTAATTTATTCATTGTCCTTGCCCTCAGCCCTATAGTGAACGGTTGTAATTTAGGAATTTTAAAAAATTCTGTTTCCATGATTTGGTCTGGGAGGAACATCTCAACCTTTCCTTTTTTGATTACTGCACTTGCAGCTTACACAGCAGGCTTGATCAGTAGTTTTAGCTGTTATGTATACCTATGCATATGTATATCCTTATGTTCATGCACTGATTTGGGTATTCAGATATATATATATATATACACACACACACACACACACACACACACACACATATATATATAGGTATATGAGAAAGAAGAGAACTGTTTTTCTGTAACATTTTTTTTTTCCTTTTTAAAAACTTAGCTTCCTTCAGTTCAGTTCAGTTCAGTCGCTCAGTCGTGTCTGACTCTTTGCGACCCCATGAATCACAGCACGCCAGGCCTCCCTGTCCATCACCAACTCCCAGAGTTCACTCAAACTCATGTCCATCGAGTCGGTGATGCCATCCAGCCATCTCATTCTCTGTCTTCCCCTTCTCCTCCCGCCCCCAATCCTTCCCAGCATCAGAGTCTTTTCCAGTGAGTCAACTCGTCGCATGAGGTGGCCAAAGTTTTGGAGTTTCAGCTTTAGCATCAGTCCTTCCAATGAACACCCAGGATTGATCTGTTCGCAATAAATTGAAAACCACATTTAATATACCAAGTATCAAAATATCAAAACTTAGGCTTAAATAATGCATTGCTGGAATTCCCAGGTAGTTCAGTGGCAAGGAATCCACCTGCAATGCAGAAGACTCAGGTTCAATCCCTGGGTCAGGAATATCCCTGGAGAAGGAAATGGCAACCCACTCCAGTATTCTTGCATGGAAAATCCCTTGGGACAGAGAAACCTGCTGGGCTACAGTCCATGAGGTCACAAAGAGTTGAACACGATTAAGTGACTAAACAACAGCAATACATTGCTATGGTGAGGAAGAATATATACACATATATTGTTACACATTTTTTCCTTAGTTAAATTTTGCCTAGATTTTGATCCACACTAATATTCCATGTGACCTGTTGTAAACAGTCAAATTAGTATAGAGGGAAGCAGTCCATGCCAGAGAATAAGATTAGGGGAGTGTTACTTGAAAATGTTTTATAAAAAGATGCGTCTGCTTCATATACCAAAAATGGAGCCATCCTGGCTTGATTGCAGGGATACTTTGCACTCTCTTGAGTTCTGTAATAGAAATGATTATAGTTTGGCTATAGAACTTTCAAATTGTGGTGCTAGAAAAGACTCTTATGAGCCCCTTGGACTGAAAGGATATCAAACCAGTCAATCCCAAAGGAAATCAACCCTGAATATTCATTGGAAGGACTGATGCTGAAGCTCCAATACTTAGGCCACCTAATGCAAAGAGTCCAATCATTGGAAAAGACCCTGAAGTTGGGAAATACTGAGGGGAAATGAAGAAGGGGGCAGCAGAGGATGAGATGGTTAGATAGCATCACCAACTCAATGGACATGAGCTTGAGGAAACTCTGGGAGACAGTGAAGGAAAGGGAAGCCTGGCTTGCTGAAATTCATGCAGTTGCAAAGAGTCAGACAAAACTTAGTGACTGAACAAGAACAAATTTTCCAGTGTATCATTTCATTTACTTATTTATTGGTTTATTTTTCTGTCTCCTCAATAAAACCAAGCTTTATAAGGCCAGGGCCTATTTTCTTTCCTTCATTGCCCTGTGCAGCATACTTTGAACAGTACCTAAAACCTAGTAGGTAATCAGTAAACATTTGCTGAAAGAATGAATGAATTTATTTCAAGAAGATGATTCTTGGGGATGGAAAATACACAAGTTTTATTTCTGCATTTATTTTTGTATATAATCAAAACTCTTACCATGGTGTTTTGGAGAAGTGATAAAAATAACAATCGTACGGATATAAGAAGGGAATTTTGGCATATGTAAGACATTTTAAAAACAGATATTTGTTTCTCCAGACCAGTACTTTAAATTCAGATTATCTGTATATCCAAATACCAAATGAATAGCAACTTCAAGTTTTCAAAGTCTTAAGAAAAAAAGCACATCAACATGATTAACATAAAAAAATAAGGGAAGCAAAGAAAGAGCAATGTACTACTTAGAAATGTAAACTGGCAAGAAAGCAAATTAGTTCTATGACCTCAGGTAAATTACAGACTTTTTGCATCAAGTCTTTCACATTTTAGAAGTGAGAAAGATGAAATAGATTTTCTTGGATCCCTTATAGCTCAAAGATCTTTCATTAATGTATAAAGCATATAAATGTGTTCTTATTTAAGGCATATGAAGTTTTTACCACTTCACACAGTTTTATCAAAAAATGCTTATTGATATGAACTGAGAACAGAGAAGGCAATGGCCCCACTCCAGTACTCTTGCGTGGAAAATCCCATGGACGGAGGAGCCTGGTAGTTTGCAGTCCATGGGGTCGCTAGGAGTTGGACATGACTGAGCGACTTCACTTTTCACTTTCATGCATTGGAGAAGGAAATGCAACCCACTCCAGTGTTCTTGCCTGGAGAATCCCAGGGATGGGGGAGCCTGGTGGGCTTCCATCTTTGGGGTCACAGAGTCGGACACGACTGAAACGACTTAGCAGCAGGAGCATGAACTGAGAATCATGAACAAAATCTATGAAGACAGGCATATTATATGTCCCCAGTGAGTTTACAGTTTGACTAAGAAGACAAAGTAGTATGGAGAAAAAAATGCAAATGAACCTGATCGGTGCTATGATGAGACTATGGTGCCATGGTGTGTGCCCTCTGGGGGAGGACCTAACTGGGTTGTGAGAGACAAATAAGACTTTTTTGGAACTAAATGTAGATTAAGCCATTAGTGTAAATAAGAGGACAAACTAACCGGGCAAAGAAGATGGGAAACTTTTTGAAGCTGGGAAGAATTAAGGGATAATATTAAGGAATCTTAGGGGTAAAAGATAATAATAGTTCAGTATATTCAGAGCACAGAGAACAAAAGAGCGACTCCAGATGAAATTGAAGTGGTAAAGTGGGGCAAGATAATAGAAAGTCTGAAACAGCACATGAATTTTGTGTTTTGACCAAAGGCCATTGTGGAATGATTGAAGAATTTAAAATAAAAATGTAAAAATCAGTTTTCCAGTTAAAGATCACTGCGGCAGTAATTTGGAGAATGAATTAAAGAGGAAGAAGACTCAGGGTAGAAAAGGTTTCACTGACTCTCAGTAATCAACTTGAGAGATGTCTATGGCTGCTTTAGGACAGGAAGTATGAATGGAGTTTGTTGTTCAGTCGCTCAGTTGTGTCCATCTCTTGGCGACCCCATGGACTGCAGCATACCAGGCTTCCCTGTTCCTCACTATCTCCCAGAGTTTGCTCACATGTCCATTGATTCGGTGATACCATCCAACCATCTCATCCTCTGTCGTCCCCCTCTCCTCCTGCCTTCAATCTTTCCCAGCATCAGGGTCTTTTCTAAGGAGTCAGCTCTTCACAGCAGGTGGCCCAAGTATTGGAGCTTCAGCATCAGCATCAATGAATATTCAGGGTTGATTTCCTTAAGGGTTGACTGGTTTGATCTCCTTGCTGTCCAAGGAACTCTCAAGAATCTTCTCCAGCACCACAGTTCGAAGGCATCGATTCTTTGACACACAGCTTTTTTTAATGTCCAGCTCTCACATCCATACATAACTACTGGTAAAACCACAGCTTTGATTATATGAACCTCTGTGGTTCTTTGGGTTATTTGAGGAAAAATGTATTTGGGGGATGAGGTTTGTTTTGTTTTGTACATGTGGATTATAGAAGTAGAAAGTGGAAGTGAGGTGCCGTTTCCTTCTCCAGTGGATTTTCCCGACCCAGGGATCAAACCCGGGTCTCTTGTATTGCAGGCAAATTCTTTACCAATGATCCATCTGGGAGAGAATCTTGCTAATTTAGGTTTTAAATAGGTAACCAAAAGGCTTACCTTTTCTTCAAAATGAAAGATGTGACACTTGTCTGTGTATGAACTTTAGAAAGAACACATTGGCACTCACACAAAGATAATATGTTTGTATAGGAAAAAATGAAGTCCAGCTCTTCTTTGTGCAGTAACACTTACAAAATTCCTCAATGACTGTAAAGTGATAAAATTGTCGACAATTCTTTGATATCCTTTTTACTTTCAATAATTTCCCCATTTCAACATCGGTGTCTATGTTTAAAACCTGTTGAGACAAAAAAGAAAATTTACAATAAAATCCAAAGTTTTATATGTCCAAACTTACTTTGTCTTAAATTATTTGAACAAAAATAGGACCAAACTATGCCTCTGAATATGTTGTTTCGTTTTCTGTGTTTTTAAATTTGCTTTAGAGTTTTATAAATTACTCTTTAAAAGGATTCTAATTGTGTGAATATTTCTTTAGTTTTCTGGATATTTTAAAATTTAATTTTTATTTTATATTGGAGTATAGTTGATTTGGAGAAGGAAATGGCAACCCACTCCAGTGTTCTTGCCTGGAGAATCCCAGGAAAGGGGGAGCCTGGTGGGCTTCCATCTATGGGGTCACACAGAGTCGGACACGACTGAAGTGACTTAGCAGCATAGTTGATTTACAGTGTTTTGTTAGTTTCAGGTGAATAGCAAAGTGACTCAGTAGTATATATACATATATATATTCTTTTCAGGTTTTTTCCCCATATATGATATTACAGAATATTGAGTAGAGTTCTTGTGCTAAAAGTAGGTCCTTGTTGATTATTTTATATATAATAATGTATGAGTATTAATCTCAAACTCCTAATTTATCCCTCCTTCCCACCTTTTACCTTGGGTAACCGTTAATTTGTTTCTGAAGTCTGTGTGTGTATTTTTGTTGTGTAAATAAGTTCATTTGTATCATCATTTATAGATTCCAAATAGAAGTGATAGCATGTGATATTTGTCTTTCTGTGACTTATTTCACTTGGTGAGATAATCTCTAGGTTCATTCACATTGCTGCAAATAAAGTCATTTCTTACCTGTTTGTGACTAATACCCTGTTGTATATATATGTACCAGTTCTCTGTTGATAGACATTTAGGTTCCTTCCATTTCTTGGCTACTGTAAATAGTGCTACACTGAACATTGGGCTGCATGCATCTTTTTGAATTGCAGGTTTTCTCAGGATATATGCCAAGGAGTGGGATTTTTGGATCGTATGGTAGCTCTATTTTTAGTGTTTTAAGGAACCTCCATTCTGTTCTCCACAGTGGCTGTACCAATTTACATTCCACCAACACTGTAAAGGGTTCCCTTTTCTCCATACCCTCTCTAGCATTTATTGTTTGTAGACTTTAGGATGATGGCCATCCATCCTAATGAATGTGTGACGATGTGTGAGGGGATATCTCATTGTAGTTTGATTTGCGTTTCTCTAATAATTAGCAAAGTTGAGCATATTTTCATGTATTCTTTGGCCATCTATATGTCTTCTTCAGAGAAATGTCTATTCAGATCTTCTATTTTTTTGATTGGGTCTTTTGTTTGTTTGTTTTTAAATTGAGCTGCATGAGCCATTTGTATATTTTGTAAAGTAATCCCTTGTCAGTTGCTTCCTTTACAAATATTTTCTCTCATTCTGTGGGCTGTGTTTTCATTTTCTTTATGGTTTTCTTTGCTGTGCGAGAACTTTTAAGTTTAATTAGATCCCATTTATTTTTGTTTTTATTTTCATTACCCTATGAATTGGATATTACTGCGATTTATGTCAGGGTTCTGTTGATGTTTCAGGTGAAGATTTCTTGCTAGCTAATTCTTTAGTCAATTCCTTATCCTCAATAGGGTTGGCTAATGCTATGTTAGGACCTACTGATTAGAGCAATTTAGGCACAGAATGATGATTCATTTAAAGGAAAAAATGTGAATATTTATCACAATTGTACCCATTGTTTCATAGTAGACCCTAGCTTGAATGTACTAGCAACTAGTTCCACACAACATGATCTTTTAATTATCTATAAAAACTATAGAATGTGCCAGTGTTCAAACTGAAGATATTTTAATAGGTCAATATAAATGTGAAAATATTCTTAATAATTTATCAGATTAGACATAGTAAACAAAACAACCATTGTTCAAATTGTATATACATATTTACTTAAGTTGGAGAAGGCAATGGCACCTCACTCTAGTACTCTTGCCTGGAGAATCCCATGGACGGAGGAGCCTGGTGGGCTGCAGTCCATGGGGTCACACAGAGTCGGATACTGCTGAAGTGACACAGCAGCAGCAGCAGTAGCATACACTTAGGTAGGGTAAGCCATTTGGTAGAAAGAATGAAGTCTAAATAAATAAAGTTGTTGAGAGCATCTCTTTCCAGGTGGCACTAGTGGCAAAGAACCCGTCTGCCAATGCAGGAGACACAAGAGACGAGGGTTCGATCCCTGGGTTAGGGAGAGCCCCTGGAGGAGGGCATGGCAACCCACTCCAGTATTCTTGCCTGGAGAATCCCATGGACAGAGGAGCCTGGAGGGCTATAGTCCAGAGAGTCACAAAGAGTTGGACACAACTGAAGTGACTTAGCATGCACACACGCATGATCAAAAAAGCCCCCATACAAAGAGACATACAAACAGTATTGCAAAATATGAGCTTGCAAATCCTCATGTAATTTTACATCTCTTGTGCTATCGAAATATATCAGAGAAAATTAAAGTACTCTCATGAGGATGCAGAGTGCTCTTCACAAACTTGTGTTTAGGCTCTGGTCCAAAAAAAGTGTGTATATCCTCTTATGTAGATTACTTCAGTAACAGTTGTGGATATATTGTTGACTCTTGTTTGACAATACATAAGGTTTTTTGATTTAAAATTTATTTTTAATTAGAGGATACTTGCTTTACTCTATTACGTTGGTTTCTGCCATAGAGAATATGGTTGTCTTAAATTTCATAGAGTCAGTTTTGGATTTTGGAAGGTGCAAATGGGTAAAGATCCTGGAAGAGATTATATAGAAGGCACTCTTCAGGCTCTACATGAAATAAATATGATAGAGCCTATATGAAGATATGTATCTGGGACTGTAGGCACAAAAGTACTAGTTATGGCCCAGCCAGGAGACCAACAAGTAACACTTGATATCCACGTGTTAGTTTGGAACCAAATAAGAGATAGATTGAATAATGCCCATCCACATTGGAGAGGGAAGTCTTTATTCTCCAATTCAGAGGCTAACCTCATCAAGATAGCCCTTTACATTCACTCCCAGAAATATGTTTAACCTGGGAGCTCCATGGCCCAGTTAAGTTGGTGCATAATATTGACCACCAGATTTAAAAGCCAATTTGGAGAATATTGTAGGCAACAGTGATGTAAACATAAATATGACTCATGACAGTAAGAGCAAGATACATTGAATAATACGAGGCATATATTGAGTTAGAAAATACCCACTGAATAATCTATTGGGTTTTGTGATTTTTGTTGTTGTTGTCATTGTTGAAGAACTTAGTGATAGAAATTTTACAGGGTCACTGTTTAGTTTCAAGATTCCAAAGCCTATAATCTGAGCAAGGAAAGCAGGAGAGCAGGAATCTGTGGCTTATGGGAGCATGGGTGTCTGTGGGAGGGGTCAGGCAGCTTTAGTCACCTTTGTGCTCTTCCCCATAGGATTCTGTGTATCCGCATCCTCCTCCTTGAAACCACGTGTTGTAATTTCTCTTAATCTCTGCTTCATTATTATCATCTGCTATGTGCTGGCTGGTGAGATGAATTCAGTTCAGTTCAGTTCAGTCGCTCAGTTGTGTCCGACTCTCCGCGACCCCATGAATCACAGCACACCAGGCCTCCCTGTCCATCACCAACTCCCGGAGTTCACTCAAACTCATGTCCACAGAGTCAGTGATGCTATCCAGCCATCTCATTCTCGGTCGTCCCCTTCTCCTCCCGCCCCTAACCTTTCCCAGCATCAGAGTCTTTTCCAGTGAGTCAACTCGTCGCATGAGGTGGCCAAAGTATTGCAGTTTCAGCTTTAGCATCAGTCCCTCCAATGAACATCCAGGATTGATCTCCTTTAGAATGGACTGGTTGGATCTCCTTGCGGTATAAGGGACTCTCAAGAGTCTTCTCCAACACCACAGTTCAAAAGCATCAATTCTTTGGCGATCAGCCTTCTTCACAGTCCAACTCTCACATCCATACATGACCACGGGAAAAACCATTGCCTTGACTAGACGGACCTTGGTTGGCAAAGTAATGTCTCTGCTTTTTAATATACTATCAAGGTTAGTCATAACTTTCTTTCCAAGGAGCAAGCGTCTTTTAATTTCATGGCTGCAATCAGCATCTGCAGTGATTTTGGAGCCCAAAAAAATAAAGTCTGACACTGTTTCCACTGTTTTTCCATCTATTTCCCATGAAGTGATGGGACCAGATGCCATGATCTTTGTTTTCTGAATGTTGAGCTTCAAGCCAACCTTTTCACTCTCCTCTTTCACTTTCATCAAGAGGCTTTTGAGTTCCTCTTCACTTTCTCCCATAAGGGTAGTATCATCTGCATATCTGAGGTTATTGATATTTCTCCCAGCAATCTTGATTCCAGCTTGTGCTTCTTCCAGCCCAGCGTTCCTCATGATGTACTCTGCATAGAAGTTAAATAAGCAAGGTGACGATATACAACCTTGACGTACATCTTTTCCTATTTGGAACCAGTCTGTTGTTCCATGTCCAGTTCTAACTGTTGCTTCCTGACCTGCATACAGGTTTCTCAAGAGGCAGGTCAGGTGGTCTGGGATTCCCATCTCTTTCAGAATGTTCCACAGTTTATTGTGATCGACACAGTCAAAGGCTTTGGCATAGTCAATGAAGCAGAAATAGATGTTTTTCTGAAACTCTCTTGCTTTCTCCATGATCCAGCGTATGTTGGCAATTTGATCTCTGGTGCCTCTGCCTTTTCTAAAACCTGCTTGATCATCTGGGAGTTCACGGTTTACATACTGCTGAAGCCTGGTTTGGAGAATTTTCAGCATGACTTTACTAGCGTGTGAGATGAGTGCAATTGTGCGGTAGTTTGAGCATTCTTTGGCATTGCCTTTCTTTGGGATTGGAATGAAGACTGACCTCTTCCAGTCCTGTGAATTAGATATGTCTATTCTGAACTGAAGAGTCACAGAGGATTGAAGAGGACCAGGGTTCAATCTCTGTGTTGGGAAGACCCCCTGGAGAAGGCAATGGCTACCCAATCCCATATCCCTGCCTGGAGAATCCCATGGACAAAGGAGGGCTACAGTCCATAGGGTTGCAAGAGTCAGTCACACTGAGCGACTAACACTTTCACCTGAGGAAAAATAAGAATAGTGAGATTGCCTGGGTTCCTTTCTTAACATGATTGTTCCTGGATTTGCTCAGCTAACTTGGATACTCCTCTTGCAGTGGTCATGCTAAACAATCTGTTGTAGTTTGCAAGCTTAGAATTCTTTGAACCTGACTGAGGAGATGCGTGTGGGCAGAGGGGCATCAAAGAGAAAGAATAATGATGCAGAGTACTCTGTGTACACTGTTTGCTGGCAAATGGTATCTGTTGGCTCCAAATATTCCTGTGGTTAAACTGTTATTCTGGAAGAGCTGCTTCCCCCCCGCCCCACCCCATGGCATATTTAAGAAAATGCTTTCATGTATTTGCTAAAAAAACTAAAAATAATGTAGGGTGAAGAAGGTGTCTTTAATGGTACCATCATTGTGTTCTGATAGACGAAGAGTCATAACTATTTATTCACTTATGAAAAAATATGTTATTTAATGCTAATTCAATCAAAATGTTATTATGAGAGTCTAAAATAAATGTCCCAGTAGCTCAGTTTATACAATGTGGAAGATAAAAATGTCTACCTTACAGGGTTAATGCAAGGACTAATATTAAAAATGCATGTACACCTCTATGAATGTCACCTGGCACAGAGCACACATTTTGAAATAATGTTATACAATTATTTTATTAACACATTTGGATATTTCAGTACTGCAGGGTTTACTACATCTATGCTTTCTGAAATTTTTTTACTGTGACCTTCATTAAAATATATTTTTAAAATTGAAACTCACACACACACATATTGTACACACACACATATTGGTAAAGAATCTGCCACCTGGGTTCAATCCCTAGGTTGGGAAGATCCCTTGGACGAGGGCATGGCAACCCACTCCAGGATTCTTGCCTGGAGAATCCCCGTGCACAGAGGAGCCTGGCAGGCTACAGTCCATGGGGTCACAAAGAGTCGGACAAGACTGAGCAACTAATCACACACACACATATATATACAACTTTAAAATTTTAAGAAATAATGCCTTTGTTATATGTAATGCACTCTGATATTTTTCCTTTTCTATTCTATTATCTTCTACTCTATTCTGTTCTATTTACTTTTTAAAAAGGATTGATACTGAACCACCTATTGGTTGTCACCATTTGGGAAAAAAACTGTGTGGCCATTTTTTCCCATTTAATAAAATCTGAATCATGTTAAATACTCAGGACCTGGGAGTAAGAGTCACAGAGTTTAAGTGACATAGGGATATTTGGCATCAGTGTACCTGTTGCACTTGTAGAGATTTGCCACTAGACTGAGAAATAATGATCATCTGACCTCTGTAGTATAGGTTGAGGGATGGGTGTGTTTTTTCTTAGTCCTTAGAAAAAGAATCTCACACATAAGACATGTTTAAAATTGCTTCCTGATATATAAAGAACTTCTGTCAGTTACTCTGTCTAGGAAGTTTCCCTGTTTAGTGTATGAGTAATCTGCTAAATGGGCAGAATGACAGTCAATTCATACCTTATGCTTAGTGCTTAAGTGAGCAGAGAGTCTTATTTATGATAAAGAGATGAGCAATCAGTTCAATTATT
Source organism: Moschus berezovskii (assembly GCF_049115385.1). Taxonomy (NCBI): domain Eukaryota; kingdom Metazoa; phylum Chordata; class Mammalia; order Artiodactyla; family Moschidae; genus Moschus; species Moschus berezovskii. The sequence goes on along the minus strand of NC_142462.1, from coordinate 26,296,675 downwards.
TTTAAGCTGTTGGCCACCACTGTAACACGGTATGTCTTATAAGTTAAACTGAAAGAGGCGTTTAGAGAGGAAAGGATTGTAAGAATAAACTTGAACCCTGTAATAGAGGATCGTCTTTCTTTTCTTTTCTTTCTTTGGCCTATTTTGTAGTTTCTTCTAGTCCTTCCTTGATTTGAGGAAGGGAAGTGAAATGCAAAATACCAGTCTCAAGAGTTGAGTTTTGCATGACTTCACCTGGCTATTAACTGGTTCAGCAGCAGTGTGCTATGCAGAACTGTTGATTGATGAGTCATAGCGTTGGAGCTATAGGTAGATTACCGCATCTGTGTTTGGAAGAGTTAAGAGAGATTATCTGTCTTGTCATTCTCTCTTTACATATACATGGACACACTAAGATGGGCAAGTAGAGATGTAATACTTTGGAAGTTCAAAGGGAGGGGAAATTTGACACTTATTCCTGGACTTAGAATAATCACATTGGAAGGAACTTAAGTTTGTCTGGTTCTCGGATTACTGTATGCTCAGTGTTCTGAAGTATGCCCTTTTAAAAACCTTTTTAGAAAATTGATGATTTCTGAATGGGAAACAGAACAGCTTGATTCCTATAATAACTTACAACCAGTCACTTATTACCTGATACTTGGACATGGGACTTGATGTTAGGATTACAGTGAAGACTCTTGTAAGTAAATAAATGCAGTCTGAATTTGTGGTCGCAAATTTGACATTCTGCCTAGGTTAATAAGGCATCAGGTTCATCTGGATCATGGATACCTAAGATCTGGCCAGTAACTGTGCCCATTGGAAGTGAAAATAACTTCCAATATTTGAAGGTGAGGGGGATACTTAAAACCTAGTACTAGATTAATAATTATATTTGTGCTATATCAAATTGTTGACTATTTTCAAAAAGCAAATAACTATAGTAAAGGTTAGGTGACGTCTGTATGATCTGTAAACTCCAAAGCGAAATGGCATTTTATATGATAAGAGGAAAAAAGTTATCTGTTCCTTTCACTGGTTTATTTTTACTTAGAAGCCCAAGCATAAACCAGTAATGAATAATATTTAGCTACTGTAGTAGACTGTGGACAGTAATATTAGACTTTAATATATAGGATCAGCCCTTCACCCGGGAGGTCATTTTGTATGATGCTGTCATCATTCTCTTTGAGTAAATTCACTCTTTATACCAACCCCAGTAAATAGCTGCAATATAATCTGGAAACATGAGGTCTTCCCTGGTGGATCAGTGAGAAAAGAAACTGCCTGCCAGTGCAGGAAACACAGGTTCAATCCCTGGATTGGGAAGATCCCTTGGAGAAGGAAATGACAACCCACTCCAGTATTCTTGCCTAGGAAATCCTGTGGGCAGAGGAGGCTGGCCGGCTGTAGTCCATGGGGTCAGATATGACTCAGCGACTAAATAACGACAGTCTGGAAACAGACACCATAAACACAAGTTCTGTAGTTTTCTCCCTTCATATTATGTGGTTTCTTGCAAGAAGGTTGGTTTTCAGCATTTCTTTTCATGTGTTACTTGTAAGAAGATTTCAGCTGTGCATTTTTATTTGTTTCTGGTGACAAAAAGAGAAATCCAAATAAGTGAGTCCCTGAAAGATAGTCTTAAGGTTTTTGTTGATAGGAATACAAAGATGATAAGTAAGTATTTTTTTATCTCAACTGGGATATTCGCGTATTAATTGGAATTTAACCACATCTCTCTTGTTCAGAATGGTTACAATGAAATTGGAGCTCCAATGAAATGGCTCCAATGAAATTGGAGCACAGATGAATTGTCTGTTATTGGGATCACAGACTTATATCAGTTCTCACTGAGGTAGAACCAGTTAGTTTTTTTTTTCCCTTAAAAAGATTACCACATTTAGTACCTACATTGTTCTGTGTCTTATAGCTTCACGTTTATTATTTCACATAATCCTAATGACAGTCTCATCTGGTAGCTAATTAAAATGCCACTTGCCTGATGAGGAAATTGAGGATATTAAAACATGAAAGTACAAGTGTGAATTTATATGTAGAGCAGGAGAAACATATGAATGAAGAGATGAATTGGTTTTATAAGAAATAATTGTCTGATTGAAGACTGAAGTGATATTTCAAAACCTTCATTTGGATCTGAGAATGTCACGTTCACCTGGAGGAGCTGACACAACTAATCAGTAGGACAGAGATTTGAACTCTGGGCTGTGTGGCTCAGGAAGTAGGCTGTTTCTGCTTTTCTATAAAATCTTTCATGTATATAACATGGAGTGGAGGACAGAACCATGGGTGCAAATTCCAGAGGCACAAAATCATCAAAACTTTCATGTTTGTGTGTTCAATTAAATACTTTGATCACAGTTGCTTATCTGATTTATTTGTATTCCTTCAACTTTCTAAGACTTTTAGCAGTCCTTGGAAAGTAAATAAAATAGCGTTAGAAATATTCCTGAAGCTTTTTCTTCAAGAAAAGTAAGCCAAAGATTTTTTGCTGAATTAAAACTCTTTTATACACATGTTATTTAGATACATCTTAAGGTCATTTAATACATAAGTCTTTTTTGCTTCCTTCAAGCAATCTGAGCTATATGTTATATTATCATATTAGGTAATAATCACAGTCATCATTTGAATAGCAAAAATATGAGGTAATTAGATCCTAGAACTTACTTATTTCAGCTATCTATTGTTCTGTTCTCATTTTTGATATAGCCTGCATGACACTGTGATCATCTAAAGCAGATGATAGTCTTTAAATAGGGACTTGTAATGTAGACCTTTTTTAAAATAAATTTATTTATTTTAATTGAGGGATAATTGCTTTACAATACTGTGGTGGTTTTTATACATCAACATGAATCAGCCACGGGTACATACTGTATTTTTTTGAAATCTTAGGTCAAATAATAAAGCACTTATCCTCCTCAGAGCATTATGCAATCTTAATCAATCATGCTTTCTTGAGAAGTAGGTCAGCATACAGATTCTCTCTGCCTTAGAACTAAAGAAGTATTTTTTAATTCTGCTTGCAAGAATTCAGCAGGGGCTATCCACTCTGGATTTTATGGCTAGTGATTCTAGCATCCACTCCCTTGGGACTTCACAGTTAAAGTTTTCTTGCATATTATTTTAGGTGAAAACTTACACTACCTATTGTTGAATTTCATATCTGAGACTTAGCCTTGATGAGTCAATGGAACAAAATCAAAGTTACTGAGAATCTAATTCTCATTCCCCAAGTGATCTGAAAGAAATATGAGTTATAGGAAGTACATATATTTGAAATTAGAAAAGTCACTGAGCAATAACTGGCAAAGTTTTTTTTTTTCTCTCTGTATGCATGCATATAAACATCTTTAACTGATCCTTGGTACACTGGTTCTAGAGGCTTATTCCATGGCCCACCATCATCAGTGTGAACTGGAAATTTGTGAAAAATTTGTAAGAAATGCAAATTCTTGGGCCTCACCCCAGACCTACTGTGGCAGAAACTCTTGGGGTATGGCCATGCGATCTTTATTTTAATAAGCTTCCATGAGATTCTGATGCTTGTTAAGGCTTTGAAACTACCACTTTAATGCATACAACAGATCCCTCTATTTTCTTGAATAATTGAATAAGTGTTTTCAGTGAAGTGACACTGTAAACCAGTTGTACTGGATATTCACAAGTTTTTTAACTACAGTGGCATTAAAGTTATAGATAGCACGTATAGTTTACTTGCCCTTTGGAGAATTAGCAGTCAGTCAGACACGTGGTATGAAGTTGTGTCTAGGTAGGAAAGCCTATTTGCATTGATCCTGTACAGAATTCAGAGTACCTTCAGCTTCTCTCTGTGGGGAAGGCTTTAACTGTCAGGAAATGATACATTTCTTGACAAACTTGCTGTATGGTTTCCTAGTCATGTTACCTTCTAAAAAATCTTTCATGTTTCTGTTTATAAAGGACCTTTTTTTTTTTTTTTTTTGCAATGTGCAAGTACTGGTTACCTCCAGAAATTTAATATAACATTATCAAAGCTAAGTTAAACTACTTCTTATATGTCTGTAAAAGCCTTACTATATTAAAAAAAAAAATGTCAGGTCCAGACTGAAATATAGACCAAATGAAACAGCAGCTGAAGATGGGTAGAGAAGAGATTCCTTCCGGTTCCTTCCATCCTAGCTATGAGTTATGGCCATAAAATCAAATCTGAGTCACAAGGGATTCAACTGCCCGTAACTCATTTACCAGGCCAAATCATGAGACTGATAAGTCAGAAAGCACAGCAGCCGTGACACTCAGGTGGTATGTAAATCATGTCAGCGGAGTTTTATTATCTCAGGCTGATCTGGCTATTGTAGGTATTTGTGAGTATAAATTCATGTGGTTAAGAGAATCAATCATTTATGAGGTTTCCTTGGGTGTACCTACTGTGCACAAGACACTCCAGGGAATATCAAGGTGTATTTTACACTGCACTTGTCTTGCTTGAGCAGAGAGCCTACAAAAAGAAGGAAATTAAATATTCTGAGTAAATGATTCAGAAACCCTCCAGCTTTGTCTTCTTCATGGACTAGCTTGGGCTTTACTAGTGATTTTCATGAGAGCAGGGGTCTTATCTTACTCATTTTTACCTTTCAAGGGCTTAATACAGAGTTTAGTGCAGTCATTTCCAAGTAAATCAAGGTTATTAAATTTCTTTCTTTTCTGAATTTTCCTTATAATAATTTTCTCAACCACTCATGTAGTATCCGGCATGTGTTGTTTAGATTTCCATTATGTTTCCTATGTTGATCTACTTCATTTGCCCACATATTATACAATGTCTAGATGTGCATCAGTCACATTAAATGAAATTCCACATACCTAAATGCCTAGAGATTATGCTTAGTTGACCACAGTGACTATTTGTTAATGATTGTGAACATAGCATATTGAGGTACAGCATATTAGACCATGATACAAGAGATGACAATATAACACTGCCAACTGAGCGAGTGGTCTGAAACTTAGAATTCAGAGGAAACATAAATCCCTGGGCTAGAGTAAAAGGAGAAAACGTTAATGGTGCACAGTTTGGAGCTAAGGTGGGATTTAAGGGTATTCTACTCTCCATGTTACAGCTGAGAGAGTCTAGCTACTGAAGGAGTAAATGATTTATTTTAAAGGTCCTATGGTTTAATGTTTATTTGTACTTTGTTATCTTGAGTTGTTGATAAGATCTTATTAGTTATTGATTTTATTATAAATTTTGTGCACCCTCAGTAGAATGTAATACAGTTGTATAAAATATATTAGAACACAAACAGTAAACATTTATAATTTCTATCTATGATTGCTTATTTTATTTTTAGACCTATGGAAACACTTTCAAACCTGTGACAAGCATGAGCAAAATCCACTGGATTTTTCTAAATTAAATATGTTTTAATAGCATCTATATTTATGAAATAGTGCTGATTTTTGACAAGTACTTCAACATGAGTTGAAGGAATAAATATAAATGTTTAACACTTAACATTAAATTATGACATTGTCCCTGTACTATCTGTATAATATGTAAAGTATCAGTTTATCTAGTTTTAATTCTAGGCTTTGAGCCAAACATTTTGAAAATTAATAAGTTGTGACTAGGCAAAGAAATTGGAATTCACTTCCAGGTTAAAGGAATGAGGAGAAAAAGAATTTAAATTGGGGAAAATTGCTAGAAATGTTTGAGGAACCTCTTGACATCCCTCAGTCTGATTCAGCTATGTGCTATTTTCATAGGTTTAAGAAATCATGGAGAAGGAAAAAGATAAAATGTGCATATTAAAACTTATGACAGTCTGTTAGAAAAAAATGAGAAAATAGAAAGTGATCCTTGAATAAGATATTTTATTTGTATGAGCATCTTTCACTTTCAAGAGTTATTTTGGCCCAAGCCAAATGAATTTCAAAGGAATATCAAATAAGCATTGAAAAATGCAGACATGAAAACGAGAATATATCAGAGAATGCTGAAGGCTTTAGAACAGATTCCTTTGGGTCCCTCAGCCTCTGGTTTCTGTGTGCATTTTATATTAATTAAAAATAAAAATAAGATTTCTCTACTGCAGGGGAAGATCTTAGCCTCCCTGATGGTCTTGCCTGCCAGGCATACACATCTGTGGTTTTGCAGAGATTATAATGATAGAATGTATTGATTCTAGCTAACAAATAGCAAAACAAAAAATCATTTGGGGGCCCCCCTTAATAATAAATGCCCAGACGTTTCTGTGATTTCTGAACCCAACAGAATTATATGAACTGGTTCAGGAAGCAACCAAAGTACTTGGTGTATGAGACAGGGTGTGGTGGTAAACAGAAGGTCTGTGAAAAATTAATAGCTTCATAACAGAGAAGTGAAACCGGAGGCCAAAGAACTTTTGCAAAGACAAACACTGTGCTTACCTTCCCACTGTGCTTCACTGAGATTTACAGCTGCTTGGGTGTGAATTCAAAGAAAAGGAGTGGAAGGAATCAGAAATATTAATTGTATCATGGCTACAGACAGGGATTCAGAGGTCTGTTTTAAAGTGGTTGTTCTGCCTCATGGACAGAGAGGATGATCTCATTTCCTAAACTCAGTGTGACCCCGTTAGTTCTAATGGTTAAATCATTTTGAAAATTCATTCCATTTTATGTTTAAGGCAGTTGCATGTTTTATGGAGAAAGTTTTCTCAACTTCACTTTTGTCTTCTTCAGTTCATGTTTTAAAAAATAAAGAATATGACATCAGGGAGACTCTCTTCTTGATTCTACAAAGAATCAAGCAAAGAACAAGAACAGGCTGAGAACCCTGAATCAGGATTGAGTGGATTTCTTAGTATCTGTTCTGTTCAGATAATGACAAGAAGATGACTGATCACTCATTTACCAATAAGTCATTGGTTCTTTAGGCTCTGATAAATGTATCTTAATGATTTACTGTTAAGCTTAGGCCTAATCTTTGAAAGTGATTAGAACACATTTCTTCTGTTTTGTATTATTTAACCTGGTTTATAGACAGAGCTTGTTTTAAGAAGCAAATGTGTTCCTGCCAAGTAGTTGTTATTTTTGTTTTTAAATAATATCCTTTTAAGATCTTTAGACAATTTTCAAAACTCAAGTGATGGAAACTTTTAAAAAGAAAGATAAATCTAAATATATAGGGTTTAAATGCATGTTAATATACTACTGAACACAAGTGAAACACTGTCCTGTCTTAATAGACGTGTCTTGTGAATAAAAGTAGATTGTATAGCTGCTAAAATATAAAGGATATTTTTGCAGACTAATGGCATTTTCTTTATTTTGTGAGGAATTTTAGCCTCTGACATTTCATTATGTGCTTTCCCACTTGCAAGTATAATGTGCAGTCCCTGCTTTGAAAAGTCATTTGCATCTCAATGGAAGTAACAGTTTGATAAATATTTAGTGTGCATTCATACTCAAGACCATAGCCTTTAGATTGACACTGGAGCATTGTACCTGCAGCTATTATAAAGAGAGCGATGTGTGCGACTCGCAGTGTGGTACCTTTTCAGTAGCGCATTTTAATATATGTAAGGTGGCTGACAATACTACATTTATCTATGATGTACATGGAATAACAAACCTTATATAGATTTTCAAGTGTACAATTACAGTCATTCTGAGGCATTTTGTAAGAAACAGATCAGTGTGGCTTCCAAGTATATTAAGAAGTATAGGAAGTATAGCCTGGATCATTTATATTGCATGGAGACTGTATAGTAGAAATGTTTTTCTTGATGACTGTGTGTACTTATATGTGATACCGTATTAGGTGCTCACTCATTTTATTCACGGTCTGTATTACAGACCATCGAGAAGTCTTATTATGTGATAGGTGTTCTTAGAGACACTGAGTAACGGTAAAATTGGAATACAGAAGACAAGGTTTTTGAACCATGAAAGACAACGAGTTATTTTGGTAATCCCTTATATGCTCAGATTAATTTATAGAAACTTATTTGTGATGGGTTCTGTTATTCCAAAAACATTTTCCCTTAAAAAGGGAATCCTTTGCCCACTGAACCAAGTTAGTTTAAATGTGCTTAAAATATAGTGCAAATCTTACTATAAAACCTGATTAAAAAAAACATGTAAAAGTTAAAAATCCTCCTGCATCCCTCAATCCCCTGTTTGAGGGCATATCTCCTTCTGTCCTTTTTTTGTAAAAGGAATTTTTAAAAAGTAGGAGTACACTGTAAACCCAAGTGCAGTAGTCTGATTGAAAGGGAAATGAGGAGGAAATGAAAGTCCTAAGTGCCTGTGAAAAGAAACTAGGACTCCTGGAATCACTGTAACACTGAATCAAATCGAATGTCCCTTGGTCGGTCACCTTCTGGAAGCAGACCGTGTGGCTAGGCCTGGCTCATTTAAATTTGGAAACACTTTTATATTAGATTAGCAAAATGTATAACAGGTACTTTCAAGCTTTGTACATATTTCCTACCTCAGTAGTTTAAACATGTTTTTAGAATGTTTAATTATTTCTGTTACTCCTGTTAGGCAAATATAATCATGATGAGGCTTTATATTTTCCTTAAGACTCCATCCCTATAGGTTTGAGTCAATTTCCCATTATTTGATAATATTATCTCAAATTGTCAGTGTAATAGTGACAAATACTTTTAAATTACATACAGTAACCCAACAGTGCCTTTATTCTTCCCCTCTGCATGGGGATTAATCACTTCCTTAAATCAGTCATAGTACTTTGAATGTATTTTTTAAAGTCACTTAGTTGTGAAGTGTCAATTAATGATTAGTATTTCAAATATGGTGCAGCCATTAAACTTATCTTGGGTGAAGCACCCATTGACAGTGTGTTTTCTCTTTGGAGAGCCATTTCAAATGAGGCATGTTAAATTATTTGATTTTCTTTCTGGTGCCCCATAATATAGTTCCCAAACCACCACTTAATATGGCAAATTATGCCGCCCAAAGGTCTCAAAAGCTATAGAGCAATTGTTTCTTAACCTTTTCTTAACCATGAATAGACTGTAAGCTAAGCATGTTCTCCCCAGGAAGTGAGTGAGAGGAGAAGCAGCACATCCGTGAATTCACGTATAATTCCTGGACCCCTGGCTAGCCTCGGGTTACAAATCCTACTCTGGGGAACAGGATTGGCGTAAATGTTTCCCAAGGGTTGTAAAAACTGCTCTTTATGAAGCCCTTCCACAATTACTGTTTGATCCCAAGCACTGTTGACAAATGGAGAAGGAAGCACATAAGGATTCAAAAGCTGTGTAAAAGTGTTAGCCTTTGGGAGGAGAAAATTTTGTCTGTTGAAACAGAAGGGAGGTAAGAGAGAAAAAGCAGTTCCATAAAGTAATAGTAATAACAATAGCAAAAATAATAATGATTCAGTAATAGTTATTATTTATTTAAGCCTATCATGTGGCAGACTCCATTATAAAGCACTTTACATGCATAATTTAATTTGATCCTTGCAACAACTCAATAAAATAGAGACTATGAAAATTTCAGTTTTGTAGATGAAGGAACTGAGGAACTATTTTTCAGAGGATAACTAACAGGTCAGTGCCACCATTAGTAAAGTATTGTAGAAGACCCCAGCTCCAAAGCCCAGTATCTTAATCACTATGCAATATTTAAAACAATGGCAGCTTTGTTGGTTTGGTAGCAGAAAGTTGAAACTCATGCTGATGTTCTTTCTGATCTGAAGTGTGAGATAAGTTTATATCTGGGAACTAAGGGATAAGTTTGGTTTGGGAATATTTAAAATGCTTTTATTCTTTGATGGAATATGTGTCTCAGAATTGACTAGGGAAAGTGTTATGATTTGCAGAATTTATATGAAGATAAGGATCATGGATTTATAATGAAAATCATGTGGCTGATGAATAGATTTTTTTTCCAGTAATTCTGGGAAACTTCAGTGTAGATATGGAGAAAGTGAAAGTCACTCAGTCATGTCCAACTCTTTGTGACCCCTGTGTAGCCTGCCAGGCTCCTTTGTGCATGGAATTCTCCAGGCAAGAATACTGAAGTGCGTAGCCATTAGCTTTTTCAAGAGATATTCCCAACCCAGGGATCGAATCCAGGTTTCCTGTATTGCAGGCAGATTCATCTTCTGAGCCACCTGGGAAGAGAAAGCATGCAACAAAAAGATATTAGGGTACTGGTAGGACCACTAATGAAATTATAGGATACTGTGTCAAAGACAAATAAGGGAAATATGAGAAAATCAAAGAAGTAATATACTCATGATGCACGTGAAGTTGAAAAAAAATGTTATAGTGGGAATAGTTGAACAATCTCGTTGGAAGATAAAAAAATATTCAGAAAGCATAATCTAGCATTAGAATTGATGATTTTATATGAGGGTTGCTTTTTTACGATAGTGTGACTTTGGGGTGATTGGATGAAGGAGGAAAAATTCTTTTAGGTGCAAGAGACAAAAAGTATACCTCAACTGATTTAAGCAAAATTAGCACAGGTGTGGAGGGTGAAAAATCTATACACAGTAGGCTAGAAGTAGAACCAGACACATGTAACCTTTTGAGGCTCCAAATACCACTGAGACGCCCAAGGATCCCTATCTCCTCCCTGCTTCGCCATCAAAGAAATTCAGTGAGAAACTGTACCAAAACAGGTATTCTATTGATTGCCTGTAATCCGTAGTCCCTACAAGGTTAAGTCATTTAGATAATATCTTGTGCATGAATGAGAAGAAAATCTTGTAATTCTGTTAGCAGCAAGACATATTTAGGTATACTAAGGTATGCTGTTATCTGTCTAGTATTAACTTACTGTGTCTTTAAAATACTGTATTTCTTATATATCCTTATGTTCAGTTTGAAAATGCTGAAGATTTTGTATTTCAGGCAGCCTAGTATTATTAGGGATAATGGTGTACCATGACACATTGCTTGCAGTTTTGCTTTAAAGTTTGATTAAAAGTTCAAATAACTTGTTGTAGGTAGAAAATATCTTTTTCCCACTTGTATTAGGGGATCCTAATGAGGATTTCCAGTGCTTTGTTCCTCTCAATTAAATACTTGTTCTGTATACAGAATTAGTGTAAAGATTGGTTTATGGTTCAAAGATGCCACTAATTAAATGATAATCTAATGTATTCTGAAACCTGTTGTGTTTTCAGCTCAAGTCTATGTTTGTTGCCAATTATACTTCCAATTAATTCCAGTTTCAGTGTGTGAAATGTTTTTTGCTTCACTGCACTGAATAGAGGGGATGCCTTTAACTGAAGCTTCTCTGATCTTCCAACTTTGTTCTTCTTTCGGAAAAGGTAGGCTTTACGAAGCATGTTAACTTGTTCAGTGCATTTCAGTCGGTCCTTTCATCCATCAGTGTCCATTCAGTTAGGGCATTAGGAAGATAGAATAGGTATATGTGAAGTCAAAGGTAAACATAAAGTCAAAGTATAGTCAGACACCACTGTATTTAATTTTAATATTCTCTGAACAAAAATCATTTTAATGCACAGTTCATATAAGATATCATGCCTGGCACTTTGCTGGCACATGGTAGTAAATTTTTGTAAACATTTAAGACTACAGGTGCCTTCAGATAATGGCAAATATTAATTTCAGAAGAATAGCAAGTTTTCAGCCGTGATTAATGAGGGAGGCAATACAATAGAAAAAGCTATGGACGTTGGATATACACTGGCACAGTTTTAATCCTGGTGCTGTCACTTATTGGCTGTGGTGAAATCAATTTTATTTAGTAAAATAAATTATGTTTTATTCTGAAATAAGATTTATCTGATCCTGTTATTTTTGAATTATAAAGCAGGAATAATAACTAATAAGCACAGGGGTGTGTGTGTGTGCGAGAACTTGAAGCTATTTCTCATAGTTTACAGATGGGCTCCTTTGTCTGTAATGAGCAATTTAACACAATTTGGGGAAGGGTTTCCTAGCTTTTTTGACATGCAAGCTTTGAACACTGCCAGTAAATCTGAATGATATGTGCAACAGTACACATTAGGTTACTAGGGAGGAGTGAGACCAATGGGACAACCATTTAGAGAACTGACCTTACCTAGAGAAAGGCAATAGCCAAGAGTGCTGTGCGTGTCTTCCCTGAGCAGGAATTCTCAGGTTTGAATATGTCCACTCAAAGAGTTGTTGGCTTGTTTCGATTGTTTTTTGTTTAAGTGTAGTTGATTTACATTGTTATATTAGATTCAGGTGTACAGCAAAGTGATTCAGTTACACACACACACACACACTTATGCTATATGGTCTTTTTTTCAGATTCCATTGTAGGTTATTGCAAAATATTGACTAGAGCTCCCTGTGCTATATAATAGGTCCTTGTTTATCTATTATATATATAGGAATGTATATATGTTAATTTCAGATGTCTAATTTATCCCTCCCCTCAACTTCCCCTTTGGTAACTATGAATTTGTTTTCTAGGTCTGAGAGTCTATTTTTGTTTTGTAAAGTCCATTTGTATCTTTTTTAGATGTAAAAAAAGTAAGTATTATCCTATATTGTCTTGATTTATTTCATTTAGTATAAAAATCTCTAGGTCCATCCATGTTGCTGCAAATGGCATTTTGGTTTTTATGACTGATATCCCATTGTAGGTATATACTATACCTTCTTTATCCATTCACCTGTCAGGAGACATTTAGGTTGCTTCCATGTCTTGGCTATTGTAAATAGGCTGCTGTGAACATTGGGGTGCATGTATCTTTTTAAATTATGATTTTCTCCTGATATATGCTCAGAATTGGGATTTTTGGATCACATGGTAGGTCTATCTTTAGTTTTTTAAGGAACCTCCATACTGTTCTCCTGTATGTAACTGTATGTAACAGGAGTTACGTACATAACTTCTGTATGTAAGTGGATGTAACAATTTACATTCCCACCAAAAGTCCAGGAAGATTTCCTTTCTTCCACACCCTCTCCGGCATTTATTATCTATAGACTTTGTGACAGTGACCATTCTCACTGGCATGAGATGATACCTCATTATAGTTTTGATTCACATTTTTTTACTAGTTAGTGATGTTGAGCATCTTTTAATGTGCCCATTTGCTATCTGTATGTTTAAAGAGTTGTTTAATGGAGTGTCTTCTTTGGAGAGTTTCCAGAGGGTTGAGCAGACATGATTGTAATTTTCTGTCTGGAGAAACTAAGAAGGATTACACTGAGTTAGCATAGTCCCACAGCAGAAATAAGTTTGAAGGGAAAAAAAGATGTCACTGACCATAATATTGATAGTAACAATTGTAGCTAATAGGTTCTGAATACCTAGCCTGAGACAGATGGTGTTTAAATGCTTCACATATACTGTAATATTTAATTGCCAAAATGATCTTATGAGATAGGTATTTATAGTATACTCGTTTACAAATGAAGGAACTGAAACATAAAGAATTATTTAATTTGCTCAGGCACAATTTTAAGATGACTCCCCATGATTCCCAGCTCCGGGTTATTCAATCAGACACTAATCTAGATACTGCTATGAAGATAGTTTGCAGATGTAATTCAAATTCAAATTCAATTCACATTAAGGTACGGAGATTTATCCAGGTGGGCCTGACTGATTGAATCACATGAGTCACTTAAAACAGAGAGTTTCCTTAAACTGGTGGCAGAAGTCAGAGATTCAATCCACAAGAAGGTCTTGAGGTGCCATCACTCCTTTAATGATGGCGGGGAAGATGGGTAAAGACCTGAGAATGACCCCTACCTATAGCTGGCAAGAAAACAGGGACCATAGTTTTGCTTTCTAACTCAAAATGTGACATGAGGAGCAACATCACCTGGGAGCTTGTTGGAAATGCTGAATATTGTTCCTGCCCCAAACCAGGAAGTCAGAATCTGCATTTTGACAAAGTAGCTTATTTGCACAGTCACGTTTTTGAAACCCTGCACTAGGAAAAAAGAAAAACACAATAGTTTATGTATAACAGTTCCTGTCATTTTCCACGTAGAGTGTAGCTGAGGAAGATATTAAGGGAATTTGAGATACTTTTCATCATTTTCTAGTTTTTAGTATCCTTCTAGTGAAGGCTTCCCAAGTGGCTCAGTGGTAAAAAGAAATCCACTTGCCAATGCAGGAGACGCAGGAGGCATGAGTTCAGTCCCTGGGTTGGGAAAATGCCCTGGAGGAGGAAATGGCAACCTATTCCAGTATTCTTGCCTGGAGAATCCTATGAACAGACAAGCCTGGCAGGCTACAATCCATGGGTTTGTAAAAGAATCAGACACAACTGAGTGACAGAGCACACATGACACATGCGCTCGCACACATAGAGTGAATTGTAATGATCTATATGGCTTAGAAGAATCGATGCTTTTGAACTCTGGTGCTGGAGAAGACTCTTGAGAGTCCTTTGGACTGCAAGGAGATCCAACCAGTCCATCCTAAAGGAGATCAGTCCTGGGTGTTCATTGGAAGGACTGATGTTGAAGTTGAAACTCCAATGCTTTGGCCACCTCATGCGAAGAGTTGACTCATTGGAAAAGACCCTGATGCTGGGAGGGATTGGGGGCAGGAGGAGAAGGGGACGACAGAGAATGAGATGGCTGGATGGCATCACCGACTCGATGGACATGAGTTTGAGTGAACTCTGGGAGTTGGTGATGGACAGGGAGGCCTGGCATGCTGCGATTCATGGGGTCGCAAAGAGTCGGACATGACTGAGCGACTGAACTGAATTGAACTGAACTGATACGGCTTAGAAAACACTGTTCAGAATATTCAAAGGATGAAACAGATTGCTGAACTAAGAAGGAAAATAAAAACTCACAGCCATGAGTCTTCAGATGATTTATATACATCTATAAGAAAGATCTGTGCATTAACAATCTGTATGCATTGTATATGAAACCCTGATAATATATTTACTACCTGCTGCTTGCCTTGTCTGATTCATCTGGATATGCAGCATCTTTCATAAAGAAAAGAACCCAAACATTGCATTTTTTAACAGTTTGCATGGTGTGCACTTGTTGAAACATGCAAGTGGAGTCCTAAAATATTTTATTGAATGTTCAAATTTTAAAGCAAGCATCACTATTTTAAGTCATGTGTGCCCTTTTTTAAGTAGTAAGAATTACAAAAATAATTTTTAAATATCAGTATATGAAAGCTATGTTGTTTTTTGTGTTCTTGTAGAATAAAATTAATAATCAAACTAAAGATTGCATCACTATAGAGGACAGTGCAAACAACCTAGGCATATGGATCGGGTAGCCTATCCCTTCTCCGGATCTTTCCGACCCAGAAATCGAACCGGGGTCTCCTGCATTGCAGGCAGATTCTTTACCAACTGAGCTATCAGGGAAGCCTATAAATTTACATAGAGTTGTGTTAATGTTGCCATTTTTTTTTTCCAGTGTGAAGCTGGAATTACTTGCAGATGAAGTCTGTTCTTTTTCCCTGGGTTATGAAGCAATCATGAATACAGAAATACTTTATTAGGTAGATAAAGTCTTGAGAGCAAACAGGCATGAAATCCAGGGCACAATAGTCCCAACAGGAGATTGCCATTAAGATCAAAGTAAATTATTATATTTCTTAGAAATGTTTGTGAGAGATAATTTAGTCTTTCACCTGCTTTCAGGAAGAACCACATGTAAACAGTGAAAACATAAAAACATTCCAACTACAGTTTAGCAATAAGATGATTTTTAGTAGAGGCTTTATATGTGACATTCTTGCCACTTGGTTATACATTGTGAACTGTTGATTGTTTCTACTGAAGCCAATATCAGTTCAGTTCAGTTCAGTCGCTCAGTCGTGTCCGACTCTCCGCGACCCCATGAATCACAGCACGCCAGGCCTCCCTGTCCATCACCAACTCCCGGAGTTCACTCAAACTCATGTCCACAGAGTCCGTGATGCCATCCAGCCATCTCATTCTCCGTCGTCCCCTTCTCCTCCCGCCCCCAACCTTTCCCAGCATCAGAGTCTTTTCCAGTGAGTCAACTCGTCGCATGAGGTGGCCAAAGTATTGCAGTTTCAGCTTTAGCATCAGTCCCTCCAATGAACATCCAGGATTGATCTCCTCCAGAATGGACTGGTTGGATCTCCTTGCAGTATAAGGGACTCTCAAGAGTCTTCTCCAACACCACAGTTCAAAAGCATCGATTCTTCGGCGGTCAGCCTTCTTCACAGTCCAACTCTCACATCCATACATGACCATGGGAAAAACCATTGCCTTGACTAGACCAATATACGTATTGTTAATTTGCAGTAGCAATCTGTGTTAGACTTGAATTTTTTTCTTTTAAGTGGATTTGTTTTTTCAGTTGAGAAAAATAGAATTACATAAAACCCAACCACTTTCCAAAAGTTGTAAGAAATTTCCAATAACATATGGTTGGTTTGTATTTGAAATGAGTGCCCTTACTATGTTTTGCACTACTGTTGTAGAAAAGGAGACTACATTATTGAATCAGTTTCCCTTTAATTATCCCATGAGCTCCTGGCATACACACCGAGGAAACCAGAATTGAAAGAGACACGTGTACTCCAATGTTCATTGCAGCACTGTTTATAATAGCCAGGACATGGAAGCAACCTAGATGTCCATCTGCAGACGAATGGATAAGAAAGCTTTGGTACATATACACAATGGAGTATTATTCAGCCATTAAAAAGAATACATTTGAATCAGTTCTAATGAGGTGGATGAAACTGGAGCCTATTATACAGAGTGAAGTAAGCCAGAAAGAAAAACACCAATACAGTATACTAACACATATATATGGCATTTAGAAAGATGCAAATGATAACCCTGTATACGAGACAGCAAAAGAGACACAGATGTATAGAACAGTCTTTGGGACTCTATGGGAGAGGGTGAGGGTGGGATGATTTGGGAGAATGGCATTGAAACACGTATGTTGTCATATGTGAAACGAATCACTAGTTCAGGGTCGATGCATGTTATAGGATGCTCGGGGCTGGCATGCGGGGATGACCCAGAGGGAGGATAAAGGGAGGAGGGAGGTGGGAGGGGGGTTCGGGAAGGGGAACTTATGTAAACCCGGGGCAAATTCATATCAATGTATGGCAAAACCAACCAATATAATATTGTAAAATAATTTGCCTCCAATAAAAAATAATTACCTAAAAGAAATAAATAAATAATAATAAAAAAAAAACAGAAAAAAAAAGAAAAGTCTGCCAGAAATTGATCCAGCAAGTACTACCCATTTAACATGATCTACAATCAGGAGAACTTCTGTAAAAGAGTTCATATCTTTTAGCACATTGTATTCCTTGTGGCTTTCAGAAAATAATAATTAAAATAGTGAACCTTCAATAATTATAATTTTAAAAAAATATGGACTTCCCAGGTGGCTCTAGTGGTGAAGAATCCACCTGCCAGTGCAAGTGCCTCCAAAGATGCAGGTTCGATTCCTGGAGAAGGAAATGGCAACCCACTCCAGTTTTCTTGCTTGGAGAATCCCATGGACAGAGGAGTCTGGCAGGCTACAGTCCATGGGGTCACACATGTCAGACACAACTGAGTACAGCACAGCAAAATAAATAGAACCTTATAAAATTTTAAACTAATAAATACTATTGGTTTAGAGCCATCAGAGATGTAATGGGACAAAGTAACTGTCTGTGTGTACATTTTCAGTGCCCTTTTTTGACGTTTCCATCAGTACAAATTATAATCACTTTTATAACACACTTTGTTTATGTGAGATCCAGGAAATCATTTATGTGATGCTGTCACACTTAAGTTACACAGGTGGAGAAGTGTTGTCATCAAGCAGCAAAACTAGCTTGTTTGGAAATTAAGTGTGAGTTTGAAGGAGAATTTTTTAAATGTTACATGCAACATGTATTTATTTAGAATACATGTTTATCACCATAACTAACTTTGAAGGTAACACACTTGCTCAAATTTAAAGAATTCTTTCTGCACTGTGCCTGATTTACTTATAATCCATATATTATTTATATTTATATATTTTATATATATAAATATTTATATTTATTATTTTTATGAGTGTGCCGAACTCAGTAATTGTAGTCATAAAATCAGAGAATTTGCAAACTGATGAGAAAATTAAAGACCAATGATAATAAATAGCCAAACGTCTGAAATATACAAAGTTTACATTCGCACTTTTTACTGGGAAGACATTTCTAGTGGGATTTCTCTCTTTTCTTTCTCAGGGAAAAGGCATTAAAAGGATCATCTAAGTAGAGCAGTATTACTACAGTATGGGTTTAATTTTACTTAAAGTATATTCATGTACTTCATTTTCTCTATGGCGAAAGGACATTTAATAAAAAAGATGTGTTTTAAGGAGTGAGACTGCATAAAATTAATGAAATAATGCCATCTGCAGCTACATGGATGGACCTAGAGATTATCAAACTAAGTGAAAGTCAGAGAAAGAAAAATATATGATATCACTTATATGTGGAATCTAAAAAAATGTTACAAATAAACTTATTTACAAAGCAGAAACAGACTTGGATAATACACTTATGATTACCAAAAGGGGAAAGGTGAGAGGAAGTATAAATTAGGAGTTTGGCATTAACATATACATTCACTACTATGTATATAGTAACATACAGATTCAGTAAAATAGATAATTGAAAGACCTTCTGTAAAGCACAGGGAACTATGCTCAATATTCTGTAGTAAACTATATGGGAAAATATCTTGGAAAAGAATGGATACATATGTGTATATTTATATGTAAAACTCAATCACTTTGCTATACACCTGAAATCAACACAGTGTTGTAAATAATGTAAAATAAAACTTAAATGAAAAAAAAAAAAGAGGCTGCGGTGCTTAAATAGAATGTGAAATTCCATCCCTCAAGGTCAACCTCAAACTAACCTGAAGTCACACTGTCTTATCAGTATGACAGAAGTTCATTTATTTTCTTGCTGCAAATTTGCTGTATTGGGCTTTTCTGTCTAATTAGTTATCTGCCTCTTAGCAATGTTAAGGAACCTTGACATTGTAAATGCAAAAGCAGAACAATCAGTAACATTTCAAGGCACCTATGTATAGATATGTTTATTTTTTTTAGTCCCTTTCTATAAGAAATAAACTTGAGTTACATAGCTGACTCAAAACCTGGTCTGATTCTCTAATTTTAGGTACCTAATTAAAATGATTACAGCTGTTAGTTTCTATAATTAATGTTTCTCTCTCTTCACATTACTATTTCTGAAACTAGCAAATTCCTTCATCTTTGTACTTCCTTTCAATGTTGGATGATTTCCAAGCTGAAGTGTTGTTTTGAACCTAAATAAAATCAGTTCAGAACAGCTCTATGATACTTTGAGAAATAAAGGCATCTTTGGAGAAAGAACTTCAAGTGCAAATTAACTTGAAATAATTTAAACTGAGTGTGGAATAATTTGCAGTCTTTCTTCTGTGCAGCTATGGGAACTGCTTGTATAGGCCTGGTTGGGGGAGTTACCCAACTACTTGGAATTTTGTCACATCCGTCAGCTGTAACTAAATGGAAAATATAGTAAAAGCTAACATTACATAGATTTGGAAGGTTCCCTAGAGGGTCTTGTCTCCTTGCAGTGGTGAATAAATTATGTGAGAGCTGAAATGAAATACAGTATTATTGATTTCTAATTTGAAAGATTGAAAAAGAAATCATTTCTTGGATTCACTGTGTAAATTCTTCACAGTCAGAAGCTCATATCTATTACGATCACATCTTCTAATCCCCAAATCAGCCCAGGGTTATCTAGGAAGGTTTTGGCTTTCTTCTGGTTTGTAAATTTTTTATGAAAATATTTTACAGAGAAATAATCATTAGATCATATTTGGATCTATACAGTCAGCAAATTTCCATTTTTTTAAAAAAAAATTACATGAAATCAGACATGCCAGCAGACCTACAATATTAAGTGTCAGACTCCATCAAAGCTAATTTAATATGATTATGCAGTTAAGAAAGACAGTAGCTTCCAGATCAAGTGGTGGCAATAGTGCAATTAATTTATTAGTTGAAACCCCAGGTTTCAGCAGTACTCTATTAGAAATTGGCACTGTAAGTGATTATTTACATGCATTTAATTGGTGTTAATTTTAGTGGAGAAACTTTATGATTTTCAATTCCTAGGAAGGCTCTTAAGTATAGGAACTAGATGACCTTCAGTTTGGTCATCTTACTGTACATATTACTACATTCCTACACAGAGATCTTTAACTAGATAGGAAATTGATAACAAAAACTTTCTGCATCATCTTGAAGAGTTCTTGTGAAGGTTAATGAGAAGACATTTGAAAGCAATTTATAAACTGTAAAGGATCAATAATTATTATTATTATCTTTTGGAGTTCAATAAGCAGCTGAAGAAAAAGAATTGAGCACATCTCTTACCTGTGTATTCACATAAAATGTTTAACTCATTATATAATCTCAAGATTTGCCTTGATCATGCAGAAATATTTACTACACATTAAATTTATACAGACGGAGAAGTCACTGGCGACCCACTCCAGTACTCTTGCCTGGAAAATCCCATGGACGGAGGAGTCTAGTAGGCTGCAGTCCATGGGGTCATGAAGAGTCGGACACGACTGAGCAACGTCACTTTCCCTTTTCCCTTTCATGCATTGGAGAAGGAAATGGCAACCCACTCCAGTGTTCTTGCCTGGAGAATCCCAGGAACGGGGGAACCTGGTGGGCTGCTGTCTATGGGATCGCACAGAGTCGGACATGACTGAAGCGACTTAGCAGAAGCAGCAGCAGCAGCAAATTTATACAGAATACCACATGAGCTATAAAACTGTGAATCATAAGCATCCTGAAGGGGGTTGTTGTCCAAAAATATGGCAACATATAGAAAACATAAAAAGAAAACTGTCAGCTGAATTATGGAAAAATAATATTTTGTTCTTCCTGAAGAAACCTGTGAGGACTTTTGCACTTAAGTTAGACCTTAAAGAATTAATGAGCAGTCAACGGTCTGAGTAAAGTGGGGATGTTATTGTAGGTATAGGGAATGTAGGATGCATCTGGGATGCAGGATGCAGAAAGGTTTTGGAAGAGTTAAGGCAAAAGATAGGTTGGTCAATGACAATACAGTTAGACCCAAGAATAGGAAAACATTAAGCTATTATATATTAAAGCACTGGAAATTGCAATATTTATTTGGAGTTGTTATTTAGGTGCTGTTGTGTCCAACTCTTGCAACCTCATGTGGGCAGCCCCTGCTGGGCTACAATAACAACTCCAAATAAATATTGCAATTTCCAGTGTTTTAATGTATAAGAGTATATTTGGCTTTAAAGTTCATAGATCTTT
This sequence comes from Moschus berezovskii, assembly GCF_049115385.1. NCBI lineage: Eukaryota > Metazoa > Chordata > Mammalia > Artiodactyla > Moschidae > Moschus > Moschus berezovskii. Next base: position 26,275,385 of record NC_142462.1, on the reverse strand, counting down.
CATCATAGAATTGTTTTCCTGTTCATCTCTTACTGATCATAATATACTTTAAAGGAGATATTGACAAAACAGAGAATATATCAAGAGCAGTCAGGATAATGAATCATCTTAGAAAATATGACAACGTAAAGATGATTAACCTAGAAGTAGTCATTGATTCAATTATTCAATTAACATTTATTGAGTGCCAAATGTGTGCCAGACTCTCTGCTAGACATTACAGTTCTAGGAAATTGTGAAGATGTTATCTGTATTCTCAGTAGACTACTTAGTATTAGAAAGAGGAAAATAAAAAATACTGATTACCATGTAGTGCTAGCTACATGCATAAGGTACTATGGAAAGATAAAACCAAGTACCCGATTTGTCTCCAACATGATAGAGCAGAATGGCCTGACCAGGGAGATTTTAACTGAACTCATATTATAGGACCCAAGAGAGTCAGGCTGTCAAATGAGATGGGAAAGATATTGAGAGAGGAGTTATTTGATAGATAATATGGGAAATTAACTGTTGGTGTGACAGTATATTAGAACATAGTAGTAAATAATACTGGAAAGTAAATAGAAACAGATTCAGAATAGCAAGCTCATAGTTTGAAAGTCATTTTGAATATGGTGGTACTCCAAAGGCATTTTTTTTTTTTAATTAGAGGAATAACCACACAAATCCATGTTTTGGAGACACTTTATGACATCACTGCAAAGAATACACTGAAGGTGAGCATAACCGCGAACAACGCGAATGGAAGACGATTGGATGGTCCGCAGTCCTGACAACAGGCTGAACTAGGTTTCAGTGCAGTTTGGTACATGTTGAACAGATATAGATGTGAAGGAATGCAAGGGGTTTAGGAAGACTATAGTTTGTAGCCTGTGTCATTGATGAATACCGGGGTCTATTACTAACCTAGAGAATATAGAAAGAAGTAGAACCTGGTTTGGTAGGGAAGATGATTAATTCAGCCTCAGTTCAGACATGTTTTGAACTTCTGTGTGAGACAAAGATGATCTTCCATGCTCATGAAATTGGAATGCTGCTAAGTCACTTTAGTCGTGTCCAACTCTGTGTGACCCCATAGACGGAAGCCCACCAGGCTCCCCCATCCCTGGGATTCTCCAGGCAAGAACACTGGAGTGGGTTGCCATTTCCTTCTCCAATGTGTGAAAGTGAAAAGTGAAAGTGAAGTCGCTCAGTCGTGTCCGACCCTTAGCGACCCCATGGACTGCAGCCTACCAGGCTCCTCCATCCATGGGATTTTCTAGGCAAGACTACTGGAGTGGCTTGCCATTGCCTTCTCCTGAAATTGGAATAATTAATGTTAAATTATCCGTACTACCCAAAGCAATATACAGATTAATGAAGTCCCTATAAAGTTTTCAGTGGCATTTTTCACAGAAATAGAACAATTCAAAAATTTGTATGGAATCGCAAAAGACCCATACAACCAAAGCAATATTGAGAAAGAATAATGGAAGTATCACATTCCTTGATTTCAAACTGTATTACAGATCTGTAATAACCTAAGTAGTAAGATATTGGCATGAAAGCATATACATAGAATACAGAGCCCAGGAATAAACCTATGAATATATAGTCAATTAATTTACAACACAGGAATTAATAATATAAAAAGGGGAAAAGACAGTTTCTCAAATAAATGTTGCTGAGAACTGACCAGCCACATGTGAAATAATGAAACTGGACCATACACAAAAGTTAATTCAAAAGGGATTAAAGATGTGAACATAAGGCCAGAAACTGTAAAACTCTGAGAAAAGACTATAAACAGTAAGCTCCTTGACAGGTAAGGGTGATGATTTTTTAAACTCTGACACCAAAAATAAAAGCAACAAAAGAAAAAATTAAAAAATGTGACTGTATCAAACTAAAAAGCTTCTGTGCAGCAAGGAAAATCATCGACAAAATGACACAACCTATGGAAAATTGGAGAAAAATTTTCAAATTGCATATCTAATAAGGGGTTAATATATAAAACATATAAAGAACTCATATAACTTAATAGTAAAACAACAATCTCAGTTAAAAATTAGCAGAAGATCTAAATACATTTTTCTCAGAGAAGACATAAAGAAGGCCAGCAGGTACATGGAAAGGTGTTCAACACCATTAATCATCAGGGAAGACAAATCATAATAAGGTATATCACCTCACACCTGTTAGAATGGCTATTATCAATAAAACAAAGGATGACAAGCGTTAGTGAGGGTGTGAAGGAAACGAAGCCCTTGTGCCCTGTTGATGGGAATCTAAACTGATGTAGCCACTATGGAAAACAATAAGGAAGCTCCTCAAAATTTAAAAATATAACAACCATGTGATCCAGTAATCCCACTACTGGGTATATAGCTAAAGGAAATGAAAACAACATATTTAAGAGATATCCATATCCCCCGTATGCATTGCAGCATTATCTACAATAGCTTACACACTGAAACAACCTAAGTGTGCACTCATGGATGAATAGATAATAATATTGTAGTGTGTGTGTATTTACACAATAAAATATTCAGCCAAAAATGAGTGAAATCTTGCTATTTGCAGCACCATTCAGGTTCGTTCAGGGCATTATATTTATTAAAATAAGTCAGAGAAAGACAAATATGATCTCTCTTACATGTGGAATATAAGATAAAAAAGGTTAAAGATACAGAGAACAGATTGGTAGTTGTCAGAGGCAGGATATGGGGGTTAGGAAAAATGAGTGAAGGAAGACAAAAGTAAAATATGCAATTTAACATTGTTAGAATAGTTACAGTTTTCAACTTATGGCAAACTCTGTTTAACAATATAGAATGAGTCTAGTGAGCTGTCATGAAACATGGCCAAAAGCATTAACTAAATGTCGTGCAAGCTCATTAATATGTATATACTTGTTCCCATGCAAATAAATAGCTTTAAAAAATACATACCACTGTTAACTACCGTCACCCCTTAGAACAGGTAGATGCATTTTTAAAAGAAAAAAAAATTCATTTCTTTATATTAGGTTTATATTCCAGAATGCATCACATCACCACAATACATCAGTTCAGTTCCGTTCAGTTCAGTCGCTCAGTCGTGTCCGACTCTTTGCAACCCCATGAACCGCAGCATGCCAGGCCTCCCTGTCCATCACCAACTCCCAGAGTCCACCCAAACCCATGTCCATTGAGTCGGTGATGCCATCCAACCATCTCATCCTCTGTCGTCCCCTTCACCTCCTGCCCTCAATCTTCCCCAGCATCAGGGTCTTTTCCAATGAGTCAGCTCTTCACATATGGTGGCCAAAGTATTGGAGTTTCAGCTTCACCATCAGTCATTCCAATGAACACCCAGGACTGATCTCCTTTAGGCAAACTAAAATTTTTGCCAAATAGTCCTCTAGAATTAGACTTTGAATTTCCACTCATACTTCATTATTAATAGGACATTCTCTCCATATTATATTACTGCTGGGTCTTCAATTATTGTTGCTTCTTATCAAGTGCCTTTAGGTATGTGAGTTTACAAACCATTATCTGCTAGATCAGGAAATCCCTGTTTGACATTCAGAGCAGTTTATACTTATGGAGCCACAAAGAAAGAATTTTAATCTTCTTTCCTGTGGTAAATCTTTAAAACAATATGTTATTTCTTGATAATTTCATCCTTATTTATGGATTTAATTACCAACTATGTTGCCAACGCATTATTTTCAGCTGCCTACCAAACACTTCTTAGTCTTTGTCTCTTTTGCTAGATAAATAAATGAATTTATATTTCCAAGAAATGAAATAGAACAGTTTAATACATTTAGGTTGAAAATTTGGAGTAGAAAGTCTATAGCATATTTCAGTTCAAATATTCTGGCTATGTTCAGAGTAACACCGCTTAAATGGAAACCTGCTTGGGCCTTTTCTGGTTGCTATAGACTGTGTTTAACAAACTTCCTGAGCAGTGAGATGAACAAGCCCCACACTTATGGAAGCTTTACCACCTCATATTCAGTTGTTGGGCTCACAGTCAGCTGCTCTGTCTGCAAAGCAGCATCTGTCATTTCAGTTCTTTTATTGGTATTCTGCCCTGTATCTGAAAATGCTCAGTATTCAGCATAACTAGAAAACTCCACAATGGAGATATAGTAGAGCTTGAAATTTTGATTTGGAACAGACATAAAAATGCAGGATATTATCTCTGCATCTGATTCTTTTCCAGTGAATATTGGTCCAACTGTGGTTTCTGGTGGCCTGGGAAGAGCCTAGAGTTGGTCTACTTTTCCGTTCCGTTCAGTCGCTCAGTCGTGTCCGACTCTTTTGCGACCCCGTGGACTGTAGCCTACCAGGCTTCTCCATCCATGGGATTCTCCAGGCAAGAATACTGGAGTGGGTTACCATTTCCTTCTCCAGGGGATCTTCCCGACCCAGGGATCGAACCCGGGTCTCCCGCATTGGAGGCAGACGCTTTAACCTCTGAGCCACCAGGGAGAGCCTTTACTTAAAATGTGTGGAGCCACATGTGAATCCCCAACTCCCTAACTATCCTTCTCCCTTCCCCACTGGTAACCATAAGTTCCTTTTCTAAGTCTGTGAGTCTGTTTCTGTTTCATGAATAAGTTTATTTGTGTTATTTAGTGATATTATGTACACAGTGCTATATTTAAAATGGATAGCCAACAAGGACCTCCTGTACAGCACAGGGAACTCTGCTCAATGTTGTGTGATAGTCTGGATGGGAGAGAAGTTTGAAGGAGAATGGATACATGTATATGTATGGCTGGGTCATGTCGCTATGCACCTGAAACTATCACAGCATTGTTAATCAGCTGTACTCCAATATAAAATAAAAAGTTTTTAAAAAGTTTGGAGGTAATTGCAGTAACTGAAAATGAGCATATGTAGAATGACATGGTAAAAATTCCAAAATGAAGTCACTAATCATATATAGAGTCAGGCTTAGAAAGATAACCAAGAGGTTTGGCCAAATGAGATTCTGGGAATCAATGAGAAATGAAGTAAGCACTTTAGAGTGGTGAAACTTAGCTATGCTAACTTACGTCTTTATAAACCTGCATATTTAAAATTTCAAACACAAAACTTATTTGAGTACTCTTGTAAACCTAATTACCGAGATGTTTGGGAAAAGTAAGGGAAATTTTTCCTCTGAGTTTTATGAAATAAATTACTCCAAAAATAGATATATTGAGCTTTCATGAGATAAGTAAATAGAGATTCCTTAATGAGTTGCAAATCTGATGTATTTCAGACTTTTTTTCAAAAATATGCATGTAATAAAAATAATGTGAGCTATATATAACCAGCTACCATTTGTCACGGAGAAGGCAATGGCAAGCCACTCCAGTACTCTTGCCTAGAAAATCCCATGGACAGAGGAGCCTCGTGGGCTGCAGTCCATGGGGTCACTACTATTCGGACACGACTGAGTGACTTCACTTTCACGTTTCACTTTCACACATTGGAGAAGGAAATGGCAACCCACTCCAGTGTTCTTGCCTGGAGAATCCCAGGGACGGGGGAGCCTGGTGGGCTGCCGTCTATGGGGTCACACAGAGTCGGACACGACTGAAGTGACTTAGCAGCAGCAGCAACCATTTGTCATGGTACATGAATGAGTACATAGAGTTTACATGCACATGAAGTGAAGTGAAGTTGTTCAGTCGTGTCCGACTGTTTGTGACCCCATGGACTATTGCATACCAGGCTCCTCCATCCATGGGATTTTCCAGGCAAGAGTACTGGGATGGGTTGCCATTTCCTTCTACAGGGGACTTTCCCGACTCAGGGATTGAACCTAGGTCTCCACTTTGTAGGCAGATGCTTTACCATCTGAGCCACCAGGGAAGATCTTCTGTGCACATATATTTTCTAATTTGTTCCCCTGGAAATATTATTTTCCTTATTTTCAACATGAGGAAAACAGAATAAAGCTAGTCAGTAGCAAAGGTATTCCGCTTCATGGATCACAGCCTTCTCATGGCACAGGGGCTTGCATAACTCAATAAAGCTATGAGCCATGCTGTGCAGGGCGACTGAAGATAAACGGGTCATAGTGAAGAGGTCTGACAAAACATGGTCCACTGGAGGTGGCAGGGAATGGCAAACCTCTCTCCTGTATTCTTGCGTTGAGAACCCTGTGAACAGTAAGAAAGTACAAAAAGATATGACACCAAAAGATGAGGCCCCCAGGCTGGAAGGTTTTCAATATACTACTGGAGAAGAGTGGAGGGCAATTACTAATAGTTCCAGAAAGAATGAAGTGGCTGGTCCAAAGTGGAAATGATGTGCGGTTGTGGATGTTTCTGATGGTAACAGTAAAGTCTGTTGCTGTAAAGAACAGTATTGCATAGGAACCTGGAATGTTAGGTCCATGAATCAAGGTAAGCTGGGTGTGGTCAAGCAGGAGATGGCAAGATTGAATATCGACATCCGTCTTAGGAATCAGTGAACCACAGTGGACAGCAATGGGAGAATTTAATACAAATGATCAATGTAATACAAATGAACATTATATATATATTTTTTTTTTTCCTAAGGGATATAATGATCCCTTAGAAGAAATGGTGTAGCCTTCATAGTCAACAAAAGAATCTGAAATATAATACTTGAATGCACCTTCAAAAATGACAGAATGATGACCTCTTAGTTTGCTTCTAAGACCAATCATTCAACATCACAGTAATCTATGTCTGTGCCCCAACCACTGACACCAAAGAAGCTGAAGTTGAATGATTCTATGAAGACCTACAAGACCTTCTAGAACTGACACCAAAAACAAACAAACAAACAAACAAAAAAAAATGATGTCCTTTTTCATCAGAGGAGGTTGGAATATAAAAGTAGAAAGTTAAGAGATACCTGGCATAACAGGCAAGTTTGGCATGGAGTACAGAATAAAGCAGAGCAAAGGCTAACAGAGTTTTGTTAAGAGAACACGCCGATCATTGCAAACACACTTTTCCAATAACCCAAGTGGTGACTCTACACATGGAAATCACCAGATTGTCAATACTGAAATCAGATTGATTGTATTCTTTGCAGCCAAAGATGGAGAAGCTCTGTAGAGTCATCAAAAAGAACTGGAGCTGAGCTGACTGTGGCTCAGATCATAAGCTCCTTATTGCAAAATTCAGGCTTTCATTGAGGAAAGTAGGGAAAACCACTGGGCCATTCAGGTATGACCTAATCAGATCCCTTATGATTATGTAGTGGAAGGGATGAATAGATCCAAGGGGTTAAAACTGGTCGACAGAGTGCATGGAGAACTATGGAAGAAAGTTCCTAACACTATGCAGGAGGAAGTAATCTGTATAGAAAATATAAGAAGGCAAAGTGGATTTCTGAGGAAGCTTTACAAATAGCTGAGGAAATAAGAGAAGCAAAAGGCAAGAGAAAAAGGGAAAGATATACCCTACTGAATGCAGAGTTCCAGAGAATAGCAAAGAGAGATAAAAGAAACCTTCTTAAGTGAGCAATGCAAAGCAATAGGAGAAATAGTAGAATGGGAAAAACTAGAGTACTCTTCAAGAATATTGGAGATATCAATGGACTGTTTTATGCAATGATGGGCACAATAAGGGACAGAAATGGTAAGGGCTAGAAGAGAATAAGAAGAGGTGGCAAGACCATGCAGAAGAACTATGCAAAAAAAGAGATCTTAATGACTGGATAAACACAATGGTGTGGTCAATCACTTAGAGCCAGACACTGCGAATATAAAGTCAATTGAGTCTTACTAAGCCACTTCAGCAATATGTGAACCGTGAACTCCCAGATGTTCAAGTAGGTTTTAGAAAAGGCAGAGGCACCAGAGATCAAATTGCCAACATCCGCTGGATCATGGAGAAAGCAAGAGAGTTGCAGAAAAACATCTATTTCTGCTTCATTGACTATGCCAAAGCTTTTGACTGTGTGGATCACAACGAACTGTAGAAAATTCTGAAAGAGATGGGCATACCAGACCACCTGACCTGCCTCTTGAGAAACCTGTATGCAGGTCAGGAAGCAACAGTTAGAACTGGACATGGAACAACAGACTGGTTCCAAATAGGAAAAGGAGTACGTCAAGGTTGTATATTGTCACCCTGCTTATTTAACTTCTATGCAGAGTACATCATGAGGAACGTTGGACTGGAAGAAGCACAGGCTGGAATCAAGATTGCTGGAAGAAATATCAATAACCTCAGTTAAGCAGAAGACACCACCCTTATGGCAGAAAGTGAAGAGGAACTAAAAAGCCTCTTGATGAAAGTGAAAGAGGAGAGTGAAAAGGTTGGCTTGAAGCTCAACATTCAGAAAACAAAGATCATGGCATCTGGTCCCATCACTTCATGGGAAATAGATGGGGAAACAGTAGAAACAGTGTCAGACTTTATTTTTTGGGGCTCCAAAATCACTGCGGATGCTGATGGCAGCCATGAAATTAAAAGACGCTTATTCCTTGGAAGGAAAGTTATGACCAACCTAGATAGCATATTAAAAAGCAGAGACATTACTTTGCCAGCCAAGGTCCATCTAGTCAAGGCTGTGGTTTTTCCGTGGTCATGTATGGATGTGAGGGTTGGACTGTGAAGAAAGGTGATCGCCGAAGAATTGATGCTTCTGAACTGTGGTGCCAGAGAAGACTCTTGAGAGTCCCTTATACTGCAAGGAGATCCAACCAGTCCATTCTAAAGAAGATCAATCCTGGGTGTTCATTGGAAGGACTGATGCTAAAGCTGAAACTGCAATACTTTGGCCACCTCATGCGACGAGTTGACTCACTGGAAAAGAGTCTGATGCTGGGAAGGATTGGGAGAGGGAGGAGAAGGGGACGACAGAATGAAATGGCTGGATGGCATCACTGACTCGATGGACATGAGTTTGAGTGAACTCCAGGAGTTGGTGATGGACAGGGAGGCCTGGCGTGCTGTGATTCATGGGGTCGCAAAGAGTCGGATACAACTGAGTGACTGAACTGAACTGAACTGAACTGAAGCATTATTATGAACAAACCTAGTGAAGGTAATGATATTCCAGCTAAGCTATTTAAATTCCTGTTAAAGTGTTGCACTCAGTATGTCAGCAAATTTGGAAAACTCAACAGTGGCCACAAGACCGCAAATTGTCCTTTTTCATTCCAATCCTAATGAAGTTCATTGCCAAAGAGTGCTCACTTCCATACCGTTGAGCTCATTTCACATGCTAGCAAGGTAATGCTCAAAATAATTCAAGCTAGGCTTCAGCAGTGTGTGAACTGAGAATTTCCAGATGTACAAGCTGGGTTTAGAAAAGGCAGAGGAACCAGAGGTCAAATTGCCATTTTTCATTGGATCACAGAGAAAGCAAGTGAGTTCCAGAAAAACATCTGCTTCATTAACTATGCTAAAACTTTTGGCTGTGTGGCTCACAACAAAGTATGGAAATTTTGAAAGAGATGGGGATATCAGACCACCTCGACTGTCTCTTAAGAAACCTGTATGCGGATCAAGAAACGACAGAATTGGCCATGGAACAACTGACTAGTTCAAAATTAGGAAATGAGTATGAAAAGGCTGTACATTGTTACCCTAGCTATTCAAAGTACATCATGCAAAATGCCAGGCTAGGTGAATCACAAACTGAAATCAAGGTTGCAGGGAGAAATGTCAATAACCTCAGATATGCAGACGATCCCCCTCTAATAGCAAAAAGTGAAGAGAAACTAAAGAGCTTAATAAGCGTGAAAGAGGAGAGTGAAATAGCTGACTTGAAACTCAACATTCAAAAGACTAAGATCAAGACATTCGGTCCCATCACTTCATGGCAAATAGAGAGGAAAATGTGGAAACAGTGACAGATGTTATTTCTTGAGCTCCAAAGTCACTGCAGACAGTGACTGTGGGCATGAAATTAAAAGATTATTTCTCCTTGGAAGGAAAGCTATGAGAAACCTAGCTGCTGCTGCTGCTAAGTTGCTTCAGTCATGTCCAACTCTGTGTGACCCCATAGACGGCAGCCCTCCAGGCTCCCCTGTCCCTGGGATTTGCCAGGCAAGAACACTGGAGTGGGTTGCCATTTCCCTGTCCAATGCATGAAAGTGAAAAGTGAAAGTGAAGTCACTCAGTCGTGCCCAACTCTCAGAGACCCCATGGACTGCAGCCCACCAGGCTCCTCCGTCCATGAGATTTCCCAGGCAAGAGTTACTGGAGTGGGGTGCCATTGCCTTCTCCAGAGAAACCTAGACAGTGTGTTGAAAAGCAGAGACATCACTTTGTTGACAAAGTCCATCTAGTCAAAGCTGTCATTTTTCCAGTAGTCATGTACGGATGTAAGAGTTGGAATATAAAGAAGGCTGAGTGCCAAAGAATTGATGCTTTCTAACTGTGGTGCTGGAGAAGACTCTTGAGAGTCCCTTGGACAGCAAGGAGATGAAACCAATCAGTCCAAAATGAAATCAACTCTGAATATTCATTGGAAGTACTGATGCTGAAACTGAAACTCCAGTACTGGGGGCACATGGTGGGAAGAGCTGACTCACTGGAAAAGACCCTGATGCTGGGGAAAATGGAAAGCAATATTAGAAGAGGGTGGAAGAAGATAAAATGGTTAAATGGCATCCCTGACCCAGTGGATATGAATTTGAGCAAATGCTAGGAGATAGTCAAGGACAGAGGAGCCTGGCATGCTGTAGTCCATGGGGTTGCAAAGAATCGAACATGACAATGAATTAACAGCAGCAGCAGTAGAAAAGGTACTTTTTTATTATGGAAACATTACATCTAGCTCATTAGTCTTCCCTTATGAAAATGAAATAATATGGTGTCTACTTTGGTTGACCTTATCATTAATTTTCTGACCGGACAGCTCAATGATGCTAATCTTGAACTCAAGATTGAATATTAGTCTCATGTTGATTGCCTTCTAAGTAACATGGAGCAATCAGTTTAAACTTTCTGAGTTTACTTTAAAATTATAATATATAGTGATTATATGTTACTATTAACTATACTAGGTTATGAGATTCTGTCTATTTAGTACATCAATAACTCTGTGAGTTGTCAAATGGTATACTTATTTCTGATAATGTTCTAGATCAGAAAGTTTACTAGATTATAATATTCATTTATCTTCTAGATTTCACATTTCACAAGGCTCTATATATCCTTTGTTAGAAAAGTTTCCTATATGGAAAATTTAAGTGTAGTTTAAAATAGTTAAAGTCCATTTTCTTTTTCCTACTCTAAATTTTCATTAATATGTTTCCTACAAATTTTGACTTGTTTACAGTCTCAAAAATTCACTAGTTTACAATTGGCTTAAGCACAGAGGCCAAAATCATGAGGAATACATTTAATATTTTAACAGCATACTCTCTTAGAAAAATTGTAATAGCTTGAGATTCCATTTAGTTAGCAATATACAAATTAGTACTTGAGAACATGACTCGAATAAAAGCTTAAGGGCTAACCTGGGAGCCATAGACATGATCATAGCATCTTTTCCTGAAGGAGTAAATGATTAGGCTTAAATCACTGTTTAAAGTATAATATTATTTTTATTAAAATATTTTATAGTACGTGAACTGTGAACTTGCAGGTGTTCAAGCTGGATTTAGAAAAGGCAGAAGAACCAGAGATCAGGTTGCCAACATCCCCTGGATCATCGAGAAAGCAAGAGAGTTTAAGAAAAACATCTAGTTTTACTTTATTGACTATGCCAAAGCCTTTGACTGTGTGGATCACAATAAACTGTGGAAATTCTGAAAGAGATGGGACTACCAGACTACCTGACCTGCCTCCTGAGAAATCTATATGCAGGTCAAGAAGCAGCAATTAGAACTGGACACAGAACAACAGACTGGTTCCAAATCGGGAAAGGAGTACATCAAGGATGTATAATGTCACACTGCTATTTAACTTATATGCAGAGTACATCATGAGAAATGCCGAGCTGGATGAAGCACAAGCTTGAATCAAGATTTCCGGGAGAGATATCAATAACCTCAGATATGCAGATGACACCACCCTTATGGCAGAAAGAGAAGAACTAAAGAGCCTCGTGATGAAAGTGAAAGAGGAGAGTTAAAAAAGTTGGCTTAAAGCTCAACATTCAGAAAACTAAGATCATGGTATCTGGTCCCATCACTTCATGGCAAATAGATGGGGAAACAGTGACAGACTATTTTTCTGGGCTCCAAAATCACTGCAGATGGTGACCGCAGCCATGAAATTCAAAGATGCCTGCTCCTGGAAAGAAAAGCTATGGCCAACCTAGACAGCATATTAAAAACCAGAGACATTAGTTTACCAATAAAGGTTCATCAAGTCAAAACTATGGTTTTTCTAGCAGTCATGTATGGATGTGAGACTTTGGACTATAAAGAAAGCTGAGTACCGAAGAATTGATGCTTTTGAACTGTGGTGTTGGAGAAGACTCTTGAGAGTCCCTTGGACTGCAAGGAGATCCAACCAGTCCATCATAAAGGAAATCAGTCCTGAATACTCATTGGAAGGACTGATGCTGAAGCTGAAACTCCAATACTTTGGCCACCTGATGCAAAAAGCCAACTCATTTGAAAAGACCCTGATGCTGGGGAGGACTGAAGTCAGAATGGAAAGGGGACGACAGAGGATGATATGGTCGGATGGCATCACCAACGTAATGGACATGAGTTTGAGTAGGTTCTGGGAGTTGGTGATGGACCGGGAAGCCTGGCATACTGGGGTCGCAAAGAGTCGGACACGATTGAGCGACTGAACTGAGAGTGACTAATACATCTTACAGGATCCTTTGTTTTCATAGTTCACCTAGACCTAAATATGGCTAGAAATTCATATTGAAAAATTAATTCCAGGGTTCACATTTCACATGTTCAAAGGTTTACCTCAAGAATATTTCCTAAACTGTTCTTGTAATTTTAAGGGAAGTTGTTTCCCTGAAATTGACTTAAAGCCATCATATTTAAAATGTTTTCCAAGGATAGCTGAGATACTTGTGTGGGATGGAAGGATGGAGAGGGAGGCTAGAGAGGTTGAGCTAACTGAACTCCAGCACCTTCTTCAATCTGGTTCAGCTTTATCCTTATTTTTTATGTGCCTGGTGTGTGTGTGTGCTCTGTTCCTCAGGTGTGTCCAACTCTTTGCCACCCTATGAACTGTAACCTGCAAGCTCCTCTCTCCATGGGATTTCCCAGGCAAGAATACTCAAGTGGGTAGCCATTCCCTTCTCCAGGGGATCTTCCCATATCAGGGATTGAACCTGTGACAATGTGTCTCTTGCATTGGCATGCGGATTCTTTACCACTGAGCCACTTGCTAAGCCTTTAGGTACACTGAGCATCTGCCTAATATTTTAGCCTTAAAACTATAAGCAAGGTGAAAAGACAGCCTTCAGAATGGGAGAAAATAATAGCAAATGAAGCAACTGATAAAGGATTAATCTCCAAAATATACAAGCAGCTCCTGCAGCTCAAGTCCAGAAAAATAAATGACCCAATCAAAAAATGGGCCAAAGAACTAAACAGACATTTCTCCAAAGAAGACATAAAGATGGCTAACAAACACATGAAAAAATGCTCAACATCCCTCATCATCAGAGAAATGCAAATCAAAACCACAATGAGATACCATTTCACACCAGTCAGAATGGCTGCTATCTAAAAGTCTACATGCAATAAATGCTGGAGAGGGTGTGGAGAGAAGGGAACCCTCTTACACTGTTGGTGGGAATGCAAACTAGTACAGCCACTATGGAGAACAGTGTGGAGATTCCTCAAAAAACTGGAAATAGAACTGCCATATGATCCAGCAATCACACTCCTGGGCATACACACCGAGGAAACCAGAATTGAAAGAGACACATGTACTCCAATGTTCATTGCAGCACTGTTTATAATAGCCAGGACATGGAAGCAACCTAGATGTCCATTTGCAGACGAATGGATAAGAAAGCTTTGGTACATATACACAATGGAGTATTACTCAGCCATTAAAAATAATGCATTTGAATCAGTTCTAATGAGGTGGATGAAACTAGAGCCTATTATACAGAGTGAAGTAAGCCAGAAAGAAAAACACCAATACAGTATACTAATTCGCATATATATGGAATTTAGAAAGATGCAAATGATAACCCTGTATACGAGACAGCAAAAGAGACACAGATGTATAGAACAGTCTTTGAGACTCTGTGGGAGAGGGTGAGGGTGGGATGATTTGGGAGAATGGCATTGAAACATGTATGTTGTCATATGTGAAATGAATCACTAGTTCAGGGTCGATGCATGTTATAGGATGCTCGGGGCTGGTGTGCAGGGATGACCCAGAGGGAGGATAAAGGGAGGAGGGAGGTGGGAGGGGAGTTTGGGAGGGGGAACTCATGTACACCCGGGGCGGATTCATGTCAGTGTATGGCAAAACCAACCAATATAATATTGTAAAATAATTCAGTTCAGTTCAGTTCAGTTCAGTCGCTCAGTCGTGTCCGACTCTCCGCGACCCCATGAATCACAGCACGCCAGGCCTCCCTGTCCATCACCAACTCCCGGAGTACACTCAAACTCATGTCCACAGAGTCGGTAAAATAATTAGCCTCCAATAAAAAAAATAAATTTAAAAAAATAAAGTAAAATAAATCTGAAGAGCCAAATTTCAAAACCAATGGCCTAAAGTTGTCCTGTTTTCCCATGGTAGGTAGAGAATTGCTTTTGAAATAATGCGCCCATCACATAGCTATGGAGATTGATCACCTTATCCATTTTATTTATGTAAATTATGATCTTCTTATTTAAATATATCAGAACCACTGTAAGTACACACTTCAGTGGGAACTACATGAAGCTATTGCACAATAGATATAATTATGCCCAATCCAAGTACTCATTATTTTCAGATTTCAAATTTTGTAATTATCATTTCTACTCCTAACTTACTGCCACATATTTTGGTTTTTATTCCCAATATCATCATATTTTATTAAGCTAGAATCTTTGGATCCATTTTTCTCTACTCAAGCCTCCCATCATGTCACATGCTACTCCCCTTGACATTTGTAACTCCATCATCAACACAGGCTTTTCTGTGAATTGAGTTTTGTTAACAGAATTTGTTTTTAGTTTCTCTACCTGCTGAATGACAGAATATTTCTCTAATGCTACATGTGATTTTTAAATATTCAGTTTTTGTTAGATTATTCTTTTATGTCTGAATATCATATATTTTGAGAATAGCCTCTCAGCTTAGGAGAAATGTGAATATTTTCTAATATAATTTATATGTTTATATAATATCCCACAGGAAGCTATATGTAGGAAATTATGACATTTATGGATCATTCTTGCAAAAGGACCTATAGAGTATGAATTTTGGAAGAGTTTCAAAGGCAACTGTAACCTAATGGGAAGGTAGATCTCTTTCTGCCAAGTTATCCTCTCTTCAGACTTTCTGGCAGCTTGTCCTCTCATTCCATTACGAAGCCTCCACTGACCCCCTGGGTCAGATTAAAGACCTCTGTTTTACTCTATTATTATCATGTACTTTGCTAGTATTTATTACAAGTGCAATTTCCATGTATTTTACTATGAACATTTGATTAATGTCTGTCTCCCCATTGGACTGTGAGTTCCTTGAGGGCCAAGGGAATCAATCATTTTGTTCATCATTGTACCTTCAGTATCCACCCTAATGTTAGACCTAGCAGGCTCAAAAAATACATGTGGAATAAGTTTAAATAAATTCATCCATGTGAATAATTTCCTTCATTTGGAATTACTTTCATCCTAAACTTTAAAAGATATGAAAGCTTAACACATTATGGACATTTTGTTCATATGTAAATCATTTCTCCCCAAAATATAAAAATTTTCTCTTTTTTTCCACTTTTTTAAAGTGAAGAATTGTCTAAATTTTATGACTTTATGACTTCAATATTCCACTTAAATTTATCACTGTTACCTATCTACCTTAGGTAACATTTTTTACTTAGAAAATGCCACTAAGAATGTAAAGGAAAACTGAAGACTGATTAAGGAAATATCCAGATATCCCAATATGTGAACACTTGTGTTCAACTCAGCTTGCATTTTAAAAGGGAATATTTCAGCTAAGGAGGGAGGTTTGGTGCATCAGTACAAAAATGCATATTGTTTTAGTCTCCCCCATACATATATATATGAATATGAATATACATATGTATATACACACATACACATATAAAGGATTCTTATAAGAAAATTGTTGCCTTGTTTTCCCCCTGGGGAAAATTTGAGAAAGCATGAGTTGTTTGGGGAGTGGCATAAATTTGCCTTCAGAGAGCTAATATCTCCCCAAAGGGCACTCAGGGTGGATCAGCCTATCTATCATGGAGCAGGAACCTCAGAAAAACAAATTTGTCTCAAACTGCCATCTTCTGAAATACTGGGAAAACTTCCTGAAATAATAGAGCTGAAGGGAAAACACAAACACCAGCCTCAGCACAAATTTCATGATAGGAGATCACTAAGAATTTCAGGACGATATGGAATGCTGTTTGTTTTCTCCATTCTTAGAAGAATATGTGGTAATATTGACAATTTAGGTTCATATTTGGTATTTAATATGAACTCTTTATTTGCTAGAAGTTAAATAAGTCTCATATTCTCCTTGAAATGAAATGTATAATTGGAAGTATTTTATTAACAGCTGAAGTTTTAAATTTAATGCAAGCAGGTAGAAAACTCTGGAACCCAGCTTGGCAGGAATGCTCAGTGGTCTTTTTCCAAAGCTAAACTTTTTTCTTATTCATTCCAAATGGGTGACAGCTTTCTTAGTTGGAGTAGGTTCCATACATGAAAAGCTATCTTTACTCCATTTGCTACTGATTTCTAAAGGTTTGACCTCTTATATTTTTTGAAATTGTCGGTTAACCTTCTTGCCTCAAGGAGAGTGACACCTGAGAATGACATTTCCATTTTCTAAAGTATTATGACCATAGAAGCAGGGCTAAAATGGCTCCTGACATTAACCTGTGACTCTTAAGGGGATAGCATCATTTACCTGGTTTGGTAAAAGAAAAAAGAAAACCATGATTTTGTGTTCAATTGACCAAAAGAAAGAAATGAGCATAGACACTGCTTTTCAAAAATATCCTCAAAACGTTTTCTCAGTAGGATGTGTCAAGGCCAAGGTTACAAAAGTCATGTCTACTCTCTGCACTGTCAGTTACTCAAGTCATATCCCTGTGCCAGTAAAAGTTACTTCTTTATTTCTATCAAATTAGGGGAAATGACAGTTAGGATAGAAGTATTTTATTGCATACTGTGACACAGAAAGCAGTCATTGAACCAGCAAGTACTTGGACCTGACATATTAGTTATCATTTTAGCAGCTTTAACCAATTTGGCCATAATTTTTGGCCAATAGCTTGTCAAATAAAGAATTTCTCAGCTCAGACTCTGTAGCTTAATCTTTACAACATAGCCCTAGCATGGCCAGAGCTTACGTTGTTGTGTCTTGAATGTTTTCTCTGTATTGTATAGAAATTCTTATCCATATTTTAATCTTAAGAAGAAGGAAAGCCTGCAAAACCTGATTTCCACTTGAGAGAACAAATAGAGGAGAAAGAGACAAAGACCATAGAGGGGTGGGTACTACTTTTAAAAACATTTATCCTTTCTATGTACATGGATTTCAGTGAATTCTGTCTTTACTGTATTTCTCTTTGTAGTGGAGTCATTACATTTTACTTACTATAGACCTCAAAGTGTTGCTATGTGAATTAACTGGGGTAATGAAAAGCAAGCGCGGAGTGGTCAACTTAATGAAGCGTAGGCACCCAAAACTATTGTCTCCTGGTCACTTTCCTTCTCCAGCACCCCCATTTCATACCCACCTAACTTCTAATCTTGTCAGTCTGCCATCACTGCTCTGTAATCCTACACACTTGCTCCTTCTTTTCCCATTAAGAATATTTGCTCACATTTTCTGTCTGCTTGAAAATGTCCTGTGCTTGCCTGCTTGCATGGCTGCTGCCTCCTCATTGAGTCTATGTTTAGGTTTTACCTTTCAGGAAGGTCTGTCTGTGCATCCTGTGCAGTAGTCCCTCTACTTTGCTGAAGCAGTATCCCTTTGTTCTCTGATGGCATCTTGTCATTTTCAATGCACGGGTGAGTGACAGTGTGCAATGCTTGTATTCTCACCATTAGACTGCATGCCAGTGAGTTTCAATTCAGTTGCCTGTTAAAGTGTCTGGGGAGCATGGAAACAGTATTGGTGCTTGGGCTTCATCTTCTTGAAATTTCCAGTAATTGATCTTGAGTAAGACCCAAGTATCAGTATTGTTTAGAAGTTCCCCAGATGATTCTAACCCACAGCAGAGGTAAGGAGATCTGCCCTGAACTGCAGAAAAGCTCTGGTTAACTTCATTGGTCACTAGCACAGGGCTTGGCAGCTATGAGACCCATTCTGACCAACTATAAAATAGACATGTCAGACTGATGTCTGGTTTATCACTGGCATTCTAGTTCTCTTTGTCAGAATTTTCCTTGGGGATGATAAAAATATTCTCAAGCAGTGATATTCTAAAAGTTGAAAAGAAAAAGATATCTGCAAGTATAAGAAACTCTTCTGAAATTCAGAATAATAATTAATCCTGTTTTCCCTTCCAGTGATGAAAAGGAAATGTTTTCCTTCAGTTTTTTTTTTTACTGAGAAGAATGTTTTAAGAAAGTCTTCTATAAAATGTGATGATAAGCTGTGTGTATGTATATTTAATTTTTCTTTCTTTTGAGAATCTACCCACAGATCACTAAAGACATAAACCAGGATCTTTATCATAGGACAGTCATTCTGACTTATTTTGATCAAAATGATTAAAATTTCAATATAAGACTTCTTTGAATGACTGCTTATTAGGAAAATTCATTTTGCTTTTAAACTTCTGTATTTTACTGCACATTTTATTCACAGATGATGATTTCCTTATATAATCAAAACCAGAAATAGAGTGAGGCAAGTGAGGCATTTTTCTCAGTGCAAAATTTAAGTGAGGGAGTCCCACTCAGTAATCAAAATAGTAACATTTTAATGTAATACATTTAGAAATGCAAATTAATGCAAAAAATCCATCATGAAGAAAATATCAAAATTGTAAATGAAGATTACTGCCATATTGAGCCATAACACAGTTTGAGGCAAAAGGAAAAATGTGCAGCTCTAGATATATGGTTTGATGTATTTTTAAATGGATAATTTTTTCAGAACATTATAATTGAAAAATGTTTAAATGATATTTATGCTAAATATTTGGTTCAAGATTATTATAATTTTAATTCAGCTGAAGCTAAAATCATTTTAGGTTGTCTCTTGGTCAAGAGAAATTGCCAAATGTGGCAATGTTCTCAATTCAATAAAAGCTAGAGTTGACATATTTCTTTTTGCCTCCAACATTTCTCCTCCACACTGCATTGTGAATCATATAATGACTTTTTATTTATAAAATAATTTAACTATCCACCAAAGGTAAATATGTGGCACTATTAAACCAAGTTAAAATTGTTACAAAAGTTAAAAGTCAAACGAAGATGATTGCTCTGTATTAATAATGAAGATTTAACATTTATGATCTTTGAAATGTAACAATATGGTACAAGCATAAATATGCAATATTGGTTCAAAATGGAAGAGTAATAGAACCATTCATAATTATAGGATTAACACCTTAAGATAGTACAAAATACAGTGAGAGAATTTTAATAATAGAGGTACATTTACTGGTTAGATATCAGCTTGACCATTTTATTTAAAACAGGACATTTTAAATAACACTTGTATTTGCTATCAGTTCAGTTCAGTTCAGTCACTCATTTGTGTCTGACTCTTTGCAACCCATGGACTGCAGCACGCCAGGCCTCCCTGTCCACAATCAACTCCTGGAGTTTACTCAAACTCGTATCTATCGAGTCAGTGATACTATCCAACCATCTCATTCTCTGTCGTCCCCTTCTCCTCCTGCCTTCAATCTTTCCCAGCATCAGGGTATTTTCAAATGAGTCAGCTCTTTGCATCAGGTGGCCAAAGTATTGGAGGTTCAGCTTCAGCATCAGTCCTTCCAATGAACACTCAGGACTGATCTCCTTTAGGGTGGACTGGTTGGATCTCCTTGCAGTCCAAGGGACTCTCAAGAGTCTTTCTCCAACACATTTCAAAAGCACCAGTTCTTTGGCTCTCAGCTTTCTTTATGGTCCAATTCTCACATCCATACATGACTATTGGAAAAACCATAGCCTTGACTAGATGGGCCTTTGTTGGCAAAGTAATATCTCTGCTTTTTAACATGCTGTCTAGGTTGGTCATAGCTTTTCTTCCAAGGAGCAAGCGTCTTTTAATTTCTTGGCTGCAGTCACCATCTGCAGTGATTTTGGAGCCCCAAAATAAAGTCTGTCACTGTTTCCATTGTTTCTGCATCTATTTGCCATGAAGTGATGGGACTGGATGCCATGATCTTAGTTTTCTGAATGTTGAGCTTTAAGACAACTTTTTCACTCTCCTCTTTTACTTTCATCAAGAGGCTCTTTAGTTCTCTTTCTGCCATAAGGGTGGTGTCATCTGCAAATCTGAGGTTATTTATATTTCTCCCAGCAATCTTGATTGCAGCTTGTGCTTCCTCCAGCCCAGCATTTCTCATGATGTACTCTGCATATAAGTTAAATAAGCAGGGTGACAATATACAGCCTGGATGTACTCCTTTTCCTATTTGGAACCAGTCTGTTGTTCCATGTACAGTTCTAACTGTTGCTTCCCGACCTGCATACAGGTTTCTCAAGAGGCAGGTCAGGTGGTCTGGTATTCCCATCTCCTTCCGAATTTTCCACAGTTTATTGTGATCCACACAGTCAAAGGTTTTGGCATGTTCCCTTTAGGAATCTGTTAAATATGCAAACACAGAATGAAAAAAAAAATTGTAATTGCTATAGAAATTTCTGATTATCCTTACTTGGATTACATGTATTAAGATGAAATGAGTGTTTTGTGTTTCATTGCCCCAGTAAGATTTCATGATAATCCAAAATGCGTTCTTAATTGAACCTTTTCCTTGTTTGTTTTTTAATGTTATATGCATTATATATGTCTGGTCATTCATCTTTTGAAAGGCTGTGTAAAACTGTAAATGGATTTTCCAGTTATTCAGCACATTGGAAATTACAATGAATAATAAATGAAGGAAAGGTGGCTGTGTGGGATTATTTCTAAGCATGAGAAATGTTTTCTAAGCTTCAAAAACTCATGCCTATAAAATAATTTTACTGTTGTTTTTACAGTTTAAATAGTCAGGTATTTGATTATTACTAATAAACTGTTTATAGCTCAGAATTTCACCTGGAACTGAAAAGTAAAGTGTTTTATCCTACAAGTTTGTAATGTCTTATAAATAAAACCATTTCATGCTAAGGGCACAATCAGAGGCTATAGGTTGAGCTCGTTTCCCTCTCATTTTGAAAACTGATTACACGAGTACTGTAGGCATCAGAAAAGCAACTAAAAGCATTTGCTACTTTCCCTTCCCAATATTTACCACTGAAGGTCCATTAATATTGCTTTATAGCCTTTAGATATTCCAAAGACAGGACAGAAGAACTCTTCATAATCTGCCACTGCTGCTGCTGTTGCTGCTAAGTTGCTTTGTGCAACTCCATAGGCAGCAGCCCACTAGGCTCCTCTGTCCCTGGGACTCTCCAGGCAAGAATACTGGAGTGGGTTGCCATTTCCTTTTCCAATGCATGAAAGTGAAAAGTGAAAGTGAAGTCACTCAGTCGTGTCTGACTCTTAGGGACCACATAGACTGTAGCCCACCAGGCTCCTAGTCCATGGGATTTTCCAGGCAAGAGTACTGGAGTGGGGTGCCATTGCCTTCTTCATTCATTATCTGCTGTTAACCTATAGAGCTGCACACGTGAAAATCACCTATCAAAAATCGTAGGAAACTTGTTAAATCATATGAAAAGGAGCATTATTTTTTATAGAAGTCAGGGAGTCTCACCATCTAAGACCAGTTGTGTGCAGTGTGTTGGACTACTAGGAAAATGTGAGCATTTAAGAAGAGATTTCAGTTTAACATAATTGCAGTAAACAGGGAGAATTATTGGAGAGGGGGTTATGTTGAGTATTAGCACCCAGTTTTCTTAAGATATTCTGAAAACATCATGTTCTTCAAGAATATAGGATTGACTCCCTGTGAATAATAAATTTCTACCTAGGATTTGACATATATGAGTCCTGTGCTTTTGCTGAGTAAGATAAGGCTTCCCTGGTGGCTCAGATGGTAAAGAATCTGACTGCAGTCCAAGGGATTCTCAAGAGTCTTCTCCAACACCACAGTTCAAAAGCATCAATTCTTCGGCACTCAGCATTCTTTATAGTCCAACTCTCACATCCATGCATGACTACTGGAAAACCATAGCCTTGACTAGACGGACGTTTGTTGACGAAGTAATGTCTCTGCTTTTTAATACACTGTCTAAGTTGGTCATAACTTTCCTTCCAAGGATTAAGCGACTTTTAATTTCATGGCTGCAATCACCATCTGCAGTGATTTTGGAGCCCAAAAAAGTAAAGTCAGTCACTGTTTCCACTGTTTCGCCATCTATTTGCTGTGAAGTGATGGGACCGGATGCCCCGATCTTAGTTTTCTGAATGCTGAGCTTCAGGCCAACATTTTCATTCTCCTCTTTCACTTTCATCAGGAGGCTCTTTAGTTCTTCTTCACTTTCTGCCATAAGGGTGATGACATCTGAAAATCTAAGGTTACTGATATTTCTCCCAGCAATCTTGATTCCAGCTTGTGCTTCCTCCAGCACAGCATTTCTCATGATGTACTCTGAATATGAGTTAAATAAGCAGGGTGACAATATACAGCCTTGACATACTCCTTTTCCTATTTTGAACCAGTCTGTTTTTCCATGTCCTGTTCTAACTATTGCTTCCTGACCTGCATACAGGTTTCTCAAGAGGCAGATCAGGTGGTTGGGTATTTCTATCTCGTTCTGAATTTTCCAGTTTATTGTGATCCACAGAGTCAAAGGCTTTGGCATAGTCAATAAAGCAGAAATAGATGTTTTTCTGGAACTCTCTAGCTTTTTCCATGATCCATCGGATATTGGCAATTTGATCTCTGGATCCTCTGCCCTTTATGAAACCAGCTTGGACATCTGGAAGTTCACAGTTCACATATTGCTGAATCTGGCTTGGAGAATTTTGAGCATTACTTTACTAGTGTGTGAGATGAGTGCAATTGTGCAGTAGTTTGAACATTCTTTGGCATTGGCTTTCTTTGGGATTGGAATGAAAACTGACCTTCTCCAGTCCTGTGACCACTGCTGAGTTTTCCAAATTTGCTGACCTATTGAGTGCAGCACTTTCTCAGCATCATCTTTCAGGATTTGAAATAGCTCAGCTGGAATTCTATCCCCTCCACTAGCTTTGTTCGTGGTGATGCTTCCTAAGGCCCCGTTGACTTCACATTCCAGGATCTCTGGTTCTAGGTGAGTGATCACACCACTGTGATTGTCTTGGTCATGAAGATCTTTTCTGTACTGTTCTGTGTATTCTTGCCACCTCTTCTTAATATCTTATGCTTCTGTTAGGTTCATACCTTTTCTGTCTTTATTGTGCCCATCTTTGCATGAAATGTTCCCTTGATATCTCTAATTTTCTTGAAGAGATCTCTAGTCTTTCCCATTCTATTGTTTTCCTCTATTTCTTTGCATTGATCACTGAGGAAGGCTTTGTTGTCTCTCCTTGCTATTGTTTGGAACTCTGCATTCAAATGGGTATATCTTTCCTCTTCTCCTTTGCTTTTTGATTCTCTTCTTTTCACTGCTATTTCTAAGGCCTCCTCAGACAGCTATTTTGCCTTTTTGCATTTCCTTTACTTGGGGATGGTCTTGATCCCTCTCTCCTGTACAGTGTCACGAACTTCTGTCCATAGTTCATCAGGCACTCTGTCTATCAGATCTAGTCCCTAAATCTGTTTCTCACTTCCACTGTATAATCATAAGGGATTGATTTAGCTCATACCTGAATGGTCAAGTGTTTTTTCCCCACTTTCTTCAATTTAAGTCTGAATTTCACAATAGTCAGCTCCCGGTCTTGTTTTTGCTGACTGTAAAGAGCTTCTCCTTCTTTGGCTACAAAGAATATAATCAATCTGATTTTGGTGTTGACCATCTGGTGATGACCAATCTAGACAGCATATTAAAAAGCAGAGACATTACTTTGCCAACCAAGGTCCATCTGGTCAAGGCTATGGTTTTTCCTGTGGTCATGTATGGATGTGAGAGTTGGACTGTGAAGAAAGTTGATCACTGAAGAATTGATGCTTTTGAACTGTGGTGCTGGGGAAGACTCTTGAGAGTCCCTTGGACTGTAAGGAGATCCATCCAGTCAATCCTAAAAGAAATCAGTCCTGAGTATTCATTGGAAAGACTGATGTTGAAGCTGAAACTCCAATACTTTGGCCATCTGATGTGAGGAACTGACATTTGAAAATACCCTGATGCTGGGAAAGATTGAAGGCAGGAGGAGAAGAGGATGACAGAAGATGAGACTATTGGATGGCATCTTCAATTCAATGGACATGAATTTGAGCAAGCTCCGGGAGTTGGTGATGGACAGGGAAGCCTGACATGCTGCAGTCTATGGGGTCATAAATAGTCGGACATGACTGAGCAACTGATCTGAAGTGAACTGAATACAGCAGCAGAGTAAAAGATCAACAATTATCATCCGTTATCATTGGGCTATATTTGCTTATCAGTTTATTTAGCTACCTAGGAGACTCTAAAGCAATTCTTTTATATACATATAAAAGAATTTATATGTACATAAATTTCTCCTTCATGTATATGAGAACTCTGATCCCAACCAAGTTGTACCCTGAAAGCCCGGATCATCTGATCCTCCTTCAATTTCACAGCCATAGGACCTTAAATTTTGGCCTCTGCCTATTCACGGAAGATTCCTCTGTAGTAATGTATTGTCTGTACCATAGAATTTTAAGTTTTGAGTATAAACTCCTACCTCAGCCTTCAAAGCTCTTCAGAATCTGGTGAAAACTGGGTTTCCAAACTGTGTCTCACTCCCTGTAGTCTTTCTATGTTGCAGCCAAGCTAAATTCCCAATTAACATGTTAATCCAAAAAGTTTTGGGTGTTTTTCCTCTGAGCTATTTCCTCTAAGGGTGCCTTTTCCCTATTGTTTCCTGTTATTGCATGCCTGTTGTATACTATATGTTGCAACTCATGTTACTGATATTTATAACAGATGTACACACACACACACCTGCATGCCCACAGTCACATAAATATAGCACTACCTCAACATAACAAAGTTTGGGGGAGTTGTCACTGAGAACAAAAAGAGCTCATATTTTTCATTAAGGTAACAAACATCTGGAAGTCCAAAAAGGAGTACAGAGTAGCAGTAGTTTCTCAGAGGATTATACTTGTTCGGCTGGGGCAATGTCTGTTTACTAATTTCTGGGAAACTGTACTGATAATAGATAAGTTTAGAGGTAGTGTGTCTCTGAAGGGAGATCATAGATTCTGGTTATGACTTGTTTACTTATATTAATTTATGTTCATAAGTCTTCAGCTATAATAAGCCTTTTTAAAAGCCAAAAGTTTTACTTCTTTTTAAAGAACCAATAGTTTATCTATAATAATGGCAATTAAAACCAACAATAAAGTGGTCTTATCTTTAATTTCCCGAAG
The DNA here is from genome assembly GCF_049115385.1 of Moschus berezovskii. Classification (NCBI taxonomy): domain Eukaryota; kingdom Metazoa; phylum Chordata; class Mammalia; order Artiodactyla; family Moschidae; genus Moschus; species Moschus berezovskii. The sequence continues at coordinate 26,249,688 of NC_142462.1, read as the reverse complement.
AATTTTGGCTATTCATTTATTTGGGGATCTTGTGACACTCTATACATTTAAGTACAGTATTCTACTTGCAAAGTGTCTGTTTCAAAGAGTTCTCTCACATTGGTTATTGTATTACTCAAGGAAAGGCCAAGCATCTTATTTTGTGTCTCGACACATGGTACAGCTAAAAGAAAAAGAAATCTTTAATTACTTAAAATACGGATTTTTGAAAACCACCTTTTAAGTTATCACACAAGTATTTCCAGTTGATCAGTGGAAAAGAGGTATTTCTTCTCTAGTGAGATTGGTTTGGTGTGCACATTAACTGAATAATTAATTATTTATGTTACAAATCAGTGAATTGGTATTTTATTCTGTTCTTTCATATTCCATGTGGGATTTCTATAGCAGAGACCCTCTATGTACATAATAACTTGTGGATTAGTGAAATAGAAATATTAATTGATAAATAGCTTGAACTGGGAAAAGTGTTAAACACTGACTCTAGGGGAAATGCTAGGGCATCACAGGTGGTGCTAGTGGTAAAGAACCTGCTGCCAATGCAGGAGATGTGAGAGATGTGGGTTCGATCCCTGAGTTGGGAAGATTCCCTAGACTCACGCACATGCCATAGACATAGTGGAGATCTACTCATCTAAATTGATGCTTTTTCAACTGTGGTGTTGGAGAAGTCTCCTGAGACTCCCTTGGACTGCAAGGAGATCCAACCAGTCCATCCTAAAGGAGATCAGTCTGGAATATGAATTGGAAGGACTGATGTTGAAGCTGAAAGTCCAATACTTTGGCCACTTGATGCAAAGAACTGACTCATTTTTAAAGACCCCGATGCTGGGAAAGATTGATGACAGGAGGAGAAGGGGAAAACAGAGGATTAGGTGGTTGGATGGCATCACTGACTCAATGGACATCAGTTTGAGTAAACTCTGGGAGCTGGTGGTGGACAGGGAGGCCTGGCGTGCTGTAGTCCATGAGGTTGCAAAGAGTCAGACAAGACCGAGTGACTCAACTGAACTGAACTGAAATAAAAAAATACTATCCCAGCCCACTTTTCTTAAAACTTGGATTTAATTAGGTGGAGAATTCAGAACAGTGGGGAAAATATGCATACTTACACCATATATATAATAACCAGTCATGCCCAGGCTCTGATTTAACTTGAGATGTAAATGTTTATCTTAATGAAATAATTGGACCATTCAGGATAGAAGGTTGAATTACGTGTGCCTTGCTCAGTGTTCCACTTTCCTCCATCTGTGCCTCTATTTTTAGACTTGACATTTACAGACATCATAAAATTGTGGGGCTTCCCTGATAGCTCAGTTGGTAAAGAATCTGCCTGCAATGCAGGATACCGTGGTTTGATTCCTGGGTCGGGAAGATCCGCTGGAGAAGGGATAGGCCACCTCCTCCAGAATTCTTGGACTTTCCTTGTGGCTCAGCTGGTAAAGAATCCACCTGCAATGCGGGAGACCTGGGTTTGATCCCTGGTCTGGGAAGATCCCCTGGAGAAGGGAAAGCTACCCACTCCAGTATTCTGGCCTGGAGAATTCCATGGACTGTATAGTCCATGGGGTCATAAAGAGTGGAACATGACTGAGTGACTTTCACTTTCTAGGGTAGCTTTTTAACTTTTAGTTGTGTCTTCTAAAGGTTTATTTATTTATTCATTTATTCTTGTTTGATTCATTTATTCTTGTTTAGTTTTGCTGATGTATTATGAGGTTAAAAGCAATACTTCCATTTCTTATGGGGAAGCATGGACTTCACATCCAGAATAGAGCACTGCATTGAATTCAGAGACCTATACTTTTTGGTCCAATTTGCTATCATGACTCCCACCTTGATCTTGGAAATACCACTTCAGCATTCTAATTTCACTATACACAAAGTGAAGCATTTGAGTTCAGTGGTCTCTGAAGCCTCTTTTAACTTTAGAAGAATATGCATTTATTTTGCTCTTAATATTAAAATTATACATATTGTTTTCTCCTAATTCACATACTTCTATTTAAAGTATGGCTTGAAAAGTTTTTCTAAATATTTTTAATAAAGCAGATGAGCAATTCCTCTCACATTTTTTTCAAGGTTGTTTTATGTAGTTCTGTTAAAGTAATTCTTCAGTTCAGTTCAGTTGCTCAGTCGTGTCCAACTCTTTGCAACCCCATGAATCACAGCATGCCAGGCCTCCCTGTCCATTGACAACTCCCGGAGTTCACTCAAACCCATGTCTATCGAGTTGGTGATGCCATCCATCCATCTCATTCTCTGTCATTCCCGTCTCCTCCCGCCCCCAATCTCTCCCAGCATCAGAGTCTTTTCCAGTGAGTCAACTCGTCTCATGAGGTGGCCAAAGTATTATTGAAACAAAACAGAGTAGATTACTCTGTGTCATACATTGATTTATGAATGGGTTACTGGTAACAAAATATTTGTTTAATCATTTACATTTTTTGGTATTTAGACTGTGGGCCTATAGAGAACATCATCTTTTTCAGGAGTATGTTTATTGTAGTGTGGCTGTAATCTAGGACCAGTGCAGTTGCATTGGAGAGGAAAGATGTCTTTCCTCTCTTCATTTTGCCCTACTTTTAATATTAATTTAAAACATTATTATATAACTGGTCCTATTTGGAAGCTAAGTTTTGATAAAAAATGGTCCATGATTAAAAATGGCTATTAAGAAGAAAGGGGAAGCATAAGAAACACTACAAATGTTCATGTTTGTAGGTTAAAACAATATTGATTTCATAGGAAAATGTAAAGAGAATTGTTAGCAAAGCTGAGAATACCTCCCATATTGTTCAATCACTAGACCTATATCAATTCAGACAGTTAACACTTAATGTAAAACCTGCTTTTTACAGTAAGAGTACCATTTAGATTCTACCATATATGAGTATTTTAGTTTCTCTGACTTAATATGCTTGTATCAAAGTAGATACCATTTTTAAATGAAACAACCAGTAATGAAATTTCAAATGTTTTAATTCCTCCTTTTCCTGAATTGTTAGCTAATTCCTCCTATAAAATGGAGTGTCATTTTTCATAGTTTTGAAAAGAAAACTTGATTTTACATTCTTTTTGATATACTTTGTAAAACATAACTTTAAATATTTTTAACAGAACTTTGCACTATAGCATAATATTTAAAGGAATAAAGTTTCATCACTAGTGGACAGTCAGATGCACTATGTGTTCCTTGATAATAAATTCATAAAAATAATATTCAATAAAATTGTTTGATCTCTAATATATACTAGTTTCTGTGATAGGCAGTATGTAATATTCAGAATATAAATCATAATAATATTAATTATTTCCTGCTATCCATTTGAATACCCACAAGAACTACCCAGGATAATTTCTAAGTGTATGTGTTTTTTTCACTCATTCCTTGCAGCCTTTTGAGGTCCACATAATTAATTAAGAATCAATGAGGTAAATAACCTGCATCCTTAGCTGGCTAATTAGAGGAGGGTTTACTTTGTAGAGAATAAAGCCTTTCAATTGCAAAAGACCTCCTAAAGCCCTAGATAGTCAAGTAATTTTTAACATTTGTTGTCTGCTTTCTCATTCTGTATAAAAATTTACTCTTGGGGCTAATTTCGTGCCTGTAATTTTGTATTCTTTTTCTTTAGCAAGGGTTTCCAAATTGTACAAACTTCAGATCCCACAAAACCTGTATCTGTTCCTGCAGCTAAAAGTGTCTGAAGTGGGTTGCTTGTCTTTAAGACTCTCAAGACTGCTTTTTTAAATTGGACCCCACTATCCAATTTACTGGACCTCGCCCTCTAGTAAAGTAAAATTCCTGATACATACAGGGAGTTTTATCTGCAAACAGCTAGAGATTACAAAAGGAGATGAGGGCTCCAAACCCCTACATCCCAATATTTTGAGGAGGGGGATTATAATGGTCACATGACAGAAAGTTTTGTTGAAAAGAGATGAGAACAGATTTTAAATGTAGGAAATGTGTAGCTGACCAAGAAAGGTTCAATTGAGGACACAATAGAAACCCAACTCACATTTGCCTTATTTTCCTCTGGGGTTTTAGGTCTCAACCTTAGCACTTACTGGTTCTCGTCATACCATATTTATTGAATTTATATGCCTGCAAAGCTGTTCTAGCTGGCAGGGTCTGAAAATTATTGGTAATTAACATTAATGGGCAGGAACAATTTCAGTGGAAATGGGCATCATGGCATAATAATGAGTTCAGAGGGTTGGCCCTTCCACTATTCACATTTCCTCCTTAGAAATAAGCTTTGTTGCATCATCTTATATATGCATAGACAACTGAGGGTTTTTCCTTCCTTTTATTTGAAATCTAAACGTTCTTATGCATCAAGAAGCAGTCAAGTAAACTCTGCTTGACATCACAGACAAAGCCTTTGATGCTACTTTACCTGTGGATCAGTATTGATGGCTCCTGAATTGTGAAATTCTGCTACAAGTAATAGACCCGTCAATTTGATACCTCAGTCACCCTTTTCCTTTTCTTTGATTTGCATCCATCTTATTAGAAAGTGATGCTCTTATTGATTCCATTCAACCCTTGAGAGAGGAGATAAGAAAAACGAAAATGTGACAGAGATAAGAGGCCGTCAAGGTGATCCATGGGTATAGTCTAAAGGGAAGGATTGTTCCTGAGGAAAATTAGGATCTTAGTAAATGCTATTAACGTACAGTATTTAGAGGTTAGAAGAAGCCCTTTAAAGGTTACCATCATGTACTTAAGAGTCTCTTCTGCTCTTCTATCCGTGGTTGTAATTTAAGTGCATCAGAAAGCATGTATCTCTTTTATGTTTCTATGTGCAAAGGTGTTTAAAAGGTACAGTTGATAGCCATATACAACCAGGCATCAGGTTCAGTGGTTATTTGCTACTCATTTCTGTGTAACCAAAATGTCAAAATATGTCTCTGAACCCTAGGCAAATATAATTTTTGATCTCTAGGTTTTTGCTTCTTAGTAATAATAATGGTAAGTGATCAATTTAATACTAATAGCATCCAATGAGTTGTATATTGTTACTGTCCTCTGTATAAACATGATGAAACAGATGCTTACAGAGATTAAGTAATACAAAAGAAATATAAAACAAGCATCTACACAAACACAAATTAAACTGATACCACGTATATTATTAGCACTCAGTTCTTCTGACTGCCATAGATTGTGTTTTGTTATAAATAGGGAAAATATACATAAGCTTTGAGGTACTTCAAACTACTACTCCTCAAAAACTCTATTGTCTTAGCTAATTTCTTTACCTTATATTAAAAAAAAATTTTGAGTCTCTTCTAAAATTTTCTTGTCATTTGAATTCTCTTGAATTCAATGTTAATTATTTTTTTATTCATATATTTTTATTATATATATAATATCTCTGAATGTCAGTTTTGATACATTTTGTGTTTTTCTAGGAATTCAGTACATTTCAGTTCAGTTGCTCAGTCATGTCAGACTCTTTGAGATCCCATGAATCGCAGCACGCCAGGCCCCCTTGTCCATCACCAACTCCCGAAGTTCACTCAAACTCATGTCCATCGAGTTGGTAATGCCATCCAGCCATCTCATCCTCTGTCGTCCCCTTCTCCTCCTGCCCTCAATCTTTCCCAGCATTAGGGTATTTTCAAAAGAGTCAGCTCTTCTCATCAGGTGGCCAAAGTTTTAGAGTCTCAGCTTCAACATCAATCCTTCCAATGAACACCCAGGACTGATCTCCTTTAGGATGGACTGGTTGGATCTCCTTGCAGTCCAAGGAACTCTCAGGAGTCTTCTCCAACACCACAGTTCAAAAGCATCAATTCTTCGGTGCTCAACTTTCTTTATAGTCCAACTATCACATCCATACATGACTACTGGAAAAATGATAGCTTTAACTAGATAGACCTTTGCTAATTTATTCTTTTCTCATTTCTATAGGCTAGTACTTAGATCATACATTTTTACAGTTGCTAGTTATTTTCTTTAAGAACTTATAATTTAACCATTGAATGCAGAGTTCCAGAGAATTAGCAAGGAGAGATAAGAAAGCCTTCCTCAGCAATCATTGCAAAGAAATAGAGGAAAACAATAGAATGGGAAAGACTAGAGATCTCTTCAAGAAAATTAGAAATATCCAGGGAAAATTTCATGCAAAGATGGGCTCAATAAAGGATAGAAATGGTAGGAACCTAACAGAAGCAGAAGATTTTAAGAAGAGGTGGCAAGAATACACAGAAGAACTGTACAAAAAAGATCTTCATGATCCAAATAATCACAATGGTGTGATCACTCACCTAGAGCCAGACGTCTTGGAATGTGAAGTCAAGTGGGCCTTAGAAAGCATCACTACAAACAAAGCTAGTGGAGGTGATGGAATTCCAGTTGAGCTATTTCAAATCCTGAAAGATGATGCTGTGAAAGTGCTACACTCAACATGCCAACAAATATGGAAAACTCAGCAGTGGCCACAGGACTGGAAAAGGTCAGTTTTCATTCCAATCCCTAAGAAAGGCAATGCCAAAGAATGCTCAAACTACCACACAATTGCACTCATCTCACATGCTAGTAAAGTAATGCTCAAAATTCTCCAAGCCAGGCTTCAACAATACGTGAACCGTGAACTTCCAGATGTTCAAGCTGGTTTTAGAAAAGGCAGAGGAACCAGAGATCAAATTGCCAACATCCACTGGATAATGGAAAAAGCAAGAGAGTTCCAGAAAAACATCTATTTCTGCTTTATTGACTATGCCAAAGCCTTTGACTGTGTGGATCACAGTAAACTGTGGAACATTCTGAAAGAGATGGGAATACCAGACCACCTGACCTGCCTCTTGAGAAACCTGTATGCAGGTCAGGAAGCAACAGTTAGAACTGGACATGGAACAACAGACCGGTTCCAAATAGGAAAAGGAGTATGTCAAGGCTGTATATAGTCACCCTGCTTATTTAACTTATATGCAGAGTACATCATGAGGAATGCAGGGCTGGAAGAAGCACAAGCTGAAATCAAGGTTGCTGGGAGTAATATCAATAACCTCAGATATGCAGATGAACCACCCTTATGGCAGAAAGTGAAGAGGAACTCAAAAGCCTCTTGATGAAAGTGAAAGAGGAGAGTGAAAAAGTTGGCTTAAAGCTCAACATTCAGAAAACTAACATCATGGCATCCGGTCCCATCACTTCATGGCAGATAGATGGGGAAACAGTGGAAACAGTGGCTGTCTTTATTTTTCTTGGCTCCGAATCACTGCAGATGGCAATTGCAGCCATGAAATTAAAAGACGCTTACTCCTTGGAAGGAAAGTTATGACCAACCTAGACAGCATATTAAAAAACAGAGACATAACTTTGTCAACAAAGGTCTGTCTAGTCAAGGCTATGGTTTTTCCAGTAGTCAGGTATGGACGTGAGAGTTGGACAATAAAGAAAGCTGAGTGCTGAAGAATTGATGCTTTTGAACTGTGGTGTTGGAGAAGACTCTTGAGAGTCCCTTGGACTGCAAGGAAATCCAACCAGTCCATCCTAAATGAGATCAGTCCTGGGTGTTCATTGTAAGGACTGATATTGAGGCTGAAACTCCAAATCTTTGGCCACCTGATGTGAAGAGCTGACTTATTGGAAAAGACCCTGATGCTGGGAAAGTTGAGGGCAGGAGGAGAAGGGGATGAAAAAGGATGAGATGGTTGGATGGCATCATCGACTTGATGGATATGAGTTTGGTTGGACTCTGGGAGTTGGTGATGGACAGGGAGGCCTGACGTACTGTGGTTCACGGGGTTGCAAAGAGTCAGACACAACTGAGCGACTGAACTGAATTTAAGCATTTAAAATTAAAAATTTTCTCTAAAAATTAGTTTAGCTTTAAATCACAAATTTTGACGTCACATTTTTATTCTCATCTGCCATGAAATAGTTTTTAATATATATTGTGATTCCTTATTTGATTCATATTTAAATGCATACTTCTAAATTTCAAACACTCAAGGAAATTCTCTTTATATTTTTGTTACTGATTTATAGCTTAATTTCACTGTGGTCAGAGAATATACTCTATTTGATATTAATCCTTTGAAATTTGTTGAGATTTTCTTTGAAATCTGCATGTGGTCAATCTTAGCTCTTGTTTTGTGTATATTCAAAAGAATGTATTTATTGTACAGCTCTGGATACAAGGTTATATGTATGTCAATTATGTTGAGTTTTGTTAATCATGTTGTTCAAATCTGAATGCTAGTGGTGTTGTCTCTAATTCTTCTATCAGTTAAATAAGAGAAGTTTTTTAATGTCTTGACATTTGTCTGTTTCTCCTAGTTCTATCAATTTTACCTTTATATGTTTTGAGCCTGGATGTTACTTCCGTTCTGTTCCATTGAGTCGCTCAGTCGTGTCCGACTCTTTGCGACCCCGTGGACTGTAGCCTACCAGGCTTCTCCGTCCATGGCATTCTCCAGTCAAGAATACTGGAGTGGGTTACCATTTCCTTCTCCAGGATGTTACTTAGGTATATGGAAATATTTTATTATTCTGGTAGATCAGTATCTTATTATTATTAACTGTCTATCTTTGTGTCTTTTCTTAAAACACTTTGTCTGGCATTAATACATTGTTCCAGCTTTCTTTTGGTTAGTGTTTGCATGCTATAATTTGCTTCATCTTTTGACTATAACTCAGTTTCCTTATATCTTAGGTATTACTCTTAAAAACAAGAGTCGGGCTTCAGTTTTATATCCAGTCTGACCACCTTTGTGTTTTACTAAGAATATTTATGTGATTTATATTTAATATGAATTCATGCATTTTGGTTTAAATATACTATCTTATTGTTTTTCCATTTCTCTATTTCTTCTGCATATATTTTTCTTTCCTTTATTTCACAAATTATTTTTACTATCACTATTTCTTTTCTGATAGCTCATTAAGTATATGTTGTTTGGATATTCTTTCAGTGGCTTAACTTTGTATTCATTAAAACTCAACTCTAAATTAGTAGTTCTATCTAATCCCAGAAAATTTAATGACCTTAAAACTCTTTGCCTCTGTTTACCCCATGTTCTATTGTTAACACTCACCGGGATCTAGCTTTTCAGTCTTTATTATTTCCTGAAGAATTTCTTCTTTCTCCAGTTAACTTGTTTGAATTTTAAAGATTTTTTTCATGTCCCATATGTTCTTACTTTACTTTCTGTTCTGTTCAGTCACTCAGTCGTGTCCGACTATTTGCGACCCCGTGGACTGTAGCCTACCAGGCTTCTCCATCCATGGGATTCTCCAGGCAAGAATACTGGAGTGGGTTACCATTTCCTTCTCCAGGGGATCTTCCCGACCCAGGGATCGAACCCGGGTCTCCCGCATTGGAGGCAGACGCTTTAACCTCTGAGCCACCAGGGAAGCCCTGCATCACTTTAGACAGTTTAATTGAATATCTTCTATCTCATCAATCCTCTTGCTGCTAAATCTCTGTGAAGTTTTTATTAGACTGTTATATTTTTACTTCTACATTTTTTATTTGGTTGTTTTAAAAATAGATTTCTGCTTTCTGCAGATATTGTTCATCATGTTTTCCACATTCTGAAAAACGTTCATCGTAGTTACTTAGACATGAAGGCCTGATAACCTTGATAATATGGATTTCCTATATTTTGATATCCAAAGCAACGTTTGCCTGAATCTCTGCCATTGCAATTCTTTAAAAGGTTTTTGTTTTTTTTTTTTAAATGGGGTGGGGACTCTGTATAATTGATACAATCTTCCAGATAGGATCTTTGGTTAGAAGCTGAATTTCAGCCTTCTTACAAGCTTATTTTTTCCTTTATCATAAGTATAGCCTTTAGAAATTCTAACTGACAGCTGAGTTTTTTTTTTCCTTCCTGGTCAACCCTGGATATAACATTTTCTTCCCAGCTCCATAAAACTACTAAAAGTTCTAAATTCTTCACCTGTTGGCCATAGTTTAAGAAATGGAAAATGGCTCAAGTTGAGACAAATCTCCAACTACCTATTCTGCACTTCATTTTTGTCTGGGATATTAGTTCTTCAGGATCTTGCTGCATTCATATTTTTCTGATGACATTGAAAAGATTTTTTTCTTTAAATTCTCTTTTCTAATTGTTCTCATTGAAAAGATAGGTCAGACAGAAGCAAGTATGTAAGGGTCAGTGAAAGAAGATGTCTTTCTTCGTTTCAACAATTTGCACATATTTTTCTCAATTCTGTTTATAATAGTTTTCTTATTTTTATACTGAACTCTTCCATACATAGGCAATTTATTTTGGTACATATTACCAGGTAGAGATTTAGCTTCTTTTGTCAAGAGTTCAATGTTATTAATTATTTGTTTTTATTATATTTGTATTTATTATATTTGTATTTATTAATATAAAATTCCCCTTCATTATATTTTATTTGCATATATATGCTTCTGAATATTATACTATGTTTGGCTGAACTATTCTTCAGTTCTTACTTGTCTGTTATTTATTTTTTTATATCATATTGTGACAATATAAAAGCAGACAAGTCCCAATAGCATTGCTTGTATTCATGTTTATTTTACATAGAGTTGATTATTTTAAAAAAATATGAAGTTTGGAATCATTTTATCTTTCAAAATTGTTTTGTTAGTGTTTTTATTTGACATATGTTACCCTGAATATCCTGTTAGCCTTTGCTCTACTTGTAAGTGTATGATAGTTTTTGTATGCTTTGTATAAGCTGATCTTCTGAGTAGGTGCAATGCTACATGAGGGTAGGAACTGCATTACTTAGAAATCATGGTATAACCAGATCTGGCACACAACTTAGCAGATGGTTGCTACTCATTATCTCTTTGTGGAAAGCATAAGTGAATTTATGAATTATTCTTGAAAAAAAAAACTGACTTTTTTCCAAATTAATTCTTTTTTTCCATTTTTTAATGTTTTTATTTTTATTGGAGGCTAATTATTTTACAATATTATATTGGTTGGTTTTGCCATACATTGACATGAATCTGCCCCGGGTGTACATGAGTTCCCCCTCCTGAACCCCTCTCCCACCTCCCTTTTCCCCTTATCCTCCCTCTGTGTCATCCCCACATACCAGCCCCGAACATCCTGTAACATGCATCGACCCTGAACTGGCGATTCGTTTCACATATGATAATATACATGTTTCAATGCCATTCTCCCAAACCATCCCACCCTCACCCTCTCCCACAGAGGCCAAAAGGCTGTTCTATACATCTGTGTCTCTTTTGTTGTCTCGTATACAGGGTTATCATTGCCATCTTTCTAAACTCCATATATATGCATTAGTATATTGTATTGGTGTTTTTCTTTCTGGCTTACTTCACTCTGTATAATAGGTTCTAGTTTCATCCACCTCATTAGAACTGGTTCAAATGCATTCTTTTTAATGGCTGAATAATACTCCATTTTGGTATATGTACCAAAGCTTTCTTATCCATTCGTCTGCAGATGGACATCTAGGTTGCTTCCATGTCCTGGCTATTATAAACAGTGCTGCGATGAACATTGGAGTACATATGTCTCTTTCAATTCTGTTTTCCTCGGTGTGTATGCCCAGGAGTATGATTGCTGGATCATATGGCAGTTCTATTTCCAGTTTTTTGAGGAATCTCTACACTGTTCTCCATAGTGGCTGTACTAGTTTGCATTCCCACCAACAGTGTAAGAGGGTTCCTTTCTCTCCACGCCCTCTCCAGCATTTATTGCATGTAGACGTTTGGATAGCAGCCATTCTGACAGGTATGAAATGGTATCTCATTGTGGTTTTGATTTGCATTTCTCTGATGATGAGGGATGTTGAGCATTTTTTCATGTGTTTGTTAGCCATCTTTATGTCTTCTTTGGAGAAATGTCTGTTTAGTTCTTTGGCCCATTTTTTGATTGGGTCATTTATTTTTCTGGAATTGAGCTACAGGAGCTGCTTGTATATTTTGGAGATTAATCCTTTATCAGTTGCTTCAATTGCTATTATTTTCTCCCATTCTGAAGGCTATCTTTTCACCTTGCTTAGAGTTTCCTTTGCTGTGCAGAAGCTTTTGATTTTAATTAGGTCCCATTTGTTTATTTTTGCTTTTATTTCCAATATTCTGGGATGTGGGTCTTGGAGGATCCTGCTGTGATTTATGTCGGAGAGTGTTTTGCCTACATTCTCCTCTAGGAGTTTTATAGTTTCTGGTCTTACATTTAGCTCTCTAATCCATTTTGACTTTATTTTGGTGTATGGTGTTAGGAAGTGTTCTAGTTTCATTCTTTTACAAGTGGCTGACCAGTTCTCCCAGCGCCAGTTGTTAAAGAGACTATCTTTTCTCCATTTTATATTTTTGCCTCCTTTGTCAAAGATAAGGTATCCATAGGTGCGTGGATTTATCTCTGGGCTTTCTATTTTGTTCCATTGATCTATATTTCTGTATTTATGCCAGGACCATACTGTCTTGATGACTGAGGCTTTGTAGTAGAGCCTGAAGTCCGGCAGGTTAATTCCCCCAGTTCCATTTTTCTTTCTCAAGATTGCTTTGGCTATTCGAGGTTTTTTGTATTTCCATACAAATTGTGAGATTATTTGTTCTAGTTCTGTGAAAAATATCGTTGGTAGCTTGATAGGGATTGCTTTGAATGTATAAATTACTTTGGGTAGTATACTCATTTTTACAATATTTATTCTTCCATTCCACAAACATGGTATATTTCTCCATCTATGAGTGTCCTCTTTGATCATTTTACTAGTGTTTTATAGTTTTCTATGTACAAGTCTTTTGTTTCCTTAGGTAGATATATTCCTAAGTATTTAATTCTTTTCTTTGCAACAGTGAATTGAATAGTTTCCTTTATTTCTCTTTCTATTTTCTCATTATTAGTGTATAGGAATGCAAGGGATTTCTGTGTGTTGATTTTATATCCTGCAACTTTACTGTAATCATTGATTAGCTCCAGTAGTTTTCTGGTAGAGTCTTTAGGGTTTTCTGTGTAGAGGATCATGTCATCAGCGAACAGTGAACGTTTTACTTCTTCTTTTCCAATTTGTATTCATTTTAGGTCTTTTTCTGCTCTAATTGCTGTAGCCAAAACGTCCAGATCTATGTTGAATAGTAGTGGTGAGAGTGGGCACCCTTGTCTTGTTCCTGACTTTAGGGGAAATGCTTTCAGTTTTTAACCGTTGAGGATAATGTTTGCTGTGGGTTTGTCATATATAGCTTTTATTATGTTGAGATATGTCCCTTCTATTCCCACTTTCTGGGAACATTTCCCAACATCATAAATGGATGTTGAATTTTGTTGAGGGCTTTCTCTGCATCTATTGAGATAATCATATGATTTTTATTTTTCAGTTTGTTAATGTGGTGTATTACGTTGATTGATTTGCGGATATTAAAGAATCCTTGCATTCCTGGGATAAAGCCCACTTGGTCATGATGTATGATCTTCTTAATGTGTTGTTGGATTCTGATTGCTAGAATTTTGTTCAGGATTTTTGCATCTATGTTCATCAGTGATATTGGCCTGTAGTTTTCTTTTTTTGTGGGATCTTTACCAGGTTTTGGGATTAGGGTGATGGTGGCCTCATAGAATGAGTCTGGAAGTTTCCCTTCCTCAGCAATTTTCTGGAAGAGTTTGAGTAGAATAGGTGTTAGCTCTTCTCTAAATTTGTGGTAGAATTCAGCTGTGAAGCCGTCTGGACCTGGGCTTTTGTTTGCTGGAAGATTCCGGATTACAGCCTCTAGTTCCGTGCTTGTGATGGGTCTGTTCAGATTTTCTAGTTCTTCCTGGTTCAGTTTTGGAAAGTTGTACTTTTCTAGGAATTTGTCCATTTCTTCCAGGTTATTCATTTTATTGCCATATAATTGCTGATAGTATTCTCTAATAATCCTTTGTATTTCTGTGTTGTCAGTTGTGATCTCTCCATTTTCATTTCTAATTTATTGATTTGGTTCTTCTCCCTTTGTTTCTTGATGAGTCTGGCTAGTGGTTTGTCAATTTTATTTACCTTCTCAAAGAACCAGCTTTTGTCTTTGTTGATTTTTGCTATGGTCTCTTTTGTTTCTTTTGCATTTATCTCTGCCCTAATTTTTACGATTTCATTCCTTCTACTAACCCTGGAGTTCTTCATTTCTTCCTTTTCTAGTATTTTTAGATGTAGAGTTAGGTTACTTAGTTGACTTTCTTCTTGTTTCTTGAGGTGTGCCTGTATTGCTATGAACTTCCCCCTTAGCACTGCTTTTACAGTGTCCCAGAGGTTTTGGGTTGTTGTGTTTTCATTTTCACTCATTTCTATGCATATTTTGATTTCTCTTTTGATTTCTTCTATGATTTGTTCATTATTCAGCAGCGTGTTGTTCAGCCTCCATATGTTGGCATTTTTAATGGTTTTTCTCCTGTAATTGAGATCTAATCTTACTGCATTGTGGTCAGAAAAGATGGTTGGAATGATTTCAATTTTTTTGAATTTACCAAGGCTAGATTTATTGCTCAGGATGTGATCTATCCTGGAAAAGGTTCCGTGTGCCCTTGAGAAAAAAGTGAAATTCATTGTTTTGGCGTGAAATGTCCTATAGATATCTATTAGATCTAACTGGTCTATTGTATCATTTAAAGTTTGTGTTTCCTTGTTAATTTTCTGTTTAGTTGATCTATCCATAGATGTAAGTGGGGTATTAAAATCTCCCACTATTATTGCATTGTTGTTAATTTCCCCTTTCATACTTGTTAGTAATTGTCTTACATATTGCGGTGCTCCTATGTTGTGTGCATAAATATTGATAATTGTTATATCTTCTTCTTGGATTGATCCTTTGATCATTATGTAGTTTCCTTCTTTGTCTCTTTTCACAGCCTTTGTTTTAAAGTCTATTTTATCTGATATGAGCATTGCTACCCCTGCTTTCTTTTGGTCTCTTTTTGCATGGAATATCTTTTCCCAGCCCTTCATTTTCAGTCTGTATGTGTCCCTCGTTTTGAGGTGGGTCTCCTGTAGACAACATATATGGGGTTCTTGTTTTTGTATCCACTCTCCCAGCCTTTGCCTTTTGGGTGGGGCATTCAACCCATTTACCTTTAAGGTAATTATTGATAAGTATGATCCCGTTGCCATTTTCTTTATTGCTTTGGGTTTGAGTTTATACACCCTTTCTGTGTTTCCTGTCTAGAGAAGATCCTTTAGCATTTGTTGGAGAGCTGGTTTGGTGATGCTGAATTCTCTCAGCTTTTGCTTGTCTGTAAAGCTTTTGATTTCTCCTTCATATTTGAATGAGATCCTTGCTGGGTACAGTAATCTGGGCTGTAGGTTGTTTTCTTTCATCACTTTAAGTATGTCTTGCCATTCCCTCCTGGCCTGAAGAGTTTCTGTTGAAAGATCAGCTGTTATCCTTATGGGAATCCCCTTGTGTGTTATTTGCTGCTTTAAATATTTGTTCTTTGTGTTTGATCTTTGTTAACTTGATTAATATGTGTCTTGGAGTATTTTGCCTTGGGTTCATCCTGTTGGGGACTCTCTGGGTTTCTTGGACTTGGGTGATTATTTCTTTCCCCATTTTAGGGAAGTTTTCAACTATTATCTCCTCAAGTATTCTTTCATGGTCTTTCTTTGTGTCTTCTTCTTCTGGGACTCCTATGATTTGAATGTTGGAGCGTTTAACATTGTCCCAGAGGTCTCTAATATTGTCCTCATTTCTTTTAATTCTTTTTTCCTCTCTGTTTCATTTATTTCTACAATTCTATCTTCTAGCTCGCTTATCCTGTCTTCTGCCTCTGTTATTCCACTGTTTGTTCCCTCCAGAGTGTTTCTTATCTCATCTATTGCATTATTCATTGTATATTGACTCTTTTTTATTTCCTCTAAGTCCTTATTAAACCTCTGTTCCATCTTCTCAATCCTTTTCTCCAGGTTATTTATCTGTTACCCCATTTTGCTTTCAAGATTTTGAATCGTTTTCACCATCAAAATTCGAAATTCTTTATCATGTAGATTCCCTATATCTTCCTCTTTTGTTTGTGTTGGTGGGCATTTATCTTGTTCCTTTACTTGCTTGGTATTTCTCTGCCTCTTCATCTTGCTTATATTGCTTTGCTTGGGATGGCCTTTCCCTCTTCTGGCAGTTTGTGGAGTTCTCTTTATTATGTAGTTTCCTCGCTGTGTGTGGAGTTGGACGGGTGACTTGTCAAGGTTCCCTGGTTAGGGAAGCTTGTGTCGGTGTTCATGTGGGTGGAGCTGGATTTCTTCTCTCTGGAGTGCAATGAAGTGTCCACTAATGAGTTATGAGATGTCAGTGGGTTTGGCGTGTCTTTGGGCAGCCTGTATATTGAAACTCAGGGCTATTTTCCTGTGTTGCTGGAGAATTTGCGTGGTATGTCTTGCTCTGGAACTTGTTGACCCTTGGTTGGTGCTTGGTTTTAGTGTAGGTATGGAGGTGTTTGATGAGCTCCTATCGATTAATGTTCCCTGGAGTCAGGAGTTCTCTGGTGTTCTCAGGATTCGGGCTTAAGCCTCTTTCCTCTGGTTTTTGGTCTTACTCTTGGAGTAGTCTCTAGACTTCTCTATCTGTCATTTCCAAGGTGGTTCCCTCTGATTTAACTTCTGTTTGCTGGTCTCTTCAGTGTCTAATTTCCGCCCTGACACTAAGGTGCGGGTGGACACTTTTTAAGGTTCAGTAGTTCAGTCCTGTTCAGGGAAGGGAGGAACCCTGCAGACAAATATCTCTGGCATCTGTGGGGATTGCGCGCAGCGTCTCGGCCACACTGGGTTTGACCCCGCTCACAGCGCGTATGTTGTCCCAGTCTACACTGCACAGGCTCTAGGTTGCTCTGCCGGGTACTGTCCGTGGCTGGCGCTGGGTTGCATGCACTTCCCAGGTCTGAGCGGCTCAAGTTCAGGTTCTCGGGTACTCCACAAAGGCGCAGACTTGGTTGGGCCTGTGTTTTGTGCCTTCTCCGGTCCAAGCAGCTCAGGTGACCAGGTGTTTGGCGAGCGCGGTTGCTGTGACTTATCACCTCCCCAGTCCCTGCCACTCGGTTTTCTGGGTGTACAACCAGCGCACCTTCTCAGGCAGATATCGACCAGCCCGAGCCCAAGAAGTCTTGATTAGGAACAAGCCTGCCTGCATTTTGTATCGGATGCCTTTCTGGGGCCTCGGTTGCCCCCTCCGGCTCTGGCTGCCCTCCCTGCTTGTCTTGGCGGGGGATGGGGGATGGGTCGACTGCAGCCGGCTCGCTCTGCTCAGCCCTTTATTCTGTGAGTGGGGTGGCGGAGTCAGGTTAGAGCTTTCCACCTTTTCGCAGGGAAGCAATCCCAGTCTGCTTTGCTAGCCCCAGTTCTCTCAGATTGTTCTCGTGGCATTCAAGCCCAGTCCTCTCCCTAAGCAGTTCAGCCGGCTTCTCCCTGCCCAGCCCCCGCTTGCTAATGGCGTATTCAGGCGTCTGCGCTGCTTCTCCGCTGGGAGTTACTGTTTGGCGGGTAATCTGTGGGTGTTAATTTTAATTATTTCTTTCTTTGTCCTCCCGGTTCTATGGCCCTCTGAGGTTCCAAGGCTCGGCACAGACTCGTCAGTGAGAGTGTTTCCTGGTGTTTGGAAACTTCTCTCTTTTTAAAGCCTCCTTTCCAGGGACGGAGCTCCGTCCTTACCTCTTTTGTCTCTCTTTTTATCTTTTATGTTTTTTTCCTACCTCCTTTCGAAGACAATGAGCTCTTTTCTGGGTGCCTGATGTCCTCTGCCATCATTCAGAAGTTGTTTTATGGACTTTACTCCGTGTTACAATGTTCTTTTGATGAATTTGTGGGGTAGAGAGTGGTCCCGCCGACCTATTCCTCCGCCATCTTGTTCCTCTCCCCCAAATTAATTCTTCACATCTAGGAATACATGCTTCTCTGCCTTGACTAATGTAAAATTCTCTTTTTTTTTTTAATTTATTTTTTTTAATTGGAGGCTAATTACTTTACATTATTGTATTGGTTTTGCCATACATTGACATGAATCCGTCCCAGGTGTACATATGTTCCCCATCTTAAACCCCCCTCCCACTTCCCTCCCCATCCCATCCCTCTGGGTCATCCCCGTGTACCAGTCCCGAGCATCCTGTATCATGCATCGAACCTGAAGTGGCGATTCATTTCACATATGATAATATACATGTTTCAATGCCATTCTCCCAAATCATCCCACCCTTGCCCTCTCCCAGAGTCCAAAAGACTATTCTATACATCTGTGTCTCTTTTGCTGTCTTGCACACAGCGTTATCGTTACCATCTTTCTAAATTCCATATATATGCGTTAGTATACTGTATTGGTGTTATTCTTTCTGGCTTATTTCACTCTGTATAATGGGCTCCAGTTTTATCCACCTCATTTGAACTGATTGAAATGTATTCTTTTTAATTGCTGAGTAATACTCCATTGTGTATATGTACCAAAGCTTTTTTATCCATTCATCTGCAGATGGACATCTAGGTTGCTTCCATGTCCTGGCTATTATAAACAGTGCTGCAATGAACATTGGAGTACTGTGTCTCTTTCAATTCTGGTTTTCTTCGTGTGTATGCCCAGGAGTGTGACTGCTGGGTCGTATGGCAGTTCTATTTCCAGTTTTTTTTTTAATGAATCTCCACATTGTTCTCCATAATGTTCTCTTTTATAAATTGGTATAAAATAATTATTGATCTGTACTTCCAAATCTCAATATACATACAAATTATCTAAGCATCTTCTAAAAATGTAGATTCTGAGTCAGTAGGTTTGGGTTTGCAGATTCTGAATTTAGATAGGGAAACAGTGGAAACAGTAGCTGACTCTATTTTTTTGGGCTCCAAAATCACTGAAGATGGTGATTGCAGCCATGAAATTAAAAGACGCTTACTCCTTGGGAGGAAAGTTATGACCAACCTAGAGAGCATATTAAAAAGCAGAGTTATTACTTTGTTAACAAAGGTCCGTCTAGTCAAAGCTATGGTTTTTCCAGTGGTCATGTTTGGATGTGAGAGTTGGACTGTGAAGAAAGCTGATCACGGAAGAATTGATGCTTTTGAACTGTGGTGTTGGAAAAGACTCTTGAGAGTCCCTTGGACTGCAAGGAGATCCAACCAGTCCATCCTAAAGGAGATCAGTCCTGAGTGTTCATTGGAAGGACTGATGTTGAAGCTGAAACTGCAATACTTTTGGCCACCTGATAAGAGCTGACTCATTTGAAAAGACCCTGATGCTGGGAATGATTGAGGGCAGGAGGAGAAGGGGTGACAGAGGATGAGATGGTTGGATGGCATCACCGACTCGATGGACATGGGTTTGGTTGGACTCCGGGAGTTGGTTGGACTCCCTTCCTGGTGATACCAGGAAGGCCTGGTATGCTGCAGTTCATGGGGTCGCAAAGAGTCGGGCATGACTGAGCGACTGAACTGAACCCAGTGATTACTGATATTCCCATTTCCTAGTTACATACTCTTACATACTCTAAGTAGAAAGGGTCTAGACTCTTAAATATGACTTATGTGAAATTTTGTATTTTAACTGAATTAAGGTGTTGTGCTCATTAGGACAAGTTTCTCCTCACAAAAGTATAGTGATAAATCTTTCTAATTAGGCAGCTGAAATTTTATTCATTAGTATGTATTCATTACACAAGTATTCATATAGTAGCAATTAATGTGATATGCATTATCTGAAGCATTGGGGGATAGAAAAATAAAAAGAGAACAGTTAGAGGTATGCCAAGTGGACTTGTAAAATTCCAGGTGTGAGTGTAGGTTATTTTAGTGCCTTTAAGCACATTATAAGCCCCTCTAATCTAATGGATAGCTACTGTAATAAATGGGATCTAAGTTACTCATATCCAGTCATTTAAACAGTAAGGGAATCAACAACAAGTGGGTAATGACCAGAAGAAAAGTCAAAGTCTTCGTCACTGAGTCATGTTCAACTCTTTGCGGCCATATGGACTGTAGCCTGCCAGGCTCCTCTGCCCGTGGAATTCTCCAGGAAAGAATCTGGAGTAGGTCGCCATTCCCTTCTCCAGGGATCTTCCTGACTCAGGGACTGAACTCAGGTCTCTCTCATACTGTCTGAACCACCAGGGAAACCAAATCAGAAGAACTAGAAGTAAATGAAAGACAGACACGTTTTCTGTTGTTATTGTTTGTTTTATGAGTAAATTCAAAACCCCAAATATGTCAATTATTTTTCCTTTGGAATACTTTCAAAAATTGTAGTTGAAGTCCTAAGAAATATGCCTTTTCTTGATCAAATTCCCATTTTTTTTCACTTATCCTCTTAGGCATCTAGCATTCTATGGAACTCTGCTGAGAATCTTAAAATATTTTCCAGTGCATCTTACATTTGCTCATTTTCTTTTCAAAACAAGCAAAAATTATCATGTTTTTCAGGAGCTACAGAGAAGTCAGAGTTAAAGGAATTCCCTCATCAGTAGACTCTGCTTTATAATTCCTTATGTCATGGAAACTGCAAGATATCAAATAACAATTTTTATGGCATAAAATTCTGAAAAGTGCTTACGTACAGTTAAAAAAATGCAGCCATTTGCAAATGAGTTTAAAAAACCTCTACAAGATGGATATTTCCTATGAGCACTGTGACTCT
Source organism: Moschus berezovskii (assembly GCF_049115385.1). Lineage (NCBI taxonomy): Eukaryota > Metazoa > Chordata > Mammalia > Artiodactyla > Moschidae > Moschus > Moschus berezovskii. The sequence continues at coordinate 26,229,121 of NC_142462.1, read as the reverse complement.
CAAATCTAAGGGGTAGTGTTTGTCACACTGAGAAATCAGAATGCTTGGGGAAGATAGCAATTATGAAAATGTAACAGATCCTCAGAGAGACTTCCTGACATTGAAGAAAATGCCATGAAATAATGAGTCAACTATTAACACCATCAGAGTGAAAGAAAGCCTATGAGAGGAAAATAATTTGAATTCCATCACTTCTTGTCCTTATCTTCACAAGCATATTAGCAAGTGACAAATAAGACTAAAATAAAATACACATGATAAACATGCATCTTTCGGATGGCAGTCTCAGGGGAAACAAAATAGAAAATAAGGCAGAAGGTTAATAAGGGTTAATAATGTTAAAGTTTACTAAGTAAAATCTCATTTTCAACAATCATGGGTGGCTCTTTCTTAAAAAGAAATAGTCATGCTTTACAATTTAACTGTCTAATGTCCTTGAGGCTTGAGTTCGTTTTTAGGCACAGATTTTCTTAAGCTACGTTTATTTTACTTACCTATTAGCCCTGCAGTTAATGACTTTTTAATGTTGAAATCACAGACTGCAGGTCCCCTGTTGATGCTGGCAGGGTGGCTCTCCCATCTAATGCTTGACTTTCATTACTGTCACTTTCTGAGTGTAGTATAACCTTGACCTCCATAGTCAGGGTAGTCTATATTCTAGCCTCTTGATAATTCACACAGGATGTCAAACTATTTATTTTAATTCAGATTCTTTTCCTTTGAGGATTTCTAGAAACAGCCATCCTCTGCTAGCTCTTACAGCTCATCAGGTATATATTAAGGAGCAATCCCAGTTATGTCTTAAGTAAATGTGCAATGGAAAAAACTTTTGTTATCAATTTTTGTTAATATAAATTTATTCATTTTAATTGGAGGCTAATTACTTTACAATATTGTAGTGGTTTTGCCATACATTGACATGAATCCGCCCCGCTTGTACATCCACCCCATCCTGAACCCACCTCCCACCTCCCTCCTCATACCATCCCTCTGGGTCATCCCAGTGCACCAGCCCTGAGCATCCTGTATCACACATTGAACCTGGACTGGCGATTCATTTCACATATGATAATATACATGTTTCAATGCCATTCTCCCAAATCATCCCACCCTTGCCCTCTCCCACAGAGTCCAAAAGACTGCTCTATACATCTGTGTCTCTTTTGCTGTCTTGCATACAGGGTTATTGTCACCATCTTTCTAAATTCCATACATATGTGTTGGTATATTGTATTGGTGTTTTTCTTTCTGGCTTACTTTGTATAATGGGCTCCAGTTTCATCCACCTCATTAGAACTGATTTGAATGTATCAATTTTTATTGGCAGTCTCGCATTATAATGGGAACTACAAAACAAGTGGGCTTCCTAGGTGGCCCAATGGTGGGGGGGCGGGCGCGGAAATTCACCTACCAATGCAGAAGATGCAAGTTTGATCCCTGGGTCGGGAAGATCCTTAGGGGAAGAAATGGCAACCCATTTCAGTATTTCTTTCCCGGAACATTCCATGGACAGAGGAGCCTGGCAGGCTGAACTCTGTAGGGTTGCAAAGAGTCGAACACGACTGAGCACACTCACAAAAGTAACATGACAAAGCTCCTGTCCTTGAGTAGTTTAAAATCTTATTGGAGAAATAGTTTTACATATGCAAAATGCTTTGTAAATAAATAGGACATAATGTAACAGTAGATCAGGACATGTGAGACAGATAATGTAAGAAATTCATGAAATTAAAGCATATTTTTGAGAGGAAGTTGAGATTTTTTAATACCTGTAGTAAAGTTTTGTAAGCTATATTCTGCTAGGATACACTTATGGAAAAGTTGCTCGTGACTCCCCAACCTGGCCCCAAGCTCCCCTTCCTTTTCAGACTTATGTCCCATGTGCTTATTTATTTATACAGTCTTCATTTCCTGGTTTTGTTCATGCTGTCCCCTATTCCTGGCACTCTCTTCTCCCACACTGGTATCTGTCCAACCTTATGTCCTGTGATTGCCATTCTATCTCTCCAACTGAAATATCACTATTTCCGTCAAATTTTGTGTTCTCCAATAGGAGTAGAATATCCTTCTTTAGGCCCCCGGTGAACCCTTTTTCCTCTCTGACTGTAATACATAAAACTCACTCTACTATTTAAAAGAATTCAGTGTTAACTTGTGATATATGACAAGGAACTGTGATTTAAAGCATGTCATTAAAGCTGTTTTGCTAACGTGTGTGTCTTCACAGCCCCACTCTTCAAAATAATATCAGCAGATTACATAAATTTATTGCATGGTGGTTTTAACAATTGTGTCATATTGAACTTACTTCAGAATTTGTTATAAAAAGTCAATAGTTGATTCTTTTTTCTCCATCATATTTTAAAAAGAAAATAACAATGTTCACTCATGTTTTTCCACATTAAAAACTATTTTCAATTTTCCAATAATGACTTTTCAAAAATGTGAAGGAAAGTTCCTGAATATCCATCAATATATGAATGAATAAACAAAATGTAATTCACAATGAACTTGTCTAAAATGTTAAACTTGTAGAAGCAGAGTGTAAAAATGCTGGTTTCCAGAGGCTGGGAGCGGGTAAAATATTAATCCATGGGCACATTTTAAAAAGTTCTAATGATCTGCTATACAACATTATACATATAGTCGATAATGTACGCTTAAAACTTTGAGTGTATATCTCATGATAAGTGTCCCTACCACAGAAAAACGAAATTTTAAAATTTTAAAAATTTAAGATTAAACTCTGGTAAGAAGGAACACAGTCTAAGTAATCCAAATGCAAGTTTCCTCTATCCTGCTGGTGTGTCCTATTTAGCCTGGAGACCATCTGTGATCTGTGAGCCCCTGTGACCTTTGTACTCTAGCAAATAATGAGCATTCAGTATAGAATGCTCAGAACATTTTTAGCACTGGAATTGCTTTCTATAATGAGAATTTCATTTATGAGTGTCATTTTGATTTAAATAATCCTTATTTTTTTCCACCAAAAGAATACTAAATGATGCAGATAGATGTGTGAAGTGTTTGCCTTGTGATTAGTCTTTATTTCTTGGTAGCATTATATGTACACCATATCAAAGTGTGCAGACATATATTATGAACATTACCCTTCAAATGTAAACTAAAAGGTTACCAGTTCTGGGCAATGCAGGAGAATTACAGCCTTCTGAGGGTAACCTCTCATGCCTAACTACACGCATGGCACCTCAAGAAGGTGGATCAGAGTTGCTGATCAAGGAATCTGGAAGAGCTCAGAGGTAAAATGTACCTCTAGTTCCTTGAGTCAGCGTCTGGGTAAGGCTTCACTGAATAAACAGGTGTTCAGGGACAGGAGTTTCAATATGTGCATCTGTCCTAATGGGGCTGAGTTAGCCAAGCAATTACCAAAGGAATAGCCATAGTGAGTAAATTCATGACATCGCATAGTATAAACTGAAAAAGTCTAAATGTTGAGAGACCATGTGTGAGATGAGTTAGCAGAGTTAAGAGGCTTGGTTAAGATTCATCATGTTGAAACGGATATGAGGTTATTATTTTTTTAATCTCAATTAGAATAAAAGATATGTGGATGTTTTCAGATATTTTATTTGTCTAGTCTGTTTTGTTTTCTTTACTAGTTTCCAGATTGCTCTATCGTATTATGACACAATCTAACAATGCCACCAAAAAGCTATAAGCCTAGTGACCAGACCAGATGTCTTATTAGGAATAAGGGGGGAAAAGCAAGCAGATTAGTATTTAGTTTGGAGTCTTAGAATATTTGGAAAATCATCAGGGAGAGATTAGCTTAGAATTCTTAGAAAGATTATTTTATAGAAATATTGGGAAGAAATCTCTAATAAAGCTCTCTACCAGCAGAATGAGTGACATTGCTAAACAATGAGCTCTTGTCACCAGAAGTGTTCCACCTGAGGCTAAAAGAACCAAAGAAATATTATATTACAGGATCTCCATGGATCCTTCCAAGCCACAGATTCCAAGATGATGATACTTTTTGTTTGTAAATTAATGAATTATTTTTGGAGCCTGAAGTCACTTTGATAATTAACTAAATAGAGTTTAAGAAATAGAGTCCCACTGTGAGCTGTTCATCTGAAATGAAGTCTCCTATGGTAGGGTATGAGAGGAGAAAGTCAGGGAATGTGAGCTGGGAAGTCAGGACACCTGGGTACTAACCCAGGCTTGGATGATACCTGTGTAAGCTGCACTTAAATACTGATGGTTTGAAGATCCCTGGCTACAAAATACTGCACTGTTTATCAGTGTGGTGTCCATAGTTTTAAATTTTACGATTTCCATGAATGTGCAGCTGTCAGCTCTCGTGTTCCTCATCTAACCATCTGCCTTAGTTGATTCACTATCATCCTCTTGGAACCAATTAATCAGTGAAGCCATGTGAAATTATGCCCTGAGTTAATTTCAATGGATACATATATTTTTTAATGCATCCTTACTGTGAATTTTAATCAAGCAAAAGAAGTATCACATCTACATGTGTCTTTAAGAAGACTAATGGTGTGTCTTAAAATATACATTGGCCTGATACCCTGGTATTAATGTAATAGATTTTTAAATTATAGTTATTTAATACTTATGGAATTTGTCAGCCGTGGAAATTTAATGATCAAGGAGAAATGTATCCCCAAACACAGAAATGTGCATAGAAACAAAAATCAGAAAATGGATGTTTATTTCTGACTCCCTAATTCTGAGTAAGATCTTAATGTTTTAGGGTAAAATTAACTCTTCCTAAAGATATAATGTTCACAGTTATTAAAAAACAACAGAACTATATGCATCTTCAACACTGCCTTAATGGTCATATTTCTTTGAAGATAAAACTGAATATCTGATTTTATTAAGAAAGGACATGATTTGTGTGTGTGTGTTAATTGCTCAGGAGTGTCCAACTCTTTGTGACCCCCTGGACTGGAGCCTTGGAGAAGGCAATGGCAACCCACTCCAGTGCTCTTGCCTGGAAAATCCCATGGATGGTGGGCTGCAGTCCATGGGGTCTCTAAGAGTCGGACACGACTGAGCGGCTTCACTTTCATTTTTCACTTTCATGCACTGGAGAAGGAAATGGCAACCCACTCCAGTGTTCTTGCCTGGAGAATCCCAGGGACGGGGGAGCCTGGTGGGCTGCCGTCTATGGGGTCTCACAGAGTCAGACACAACTGGAGAGACTTAGCAGCAGCAGCAGCAGGACTGGAGCCTGCCAGACTCCTCTTTCCCTGGAATTCTCCAGGCAAGAATACTGGAGTGGGTTGCCATTTCCTTCTCCAGGGGATCTTCCCGGCCCAGGGTTTGACCCTGGCTCTCCTGCATTGCAGACGGATGCTTTACTGTCTGAGCTATTAGGTAATTAGAAATAGTCAACATTGATTAAATCCTGTTATGGCTCTGCATTTTATAACTTAATTTGGGGCTGTCTTACATGTGCTGTATTTTATAAAATGAAATTACTATATGAAAAATAATGATCAACTCTAATTCTTGAGAAATTTGTGCATGTTTATGGATAATATTTTATTGTCAGAGTTGGGAAGATCCTTCTAAAAAATCAAGATATTCTTCATTTCATTTATTGGGAAACTTAAGCTTTCACGTTCAAATCTTTAATTACATACTGATTATTTTTCATTGCATCTTATAATTTTGGACTCGTACTTATCTTTATAAATTCACTTGACTTTATCCATTATGGAAATAATAATCGAAGGTCTACTAGACATTTCCAAGTCACTGATATTGCAAATTCTGCCCTAAACTATAAACTCAAGTTCCTTGGTTATATAGAGTTTGGAAAGATTAACTTGGCTTCATAGGAAATATTCTGGTAGCAAAATTTTGATATTTCAGGTACTTGAATTGCTTACTTTTTTTAATTACAACATTTAGTGCAATGGCATTTATGTGGAAATTGTGAAAATATACAGCAATGCATATGGACATGGATTAAAAGGTAACCATGGAGGAAAGCTGCAAGTCTCTTTTAAAAAGTCATACTTCCCAGTTTCCTAAGTGTATAGCATTTTAAGTAAGAAGATAAAAACTGAATTTATTGCTATCCTTAATAATTGCCTATAATGTAGTCCTGCCCCAGTGAGCAAGAGAAAGAAATTAACACTTATCATGTGTGAGCCTTATTAATTGCTATATTATATTGGGGGAAAAATATACTTTGGTCTTATTTTCCTAGAGTGGTTTATTATATGCAGAAGAATAGTAAACTGTAAAGTAAACCTAAAATATGCTTTACAAAAAAGTAACAGGAATGCACATATTTGTTAATGAAAGTAGGGGCAAAAATTATCCTAAATAATCAAAGAATAAAATGTTTCTAGATGAATAATGAAAACAGCTCTGATGCCAAAAGGTTATTACTTCCATTCATTTTGATCTTTACATTTTGTGAAGATCACATCCACAATCTCACATTAAAGGCTAAAACTGTATTGTAATTATTGTATGTAGTTAATAGTGTATCATCAGAAGAATGTGAAATATATTTTAATGATAACTATGTATTTAATATGCTAGGCACTAAGATAATAATGGTGGCGTTTCTGAGCTACTGTCCTTTTTCAGTGTTTAATAAAACAAGGAAAAGTCTATTTGATCTAAAATTGCCTCTTCCCTTTTTGCTTGAAGATTTCAAATAATTGCCTCTAGGCATGCAATGGAGAAGGAAATGGCAACCCACTCCATTATTCTTGCCTGGAAAATCCCAGGGACGGGGGAGCCTGGTGGGCTGCTGTCTATGGGGTCTCACAGAGTCGGACACGACTGAAGCGACTTAGCAGCAGCAGCAGCAGCAAGGAATTTAAGAATTCCCCAACGCTTTGAACTGGACAGTAACTTCCTAGAACCTTGACACTATGTTGTTATACCCAGAAGTTTCTTGAAGTTTCATAATATTATAGATTGAATATAAAAAGTGTTAGCTGAAGTTTGTTGTAACATTTAATTTTTTTAAGGCAAAGTGTACATAATATAAAGTTTGCCATTTTGCCATTTTCAATTGAACAGTTCAGTGACCCTAAGTATATTCATATTGTTATGCAACTATTACCAGTGACCATCCCCACATTTTCCTCATCCCAACATGCATCAAACAATAATTCCCCATTCGCTTCTTCCTTTAGTCTCTGGTAACATTCTGCCTTCTGTTCTATGAATTTGGCCAACCCAGTGCCTCATATAAGTGAAGTCATACAACATCTGTCTTTTGTGTCTGACCCACCTCACTTAACCTGTTTTCAAGACTCATATATCTTGTAGTACGTATCACAGTTTCATTCTTTTTTTAAGGATGAATACTATTCCATTTATATGCCATATTTTGTTTACTTTTCCATTTCTGATGTTTCCAACTTTTGTAGTGCTTTCTTAATGAATATCTATTTTCTTGCCTATCATAGCACCTAGCACATTGTAGGCCCACTAAACACTAAATATTTATTGAATGAGTAAACATGATAAAAGTTCAGGTTTCTTCAGCCGTCAGCAATTTTGTCCTGAAGGTATATTGTTCTTAGACAAATGTTTTTCATTTGGCATTTTTAGAAGAAAAACAACAACACAACCAAAAAAATTACCATCATTTGCTAAGCATGAGATGCCACTTATGTGCCATCTCAAATCCCCATGGCTCCCCCTCCACCTCTAGTTACTCCTGTGACTTCAAATTATGCACAACTTTAACTAGATTTATGTGACTTCAACTCACCAACAGCTGAGCAGCTTGATTTCCCAGAGCTTCTCTGAGGATGTGTGTAGAAACCCACTTGGCACTCACTCATGAACAACTTGACATTGGGAGAGAGTTACCAATCATGGGGTCATTCTTGACCAGTTGGGAAAAGGGGCAAGAGAATATTTATTTTGTGATATCAAAATATCACCTGCTTTGTGATATCACCTGCTAGGCTGATATACAGTAGCTTACAACTGAGAGTTACTAAGACTCTGACTATCTGAAAGATTGAGATGAACTGTAGGTAGGAAATGAGGCATTTTATGTTATCTAACATCCTTGGAGATATTAGTGCCACATTAAACATTCAAAAGACACTAGAGACATGGTCCACATCATATTCCTGTCCAATTGGCCTGTTGTGTTTCTAAAATAAGGTAGAACCGAATGGATTGTAGAAGATGACAGCAAGTTGCTCTAAACACAACCATGTGTTAGGCCCATTTTCAGATGGTACAAGAGATGTGGTGTTTAAACTACAACAAATCAACAGGACCTTGGTAGGCAGATACTGATCTAAAAATGTGTTTTCCTCAATTCTCATTAGTGAAATGAATCAAAAACTCTTTGCTTGTACTTGAGTCTATATAGCAGACACAATCACTCCCTCATCCCGGAGACAACATTTACGCATTTGTCGAAAAGAAAATCCCATTCAGTTTAGTTCAGTTGCTCAGTCATGTCTGACTTTTTGTGACGCCAGGCTTCCCTGTCCATCACCAACTCCTGGACCTAACTCAAACTCATGTCCATTGAGTTGGTGATGCCATCCAGCCATCTCATCCTCTGTCGTCCCCTTCTCCTGCCTTCAATCTTTCCCAACATCAGGGTCTTTTCCAATGAGTCAGTTCTTTGCATCAGGTGGCCAAAGTATTGGAATTTCAGCTTCAACAATGGTCCTTCCAATGAATATTCAGGACTGATTTCCTTTAGGATGGACTTGTTGGATCTCCTTGCTGTCTAAGGGACTCTCAAGGGTCTTCTCCAACACCACAGTTCAAAAGCATCAATTCTTTGGTGCTCAACTTTCTTTGTAATCCAACTCTCACATCCATACATGACTGCTGGAAAAACCATATCTTTGACTAGATGGAGTTTTGTTGGCAAAATAATGTCTCTGCTTTTTAATATGCTGTCTAGGTTGGTCATAGCTTTTCTTCCAAGGAGCAAATGTCTTTTAATTTCATGGCTGCAGTCACCATCTGCAGTGACTTTGGAGCCCCCAAAACTAAAGTCTCTCACTGTTTCCATTGTTTCCCCATTTATTTCCCATGAAGTGATTACCACTGTATTCATGACATAGATAGTTGGATTTGGTGACTCGGAAGTAACAAGTGGATATATCCTAATTAAAAAAAACAAAAACAGGTGGCACCCTCAAAACTCTGACTGGGAATCTTAGATTACCCAGTTCATAAGGTGTATTTTCTACTTTACATTACTGCAGGTGACAATATTGCTTAAACTCTCTGTCATGATATAAGAATCCCCTTTCCTCAGTCTCCATAAGATTCACACTTCTTTTTTTTTTAATCTTTATTGGAGTATAGTTATTTTACAACATTGTTAGTTTTTCCTGTAGAGCCAAGTGAATCCATTATACATACACATGGATCCACTCTTTTATAGATTCTTGTCCCATACAGGCCATTACTGAATATTGAGTGGAGTACCCTGTGCTATACAATAGGTCCTTATTAGTTACCTATTTTATATATAGTAGTGTGCATATGTCAAACCCAATCTCCCAATTTATCCCTCCCCCTGCTTTCTCCCTTGGTAAACATAAGTTTTCTATATCTGTGACTCTGTTTTCTAAATAAATTCATTTGAACCATTTTTTTAGATCACACATTTAAGTGCTATCATATGATACTTGTCTTTCTTTTTCTGACCTACTTCACTCAGCATGGCAATCTCTAGGTCCATCATGTTGTTGCAAATGGCCTTATTTCAGTTTTCTATGGTTGAATAGTATTCTATTGCATATATTACCATATCTTCTTTACTGTTCCTCTGTTGATGAACGTTTAGATTGCTTCCAGGTTCTGGCTATTATAAATAGTACTGCAGTGAACATTGGAGGTACTTATATCTGTTTGAAATTATAGTTTTCTCCATGTATATGCCTTCTAGTGGAATTGCTAGGTCATATGATAGTTCTATTTTTAGGTTTTTAAGGAACGGCCACACTGTTCTCCTTAGTAACAGAACAAGTTTACATTCACTTGTAGGAGGGTTCCCTTTTCTCCACACTCTCTCCTGCATTTGTTTGCGGATTTTTTTGGTGATGGCTGTTCTGATTGCTGTGAGACGGTACCTCATTGTAGTTTTGATTTGCATTTCTCTAATAATTAGTGAAGATCCCCTGGAGAAGGAAACCCACTCCAGTATTCTTGCCTGGAGAATCCCATGGACGGAGAAGCCTGGTAGGCTACAGTCCACGGGGTCGCAAAGAGTCAGACACGACTGAGCGACGGAACGGAACGGGACTGAATAATTAGTGATGTTGCACATTTCTTCATGTGCATCTTGGCCATCTGTATATCATCTTTTAAGATCTTCTCACTTCTTTTTCTTACTGGCAGCTTCCATTAGGATTCTTCCAACAGCCTTTTTTTAAAAGCACCTTTGGCTTTTACTAACACTTTCCTCATTGCCCTTTAAACTCTGGCCACTGCCTGGTTCCAGTATCCCAGTCCCGTGTTTTGGATTTTTGTTTGTGGCAGCATACATCTTTCAGGACCATAGTCTGTGTTAGATATCTATTACTACATAACAAAATGCCTCAAAATTTAGCTGATTATAATCAATAAAATTATCTTAGTTTCCATGTTTCAAATTCCAGTTTCAAATGTCCATGAAATCTGGAATCATCTTAGCTGGGTAGTTCTGACTACGTCTCCTATGTGGCTGTGGTCAACACTGGCCAGGCCTGCGATTTTCTAAACCTTGACTGGTGCCGAAGAAACTGCTTCCAGGGAGATCATGGGTCAATGGCCTTTCATGGAGTCTAGCCTGGTGGGCTTCCATCTTTGGGGTCACACAGAGTCGGACACGACTGAAGTGACTTAGCAGCAGCAGCAGCAGCAGCCTAAAGAAATCCTCTCTGATGCATGCAGAATTTAAAAGATTGTCACACAAAAATGAAATCTTTCTGTGTGAGGAAAAAGCATTTCACAACTTTATCACAAATTTTCCTTTTCTTAGCTTATTATTTCCAATAGTGATATGAGACGATGGAAGTTAATGACATGGTACGTATTATATTATGTTTTACAAAGGAAAGAAATCAAGATTCAAAGAGGTCAAGTAATTTTCATAAGAGAGATCACATTGATAGGGCCTGAAAATAGATTGCTATATTTGGTAACTGTGAAATCAGCTTTTCTAGTCACTGATTCATCATTCATTGTCTCATCAGATTTAAAGAGCTTGTTCTAATTTTTGTACACTTAATTTGATACTCTTATATAACTTCTTGTTAAAGTTTAATTACTTATTGAAGATGAAAGCTGTTTGACTTCACAGTGATCTTTCCTTATCCACCACACTGATTTGTCATTTGAGAGTAATATTTTAAATTAAAATGAAATTAAAACTCAAATCAAAAAAGTTATGAGCGCTCCTATCTTTGTTCCTTTAAAAGGGAAATTTAATCAGTTTTAGGTCAATAAATATTCAAAATTTAATTGTTTATGCTCATAAATGTACACAAAGGGGTCTCTTGAGAGGGTCCATACTTATAATTAAGTCAATTAGTATAATATAGAGTGGCACAATATGCCAGGCATTTGAATTACCAATCTATGGGATTATTTCTAGACAGATATTTAAGATCACATGGTGGCTTCTATCCATGGAAAAAAATCCCTTGAAATGACTAAATCAATACAGAATAAGCAAAATTATTTTTCGGTGTTGGAAAAAAGGAAAGACACTAGAATTCTTCACAAGCTTTGAGGTCTGTTGTTGACCACAGTACACAAAGGATTGGATTTAAGGGATAAAGACTTGTTAAAATAGTCAAAGGATGGACTCTGAGGAAATAAGCACATGACATCCCCCCAGTAGGAGCCCAGATTAAAAAATAGCAGTCTATAAATTATCAGGAAGAAGTGTATATTCATAAATGGCTGTCTGGAGGACAAACTGGTACATTTGGATGGACACATCTGCAATACTAGATGTATCAAAAGCTTGAAAATTTGAAAAACTTTTGACTAAATTACCTGACCAATATAAAACAGTGAATGTTTATTGTAACATTCTGTATAGTTTGGAAACAATTTTTTTTAATTTAAATTTCCACAAATAGAATATCAATTAGATAAATCACTGTAAATTGATACAACTTGCCACACAACCAAAGTGTAAATCTAACTGGGCAAATATGAAGAGTATCTGACTTTAAGTGTTTAGTAGGATCAGTCTTTGTATTTCTGTGTGTATGTGTGTGTGTGTGTGTACTTAAGCCTGCCCACCATCTATTGAAACGGAGTGACTTTTATAGCAGATTGTAAAGTAAAAATAGCAGATTATAAAACAACTTATAGCATGACCTTAAATTTATTTAAATATATTTTTAATTGCCTAATAAAATGATAGCAAAATATGAAGACTAGTTACCTTTAGTTTATGGGAGTTATAAAGAATTTTCTGATAATTAGCAGTCATTTCTAGTTATTTTTTCTCTATGTATTTACTAAAGTATAAACAAATAGAATTTCTTTTTTAATTCTGTGACTTGTATATTTCAAAAATAAAATATGGTGCAGCAATTGTGAGACAGAATACAGTATATTACAAAGCTGTACACTCCTTGATCTTGGTAAACTAGGACATGCTGTTCCATAACCAAATCCAGGAGGGAAAATGTACCATCTCATTTGAAGGATGAAAACATATTTAGTCAAACAAGAAACTGGCTCATTTGAGAGTCTTATAGCAAACAAGGACAGAAAGTAGTTTGCATAATTTTCTTATGCTCCTTTTATAGTGTTTATCTTTTATAAGGCTCTTTGGAACAGTTGCTAGCCACCTGTCAATAATGTGGCCTTTTATAGACTCAACCTTTTATTGTTCTCATGCCCTTGACATATAAAGAAACAACCTTAGAAGGCGTCCGTGTTGAATATGGTGGGCAACATACTAATTTTAAATTTAAAAGACTGTCTTTTGTAGACTGAAATAAAGAGAGAGTTTTGAATGACATGAAGAGAATAGGCATGCTATGAAATCCTCTTTAGCAGGAATAAAAATAAATTCATTATTTTATAAACATTTTTTGAAAGTTAGTTAAGGATCATATTTAAAGCACTAGCCAGTGGAAAACTAAGCCACATAGAATTCATTTAAAGTTGTTGTAAAAATATTGCATAATTTTGCATCAGTTCCAAGTGAAAATATTTGGATTGTGAATCTAACAATTACATAAATATTTTGTATATGTAAACAGTTGTTGAAACTTCTTTTTGATAGAATAAGACATCCAGTGTTTTTTCTCAATTTACATAAAATCTGTCAAGCTAAATGTTCTACATATATTTATTGACCTGCTTCCTAAAATCGTTTTGCATGATACTGAATGAACACAATCCTGTAAATCTGTATGCAGGAATACATTTCCATTCATAAAGGAATATTATCCAAGTCCTTAAGTAAAAAGCTACCTAGTTTTTATTTTGTACGATTAGATTCCTAGTTCTCTGAATATAATCATGAACAAGAACAATAAATGAAGCAAGTTTCAAACCAATGTAAATTCTTTCTACTCTTGTTAAAAAATAAAAAACCAAACATCCTGATACACAAACACAACATTTCCAACACCACCATTTCCCACTCTTAGTAATATAAGATGTGGGGCTACAATTTAATATTTATGCAGAGATATATGCATTAAAAATATCACATTCTTATATTGTATTTGGGAGACAACTTCATGTTCTCCTGGATAGAATTTGAATGTTATGCTTTCAAATTGTACTTCAAAATATTTGTAGTTCTTAAAACATGGTAGCTAACTGGGCTGACAGTTCTTAGCTGCCAAGAACAATTTTAGATGTGGTCCCTTTTCTGTTCCATGTGTGATTATTTTAATAGTACGTGGAGGACAGAGGTAGATAGCTCTTTATCGGGTTTACATTGGTGAAGATCTGGTTTTTCAATTGGACACAAGTGTAATACCCAAGGTGCAATGAGAAGATAAGAAAACAGGTAAGATAGCCTGCAAAGTGAATGTGCTTTATTTAAGTTCAATTGTGATTACATTGCCACCTCTACTTTCACTGGTGCCCTCATGCATTTATTTTCCTTTAGCCTAATGAGTAGTTTTATAGATCTCTAGAATTTTCTTAGGGTATCTCCTGGTTCTCAGTGTAAATATACTTGGAATAAAATAAGCCCAACAATGTTATCTATAACTAAATGATTAATAGGAATCTATGATAATATTTTTGGAATGAAAATTGAATTTGTATATAGAATATATGCTCTTTCTAGTTATCTAAGTAAACTTTAGAAATACTTATTCATTATCAGTATGTATGAAGTAGTGTAGACATTTCCTTGAACTCAATTTTTTTCCTGTTGGCATTGATATTAAGCATGTAATGCTGAGTCATTTCAGTCATGTTCAACATACCTCACCAGGCTCCTTTGTCCATAGGATTCTCCAGGCGAGAATACTTCAGTGGGTCACCTTGCCCTCCTCTAGGCGATCTTCCCAACCCAGGGATTGAATCCGTGTCTATTAAGTCTCCTACATTGGCAAGTGGGTTCTTTACCATGGGCGCCACCTGGGAAGCCCTAAGCATGTAATTAATGCCTTGAATAAAGAGATCTACAAAACAAATTCTCTCTTTCCTGAACAAAATAATTGAGGAAATTCATTCAGAAGCCAGCCAAGAAAATTAAAAAGATATGATCAAGCCAAATTTTGCAAAAATATGCAGAGTTCTATTGTTAAGGGGCCATAGAACCAGTCTAATGTGATAAACAGATACTGCCAAACTATTATTTAGTGAATTAACTGAAATTGCAGTAAACATGACGTGAGAAACATGCAGGGCTTCACCCATCCTTATTTATCCAGAGTGACTTTCAAACTTAATAGTTAGCTAGCAGTGTATATTTCTGCTCCCTAAGTTCAGATGGTTTGCTTTTTAGTATGTATGTTTGCTTACATACCAACTTAAAGCCAGTTAACATTTTGTATAATCAGATGTCTGTAATAAAATATTTTCATCAATTAGTTGAAGCATGCCCATTAGTAGTGGTGCAACCTACTTAAGGAGTACAATTAAATATTCTTAAGTGGCAAATCTGTAACTTCTATTTTTACTTGAAGGATAAAAGACTGACTTCTTAGTAGTCCTAATCTGATTTGATCTATTCAGTCTAATTTCATATTTATATCAAGAATTAGAAAACAATGGATTATTAAGAAGTTCTCCTGAATTATACCCTTGTTTTATACTTTGAGTTAGTTCAAGACTCTTACATTTTGAAATTTAGTTTTAATGGTATGTAACTCATAACTTGATGATCGAACATAAATGTGTCTTGATGTGCTGTGTTTAGGTTGAGAAATAAAGATTACTATTGTTCAGGTACAATAAGGAAAATGAGTAGATAGCAAAGATGTATGTAAGTAACTAAAATTATATATACATACATATATATATATCACTATGTTCCCTTGAGAAGAGTCCCATATTCTGATTCTCAAACTGGTTATTTAGAAAATTTCTAAGTGAGCATCAACAGATTTCTGAATACATATTTTCCTTGGATAAGTTGAAAGTAATATTAAAATACTATCAGGTCATCTATGTTTAAAAATGTAACAAATTCATTGACCTTCTTAGCTCATCAAGTTTTGACATCAGTACTGTGGGAGGACTGTTTCCATAAATATATTTTAAGCCCCTTATGACTCATTACATATGCATATGAAGTTCATAAAGTAATGATATGGGTATGTCACATATCGAATTATTATTTTCACGCAACTGTGATTAGTTAGCATAATATTTTCAGTCAGTCTCTTTTCTATTTACAACTCCACTATTCCATTTGTAATA
The DNA here is from genome assembly GCF_049115385.1 of Moschus berezovskii. Lineage (NCBI taxonomy): Eukaryota > Metazoa > Chordata > Mammalia > Artiodactyla > Moschidae > Moschus > Moschus berezovskii. The sequence continues at coordinate 26,213,272 of NC_142462.1, read as the reverse complement.
AAGTTAACATCTTCCCAAGTTGTAAACATCTTCCTGCTGCTGCTGCTGCTGCTAAGTCACTTCAGTCGTGTCTGACTCTATGTGACCCCATAGACAGAAGCCCACCAGGCTCCCCCGCCCCTGGGATTCTCCAGGCAAGAACACTGGAGTGGGTTGCCATTTCCTTCTCCAATGTGTGAAAGTGAAAAGTGAAAGTGAAGTCGCTCAGTCATGTCTGACTTGTACCGACCCCACGGACTGCAGCCTACCAGGTTCCTCCGTCCATGGGATTTTCTAGGCAAGAGTACTGGAGTAGCTTGCCATTGCCTTCTCTGAAACATCTTCCTAGTTAAACAAAATTAAACGTTTAAATAGAAGCACATTCTTCATATGTCATTCTTTGTAGATTAATTTTGTACAGGAGTATTTAAGTCTCAAGCTCTAAAATCTAGGATGAATCATAAAAATAAAAGTCAGAACTTGAATCTGAAATCCAGGATGGTTTAGTTATTCATTTAAGCTGTGAACTTGGCAAGTCACTTCTCCTTGGCACTTGTTTTCTTCATCCATAGAGTGAACCTGCTGGCCTAGTATAGTGGTTTTTTACTTTTCAGACAGAAGCCTCTTCTCAAACAGAATATATATATAATCTCAACATATATAACAATGAATGATCATAATGGAGCTTTTCTCAGGGAAGAAGCCATGAGGAAGGATGACAGTGGGGTGGGGCTGAGTGACCCGAGAGTCCAGCCCTGTATGCTGCCTGCCCCATTCCCATATAACCTATGGAAGATGCTCTAGTCTACATCAAATAATTCCTCAGATGCCATGGATGCATTTTGAAAATCATGTGATTATATGATTTTTACATTTCTTTAAAATTCCAAAATAATGTAATCTCAATTACATACATTGATATTTGTCTCTTAAAGCCCTGAGAATCCTATCTTTAAAAAACAAATGACATATGCAAATATAAGTAGGTTTTAATCTGTGATAAGAAGGATTCTAAGGTTAAGAGCCCACATTTCATAATAAAGCCTCTGACTTAAGTATTCCATAAAATTTCTCCATAATGTTACTACATAGTTCATATTTAGGAAATGAATAAATTGATAAAATGTGAAGGAACCCTTTAAGATGCAGAAAATTACAAAAGTCTTTTAGTTAAATTTTTATTCTCTTGCCCATCTGTACATTTTACTGTGGAAATGAGAAAAAAATTGTTTGGTAAACTTAAAAGCAGAATGTGCTATAAAATGAAGATTCTTCACTCCCCAGCTTTGGTTACCAGAAAGTAAACACTTCTGTCAACACATGTGTACAACTAATAGATTCTTGAGGCCATAGCGGGTAGAGCAATGGAAAATGAGGGAGAAGAGAGCACATTGTACAAAATAGTTAATTGCTCAGGAAAACAAAAGCCTGCAGGAGACAGAGTTCTTCACAAGAGGTCCTTTTCTTTGCCAGTTAGTGAAATGAATGTGATGGATGGAAGGCAAGGGTAACAGGTTTTCACTGTGACTAGTTTCTAGTGACCTTTATGAGCAAGGGTTCTCTTCTACCTCACGTTAAGACAATGCATAAAAGTAAGTTTTCAGTAATCCCAAAAGGACTCAAAGTTAGCCTGTCCCAGCAGTTACCTTATATAAATTCTGTGATACAGTTCACCTTCCGCAAAAATAGAGTGTAGATCATTACTTTCCAACAGTCCTGTAAAGAGACCTACTTTACCACACTTCAGGAAAGTTAACGTTCTAGATCTTGAAGAGTCTTTCTGGAACGTGAAGTAATTTGAGGTTTTCATCTAGTAGCGCTGTTAACTCTGGTATTTTTTTTAGGTCCGTGGGGCAGATGCATGGGAGACGGATGTGGCCCAGGAGGCATTCAGACCCGGGCTGTGTGGTGTGCGCACGTGGAAGGATGGACAACGTTGCATACAAACTGCAAGCCGGCCGAGAGACCCAGTAACCAGCAGAACTGCTTCAAAGTCTGTGACTGGCACAAAGAGTTGTACGACTGGAGGCTGGGACCGTGGAATCAGTGTCAGCCGGTGATTTCAAAAAGCCTGGAGAAACCCCTGGAGTGCGTTAAGGGCGAGGAAGGCATTCAGGTGCGGGAGATAACGTGCATCGAGAAAGAGAAGGACGTCCCTGCGGAGGATATCATCTGTGAGTACTTCGAGCCCAAGCCGCTCCTGGAACAGGCCTGCCTCATCCCGTGCCGGCAGGACTGCATCGTGTCCGAGTTTTCCGCCTGGTCCGAATGCTCCAAGACGTGCGGCAGCGGGCTCCAGCACCGCACGCGCCACGTGGTGGCGCCCCCGCAGTTCGGCGGCTCGGGGTGCCCGAACCTGACGGAGTTTCAGGTGTGCCAGTCCGGCCCCTGCGAGGCCGAGGAGCGCGGGTACAGCTTGCAGGTGGGGCCCTGGAGCGCGTGCTCGATGGCCCACGCGAGACAAGTGAGACAGGCCAGGAGACGCGGCAAGAGTAAAGAGCGGGACGCGGACCGACGGAAAGGGCTCCGGGATCCAGAGGCCCGCGAACTGATCAAGAAGAAGAGAAACAGAAACAGGCAGAACCGCCAGGAGAACAAACACTGGGACATCCAGATTGGATACCAGACCAGAGAGGTTATGTGCACGAACAAGACGGGGAAAGCTGCTGATTTGAGGTAAGGTGTCTCTCTGTCAAGACCACGGGTTCGAGAGTATTTAAGACCTGTGGTTGGAAGTTCTGAAATTCGAATGTGTGTCCACCTAGGGCGAGCCATCCCCAAGGGGGGCATTTTTCTGTTTAAGGCACTTAAATGTTTGTGGGTTTCCTGAAGTTATTTCTGTTTTGTTCATACTAAGCACTCTACCACTAGAGTACATTTAAATTTTCCTGTCAGAATCTAAAGCTTAGGAGATTCTCTATGAGATGATACTGATTCTTTAAGTCAGCAATGCTGTTTTCCACCCATAAGAAGAGAAAAAAAAGACACAAAAAGGGCTGGAGTTTAGGAATGTTCAATTCCTATTTTAGTGAGACTAAGGCACACTTGCAATTTCTAAGTTTATAGCATTTTCAGAATTATCCTATAAACAAAATCTAAACCACCACCCAGGGAGCTATTTGTAAGAATAATTCCTTTCACATTTTATAAAATGGAATAACTCCCCAGAGAAGAAAAGGGGGAACCAGCAGAAAATAAGGTAAGTATAAGTTATTTAATCATGAGTAGCTTCATTTAGAAAACATGTAATTAATTGGCTGCATTGTCTAGACAGAAATTATTTGTCAAATTATCTCTGGGTAAACAAGGACTGTATTATGAAAGACTTTCTCATGTATGATTTATTTCTTGTGAAAATATTCATTGAGGATTATCTAAAGGATAGGAGGTTCTCTGATATTCTAAATTTTGCTCGTGGATAAGCCAGACCATCTGGGAGTGGCTTATCTGGATCATTTGCATAATTGCTTCTTCTGAAATATTTAGGCAGCTATGATTTGGAGTGAACTGAGAGAAATTATGGTAACATCACTCAGAATTTTATATCATATTTATTGTAGAAATGACATTGAAAGTGTCATCTCCTCCATCACACAGTCTGTTCTCTTGATTAAAAACACATAAGATAAATTTCACAGAAGTCTCAATCCATGTACTTCTGGTGAGCATCTGGATCGTTTTCCTTATGGCCCCTGGAAATCTTGTAATAGATCACGTTTTCCTGTTTACTTTGGCTCTTGAGAATATAAATAGGACTGTGTGGCATGCCTGTTATTTACTAACCACCCCCCACCTCCCCACCCCCACCACTGGCTTCTTTTTCTCATCCTGATTATTTTCCTTCATTCATTCTTGTCTAATGATTTTACTGTCGATGGATTTTGAAAGCTGACTGAAAGCCTTTTTGAAGCAGGATACAATTGAAATAAGTGAGAAAACAGACAATTGATATATCTGCCTAAGACATTTTCTCTCATCATAATGTTGTTCTGGTTGCTATTTTTAGGATATTTGCTACTCCTTTTTTTTTACTTATACAATTGTATTTTCTTTCAGCCATACAGTAATTTGCTCTTTCTGTCTATTCAGAAGTTGTTTGTCCAACTATTTTTCTGGTCTTGCTAAAGTATACTTTATTACCCAGGTTCCCTATAACCCCTTATATGTGTGTGTGTACCTGTGTGTTCACCTCTAATGCTGTGTCATGTACGTTTTCAGTTCAACCTCTGTTTTGTTTTTTTTTTTTCTTTTCTGACTGACCTTTTCCTGGTGATTTCCTGATCTCTTTTCCTAAAGTATTAGTTATAATAGTTATTTGGCTCCCACCATTTAATTGAATGAGCCTCCAAGGCAACTTTAGTTTTCTCCTGCTGTCACTGGGTTAATATGTGGTAGACAATTTCATGTTGACTACTGAATTAAAAGTATAATTAGAATAGTAGCTACTACTGCATTTGGAAGTAAATAGATTTAAAAATCTGTAGACCTGTCAGGTTATTTTATTAGACATACCATATCTATTCCAATAAAATGGCAGTTGTATACAACTTACTTAGTTTATACTAGAGTACAAATTAAACTTTATGTTAAAACAAATTGCTTCATAATATTTCTCTTATTTGAAGACTGTACAGACTATATGAATAACTCTGGTTAAGAGAGTTAGTTTTAGTAAAGAAGAGACAACAATTAGATATTTTGCCTACATTTTTCTCAAGCATCACACAATATCAGTGAAGCTAATAAAGTGTGAAGAGTAGATGGATAACTCCAGCAAAGAACAGGACCACAGGTGCAAGACTTGATGATTAAAGTGTTTCCTCATATCAAATTCAGAAACAGTTTTATTATGTAAGAGAATAAAAAGTTATTTAGTAAAGCTAAAAAGGCCTATTACAAAACCTAAATAAACTTAATAAATCTAAGAATCTTGGGTAAGTAGTTCATAGTGCAAATAAAATTTTTAGTAGAATTGCTGCTAGAACGTCAAAGCTAAAGATGATAGATTTGCTTTCTGCTTCAAACCAACTAAAATCAATAAGGATGAAAAACGTGAATGAAAGTTCATCTTTTATGACAACAGGAAACAATCACAGTCCCAAACCATAATTGATAGAGAAGATTTGGCCAATGCAGTGAAATTAGATCTAATTGAGAGAGGACAATTAGAGGGACATCGTGTTTTTACATCTTTCATAAGCAGTTAAAATCTCTAAGAGTAGCTTGAAATTTCTGAGGTGCCAAGTCAATGACACATCTTAAAATGGCATGAAGTGTGTTAGTGAAAGGGCTGCTGGAGCATCCTTGGTTTCTGTTTGAAAATAGAATGACATAATAGAAGGACTGGAGGAAATTCAGTATGCCATTATTGCTAAGAAAACACTATTAGTTTGATGGACTAGGGGATTAAAATTTTGATGACCAGTAGAAGAGAGTTATAAAGCATTACACACACCATGACATAGGGGGCTTCCTTGTGAACCTGTGATTTCCAGCCAGGCTTGAATAGAGTCTTAACCTAGGTAAACAGTTATTAGGAAAGTATTGACAAACAGCTCTTCAAGAAACCAAACATATTAAAGGAAATATGGTCTTCTGAATCAAAACCAGAAGTTTAGTGATCAAAAAAGAGTCAAGAAAATAGAATTTTAAAACTGATTTGTCGGAGCTCAAAAAGGATTATAAAACAGTCAAATTTATATTGCATACATCAGTAAGTAGAAGATATTCCATAGTACACGGTATCAGTGAGATGGAAAACAGTTTAAGAACATCAAGTAAATTCCAATTAAAAAAAAATGATGGATCTGGAAACAAAAGAGATCCCTATAAGAAATATTGGGATTCCTCAAGATAAAACCAGAAAAACAAAATAGATAAGAAAAAAAGGAAAGCAAAAGAAGATAAAACCCCCAAAATATAATCGAAGACTTTCCTGAGCTTGAAAAACTTTAATCCACAGATTGAAATTGCAAAGGGCCAATATTCTGCTAGAGGAGACTGATATAATGTTCTCGTGGAAGAACTAATACAGAACAATTTTATGAAGAGAGATAGACAAAGAGACACCAAACCAAAGAACAGAATAATACCCAGTTCTGAAACACTAGAAACATTTCCTTTGTAGTGAAAAGTAAGATAAGGCAGCACATTGTCTCCACTGTTAACATTGATCTGTTGGTATTAGTCAGTGTAGTTGAAAAGAGAAAGAAGTGAAAATTGGAAAGCAGGTGGAAATATTAAGATTTTTTCTAGATGTTTTAGAAAACTCAAGATACTCTATTGAAAAAAAACAGTATAAATAATAAAATATCTCAATAGGATGGGTGGACACAAATATCCCCAAATCAATATATCTCCTAGATGCAAACTGCAATTAGCTAAACATGATGGAAACAAAGTACTAATTCCATTTATAATAGTAAAAAAGTATGTAAATAAACCTACTTATAAAATTTCTGCACAGAGTACCAGACTTGGAAAGGTACAAAAGTAAATGTGTGCCTGTCCAGAACATCTAGTAAATATATCAACTGTTCCTACAGTGTTACTGTAAAACAAACAAGAGAAAAGTAAGTACAAGCCAGGAAAATTCTGAAAAATCAACGTAGAGAGCAAAGACTAATGTCACAAGACAATTAAATGCATTTTATTCTTTAAATAATAATAACAATTTTATGTTAGCTCATGAACAGTCAGATCAGAAAAGAGTCTAGAGAAAAGATCCTCAAAACCTTACAACATGGTGCCAGTGGTGAAGGAGCATTTCCAAGCTGGGGAAAAAGAAGCAATGTAATGTTTGTTTTGTTTTGTGGGCAATTGCTGTGCCATGTAAAGAAGAGGAAGTGGGGAGGGCAGGAAAATTGTATCCCCTTTTCATTGTATACCAAACAAAGTCCAGGTTCATTTAATACTTAAAAATGTTGTGTTTTTAAATACTTGAAGAAAGGATGGAATGTTAAAATCTTAGACTAAGGAAGGATGCTTTAGGCCACAGAATCCAGAGGGCATACAGGAAAAGATTATAGTATTTATTGGAATAAAGAAAACTTTGCTTAGGAAAAATTGTTATCAATTAATATCCAAATCGGAGAAGGCAATGGCAAGCCACTCCAGTACTACTGCCTAGAAAATCCCATGGATGGAGGAGCCTGGTTGGCTGTAGTCTGTGGGGTCGCTAAGGGTCGGACACGACTGAGCGACTTCACTTTCACTTTTCACTTTCACACATTGGAGAAGGAAATGGCAACCCACTCCAGTGTTCTTGCCTGGAGAATCCCAGGGATGGGGGAGCCTGGTGGGCTTCCGTCTATGGGGTCACACAGAGTTGGACACGACTGAAGTGACTTAGCAATATCCAAATAGATAAACAAACAAAAAAAAAGTGTGATATGTAAAACCGACATAGAGCTCATTTTCTTAGTGCTAAAGAACTACAAATCATTAGGGGAAAAGTCCAAAATCTAATGTGAAAATCTGCAAAAGTTCAAGAGAAAGGAAAGACAAACCACACTGAGGAAAACATCTGCAAGACACATTTGATAAAGGGCTGCTATCCAAAATACATGAAGAACTCTTAACACTCAGCAGTAAGAAAGCAAATTACTGGGTTAAAAAATGCACCGGAAACCTTTAACAAACACCTCACCAAAGAAGATATACAGATGGCAGATAAGCATATGAGAAGATGCTGCATGTCATATGTCATCCAGGAGATGCAAATGGAAAGAGTACTGTGATACCGCCACAGACATATTAGAATGGTCACAGTCCAGCACGCAGACAACTCCACAAGCCGGTGAGGACATGGGGCAGCGGGAAATTTCCTACACTGCTGGCAGGAATACAGAGTGGCACAGCCATGTTACTAGACAGACTGGCAGTATCTTACAAAACTGAGTCTACTCTTATCAAATGATTGTGCTTCTTGGTATTTACCCAAAGGAACTGAAAACATATGTCTGCACAGAAATCTACACATGGATGTGTATAACAGCTTTCTTCATAATTACCAAAATCTGCAGGCATCCAAGATGTCCTTCAGTAGGTGAATGGATAAAGAAACTGTGTTGCATTCAGACAACAGAGTATTTTTCAGTGCTTAAAAAGAAATACACCATCAAACCATGAAAACACATGGAGGAAACTTAAATGCATATTACTTTGTGAAAGAAGCCAATCTGAAGAGGCTGCATAGTGTATGCTTCCAACTATATTGCATCCTGGAAATGGCAAAATGACGGAGACAATAAAGAGATCTGTGTTCCAGGGGTTAGATGGAAGGGTAGGATATATAGGCAGGGCACAGAGAATTTTTAGGGCAACAAAACTACTTATTAGTATCATGTAATACTGTGACGACTGACAAACGTCCAAACCCATGGAATGTACAGCACCAAGAGTGAGCCATAATATAAGCAACAGGTTGTGGGTGATAATGATGTGTCAGTGTAGGTTCATCAGTGTCACTCTGATGGGGGATGATGATAGTGGGTGAGGGTATGCATGTGTCGAGGCAGAGGGTATATGGCAACTCTTTGTGTTTTTCACTCAATTTTACTGTGAACTTAAAACTGCTCTAAAAATCATGTCTATTAAATTCAGCAAAGGACAGGATCAGGTCAGAGAAAATATGCTAATCGTCAATCATAATTAAGAAGTATAAAACGTTGTTCCATCTCATTTTCACCTGTCAGATTAACAAATAAAAATGTTTGGTAGTGTATCAGGAATTATAGCCTCCAGGTTTGGTTATTCATTAAAAGGACTCACAGAAATCAGCATATAACTTCATTCAGGGGTAAGATTTATTGCAGTGGAAGGATGCAGAGCAAAATTAGGCAAGGAAAGTGTGCATGCAGAAATGAGAGGAAACCAGAGGCAAGCTTCCAGGGTCCACCCTCAGGAGTTTCGGCCTGTGCCCCTCCAGCACAGAACTGCAACAGCACGGGCAAGGTGGTGTCCCCTGGGGAAGCTCATTAGAGACTCAGTGCCCCCAAGTTTTTATTGGAGTTGATCACATAGGCACTCTCTACCTAGCATGTACAAAACTGCCAAACTCCCAGAGGGAAAACAGTGTTCTCCATAAATCAAATTGCTTAGACAAACAAATTAGTCATTGAGAGCCACTTTATAATTTAGGGCAGTTTTATCATTTAGAGAAAATTTGATATCAGTGTAGGGAACTGCTTACAAGTTAAGTTACCAGATGCCAGCTAATGGCCAGTTCTGCAAACAAGGCCTTTGTTTGGATAGAAGCCTGAGACTTGCTGTTGTATCACCAGTAGTATTTAATTAGGGAAAGAAACCCTCTTTTACACTGTTGGTGGGGGAAAAAAATTGGTAAAAAGTATCTGAAAATAATTTTATAAAATGTGTCCAAATTAAAAATACATGTTCCATTTGGCAGTGATTTTATTTCTAGAATTAAAAAAAAAAAAGTGTGTCTGTGTGTAAATATATGCATAGTTCTCATTATACCATGATTTGTTACAGAAAAACATCTAAAACCCACCAGTAAAGGGCTACTTAAATCATGGTGCTTCCACATGTGGAGGGTTTCCAAGGTGGCATTTGTGGTAAAGAACCCGCAAGAGACATAGGAGATACGGGTTTGATCTGCTGGGTTGGAAATGTCCCTTGGAGGAGGGCATCACAGCCGACTCCAGTCTTCTTGCCTGGAGAATCCCATGGACAGAGGAGCCTGGTGGGCTATACCCCATAGGGTCTCAAAGAGTCGAACATGACTAAAGCAACTTAGCAGGAATGCCACATACGGAATGCCATTGCAGTTATTACCAAGTGAGGTTATGTATCTCAATACAGACTGCTATAACAAAGTATCATAGACTAGGTGCTTTATAAATAACAGAAAAGATTTTTTGTCTCACAGTTCTGGAGGCTGAGAAGTCCAGGATCAAAGCATCAGCAAATCTGGGGTATGATAAGAGTCCTCTTCCAGCGTGCAGGCTCCTGACTTCTCACTGTATCTTCTTATGGCAGAATTGGGGAGAGAGCTCTCTCTAGGGTTCCTTTATGAGGGCACTAATGCCATTCATGAGAGCTCCATCTTCATGATTATCTCCCAAGGTCCCAACTCATAGAATCACATGGAGGGTTAAGGTTTTCATCATATCAATTTTAGGGGGACACAAGCATTCAGTCCATTGCAGTATGTGACTTCTACTTAAACTTAGATAAGAGAGTAAGGGGTTAGGGTTTTAATTTCCTGCTTTGAAATTAGCCAGAAACACCGATAAAAGAAATAATCACTTTTATTTATAGTATTTAAAAAAAGGAAGTTGAAAAACATATCCACATGAAAATTCCTGCAGAGTACATCATGAGGAACGCTGGGCTGGAAGAAGCACAAGCTGGAATCAAGATTTCCAGGAGAAATATCAATAACCTCAGATATGCAGATGATACCACCCTTATGGCAGAAAGTGAAGAGGAACTAAAAAGCCTCTTGATGAAAGTGAAAGAGGAGAGTGAAAAGTTTGGCTTGAAGCTCAACATTCAGAAAACAAAGATCATGGCATCTGGTCCCATCACTTCATGGGAAAAAGATGGGGAAACAGTGGAAACAGTGTCAGACTTTATTTTTTGGGGCTCCACAATCACTGCAGATGCTGATTGCAGCCATGAAATTAAAAGACGCTTACTCCTTGGAATGAAATTTATGACCAACCTAGATAGCATATTAGAAAGCAGAGACATTACTTTGCCAACCAAGGTCCGTCTAGTCAAGGCTATGGTTTTTCCCGTGGTCATGTATGGATGTGAGAGTTGGACTGTGAAGAAAGCTGAGTGCTGAAGAATTGATGCTTTTGAACTGTGGTGCTGGAGAAGACTCTTGAGAGTCCCTTGGACTGCAAGGAGATCCAACCATTCCATCCTAAAGGAGATCAATCGTGGGTGTTCATTGGAAGGACTGATGCTAAAGCTGAAACTCCAATACTTTGGCCACCTCATGCGACGAGTTGACTCACTGGAAAAGAGTCTGATGCTAGGAGGGATTGGGGGTGGGAGGAGACGGGGACGACAGAGAATGAGATGGCTGGATGGCATCACCGACTCGATGGACATGAGTTTGAGTGAACTCCGGGAGTTGGTGATGGACAGGGAGGCCTGGCGTGCTGTGATTCATGGAGTCACAAAGAGTCGGACACGACTGAGCGACTGAACTGAACTGAACTGAACTGAAATGAAGGAGGAATCGAGGACTTAGAGGTGTGAAGGAGATTCCTTTAATTAGGACCCAATCCAGGAAGATCCACTCAAGAATCTTTTCCTTTGGAGTATCTCAGTCCTGCTAGATGGGCATAGGGCCATCACAGAGGAGATGGGGAAAGTCCCTTAGGAGCCAATTCCACATCTGTGTACCACAGGGGAAGTGCAACCCTAACCCCTCATCTCCTGGCTGAGTTAAATTGTCAAAAGTGAAGTGGGAAAGAAGAGGGTATAGGAGGCAGACATTTCTAGATTGTAGCAAGCATAGTTTTAAAGCTCTTAAGATTTAAGCCTTGGCTGTAGGTCATGCTCACCTCTGGAAATCTTTTAGCTGTCCCAGCTCACCAGTTCCTGGGTCGACATTTCAAAGGCATATATTTCAGGAAGAACTATGAAATCTTCTATATGTAATACAAAGCATTTAGTCAAAGTAGGACCTACTTTCGAAAATATCTTCCATCTGAACATGCCTTGTTTCGTTATGTTGTCCAACAAAGGCAATTGGTTGCAAGTTTAAATCCAATAGAAGCAATGCTAAGAAGTATGGGAAATTCAGCCCAGTAAATTCCTGAGGGAATAAGATAGGATTTAAAACAAATTTCTGTTGGCTAAACCAAGAAAATGTAGATTTATCAAGCTTATAGATAACTCCATATATCAGACATTTTAGGCACAAATATAGAAGGATATAAAAAAAATCTCAATCCATATATATAGTCAACTCATCTCTGACAAAGAAGCAAAAGCAATACGCTGGAGCATGGATAGTCTCTTCAACAAATGGTGCTGAAACAACTGAATATCCAAGTGCAAAAAAAATTCTAGACATAGACTTTACACCCTTCACAAAAATTAACTCAGCCTCCAGCAAACAAGATACCCTTTCATAGGTGAATGGATGAGCAAACTTTGTTTACATTCAGACAATGGAACATTATTCAGTGCTGAAAAGAAATGAGCTATCAAGTCATGAAAACACATGGAAGAAACTTAAATGCACATTGCTAGGTGAAGGAAGCCCATCTGAAAAGGCTACGTACTGTGTGATTCTAACTATATATGTCATATTCTGGCAAAGGCAACACTATGGAGACAGTAAAAAGATCAGTGTTGCCAGGAGTTAGATGGGAGAAAGAGGTGAAAAGGGAAGGCTTTTAGGGCAGTGAAAATACTGTGCATGATATTATGATGAATAGATGCCATTATACTTTCATTCAAACCCATAGAATGTACACCACCATGTGTGAGCCGTAATGTAAACTAGGGACTTTGAGTGATAATGATGTGTCAAAGTAGGTTCATCCTTGGTTAAAAAAACAATGTACCTTTCTAGTGAGTGATTTGATAATGGGAGAGGCTTTGCATGTGTGGGGGCAGGGAGTACATAAGAAATTTCTGAGCCTTCCTCTCAATTTGTGGTAAATTTAAAACTGCTCTAAAATAAGTAGTCTTTTTTAAAAAAACAACACTACCTAATACATGAAGAAGAAAATAGTAACTCCTAGAAATACTGACACATTGGAATATTTTTCTCTGAGTTTTGTTACCAATTTTCTTTTTTTTAGTCTCTATATAAATGCATCTTAGCATTTCAGTAGTGATGAATCATGCTCAAATGACTGATTTTTTTTTCTAAACTCATGCTTTTTTTATATACCCTCTCAACTTCAAAATTAAATCTTATTGAGCAGGAAATTGTATTTCTTCTCAACACAATCTCTTTCTGCGTGTTTCCTGTTAGAATATTTGTTAACTACTCCATCCTTCTCTTTTAGGCTTGCTGTCTACAATGGTCATGTAAAAGCTACTGGCTTTACAACAGTCTGAAAATTGTAAAATTTAAGTAATGCGTAATTAAGAGAAATACGTACTTAGTAAGAATAGGGAAACCAAGCCCTCGTGGCTGCACACCATTGCACAAGTCATTTGAACTTTGTGGGACTTAAATTTTTTCACCCATAAACCATATGTGTGGACAATGTTAGGCAGTGACGAGTGAAAGAAGGAGGGATATTAAAAATTCTTCCAAGTTTTGTGATGACAGTGAACCTTGCACCAAAATCATGCCTAAAATTGTGGCTGTAAAACTGTATATATTTTTCTTAGCAGAAAGTTAATTTTCAACATGTTCCACAAATCACTTGATTGTGAAACACGGAAATGAGTATCTATGGAGGGCTTGTCGAATAAGACAGCTGTCCTGGTCTTGAAAGTATCTGCGTGGTTTTTACTTGGTTGATGTGCTATATGGTTCCTGAGGCCTGTTCCCAAGCTATAACTGTGAATCAGTGAAATTGAAAATCTTATCCTAAGCTTACCAAAAAGGAGGTAGTAAATTGCCCACTTTTTAAAAGTAATACTGACTATTTTTAGGTTACTCAGGATCCATTTATAAAATTACTACTTCTCATGCATAAGTAGCAGGCTTTTAGATTAAAAAACTTGCTGTAATATCCCATGTTGATTTGCCTGCCAGATAACTCACCAGTATTTCTCTCCATCATGCCTCAGCTGCATTCTGGCCACATCTTACTAGAAAAATAGTCAGTATGTCTACATTCTTTTGTAGATAATATATGGCTAACCAGAAAACCTTGACTTTTCTCAAGCCGACCGGATATAGATTATATTTACTCTCATAGAGTCACTCTTAACCCTTACAGATCCCACTTAGGTGCCTGGAGATTCATCTCATATTAATAAGATTAATAAGATTCATTCATATTAATATTCATATTAATAAGACTTCCCAGTTCTTTTCTTCCTGGTTGAACTCGACCCACGGGAGTAAGTGAGGTCTATCAGAAAGTGGGAAGAGGATGATTGGGGTATTCTTTCTGCCTTCTTGGGTCAGCAGTGGCTGAATTTTTCTAATAAAATACTTCACCCTTTGCCTAGCAGCCTTTTCCTATGGCTCTCCATCTGTCTCAGTGCTGCTAAAATCCTTTTCTTGGTCTCTTGATAAACCTTGGGATGATAAATTTCTTCGTTGTTTAAGCCCCAGGGTGCTTCGCCATGCCTTGACAATATAACACTGCCCATGCTGTTGTTAATAATGCTTGTATTGAACTCTTCTGAATTAACTCCTGTAAGTCTGAAATTTGCTTTCTTGCTACCCCTGACATACACTGGAATATAGTTTCAGAGCCAGAGAACTACTTCTATGTCATTGCTGATTTACTTGTTAATTAACTTAGTCTCTATTTACTCCCATTCAACTAAGTGCCTGGCCAATAATCAGCCTTCAATAAATGTTTGTCAAATATTAAAATTTAAGAAAGTATTTAGTCTTAGAACTTGAACCTTTTAGTGAATAGTAGGGAGTCAAGTAAGGCCAGTAGGAAAATGGAAACTTCTGCAGATTATTGAATAACCAAAATACTCAACTAAGAGAATATAGAATATATATAATGTAGAATATAGATATTAGGCCATTCAGGTGACATCCCTTAGGATAAATTTCAATATCATTGTGCCTGTTTAACACCAAAGAATGGCTGTTGCATAGTTAGATAAAATATATTTCTATAAAAGTTTAAAAATGTACCATTCCTAATACTGTAAATGTATCCCTGTAGGTTATAGGCATTAGTATATTTAGCTTAATCTTTAGTCCATTTATTAGCTTTTTTACTTATACTATAAGCATATTATTTCTGTTCACATCTTGAAGCCACTAAGCTACTTAAACTTATTCTTACCTATCAATTAGTTGGTGTTGATAACAGCAAACTAAAAGGCCGATATAGTCAATATCCGCATATATCAGATTCAAAAAAAGCAGTGTGGCCCTCAGGGTCACTTCTTATGTCCTAAGGTACCACTGTCTCATCATGCCTGGGTATCTTCATCTCTTGTACTCCTAGGAATGTTTGTTACCTCCCAGGAATGTTTTTTTATTTAAATGATGATCCTATCATGGGATAGTTTTGTTTGTTATTTTTTTTAAGGCAACTCTTAGGTAGCTTTTAAAATATGTTTAACTTAAAGGAAGGCATTTAAGGCCAGGGGCTAACCTTAAACCACATTGTAGACATCCCTGCCTCTTGCTCCTTCATATAAACTTTACATAAAGTTCATTCCAAATGCCTTTCCTCAGAGCTTTGTAATATCTCTCATTTGATTGTTCTAAGTTTAGCTTTCTCCCTTGAGCTGGTGTGAGAGCTTGTTTCCTTGAGAAACTTCCTGGAGCGGGCACTTCCTAAGCAGCATGGCCATGGATTGGGCAGTGACCTTGCGTCTCCTTGGCAGCAATTTTGATCTCACCCATTGTTCTCTTTTATTTGCTGGATTTCTACCAGCTTTATATGGGTAGTACTGAATCTCTCTCTGACTGGAATATAACAAGAATTTCAATGGGAGGAAATAACTTTCAAAGGAAAAGAAATCCATGTGGGATAAAGATTTTAGCAAAGCATTAATGCATTATTTGAATAACCTAATTAAGAATATGCTCACTCTTAGAATCTACTAACACATTGTGTCAGTAACTTCATGTTTATATCTTATTTCCTCCTTAAAATTGTTGCTTACAATACTGGGCATTATTTTAGGCCTCTTATCACACTTTCACCTCGCTATGTTCTTTATTGTTCTAATTTTATTTTATTGCAGAGCAGTTATCCAGTTTTACCCCAAAGATTTTTTGACAACTGTTTTTTCCTCTGTGTTGTATAAGTATCTGGTTATTGATACTACATTTTGAAAGAATGTCATCATGGAAAATTTGTTCGGGTAGTGTTTACCAGGATAGCGATTGAATTGTAAATGAACAAAATCACTGCACTGTGCTTAATACAAATAGCCATTGTACTCTGAAGATCTTGGAATGTTGGTACAATTATGTCCAGTGTAAAGAACTGGAACAAAGAAGCATGTTTTTGATTTTAAAAAATCAACCTTGACCACTGATAGACAAGAATGCATTAAATTTTGCTTTGATATTACAAAAAAACGTAATAAAGCTTTGAAAAGGCCTCTAATATCTTAAAGTCAGACTACTGATTGATGTGTATCATATAGGTAATGTTGTTGTTCAGTTGCTAAGTCATGCCCGACTGTTTGCTATGCCATGAACTGCAGCTTCCCTGTCCTTCGCTATCTCCTTAAGTTTGCTTAGACTCATGTCCATTGAGTCAATAATGCCATCCAACCATCTCATCCTCTGTCGTCCCCTTCTCCTCTTGCCCTCAATCTTTCCCAGCATCAAGGTCTTTTCCAATGAGTCAGCTCTTTGCATCAGGTGGCCAAATGTATATGTGTGTATGGACAGATAGACAGCACTCCTCTTGACAGATGGATATAGATAGAGATAAAAGGGATATAAATTTTAATTCAAGAGTAGTAACAATTTATCAGAAATTTTTTCAATAATACAAAATTTGTATACTGTCAGGTTTCATATAAGAAATGATATACTGATACGTTTTGGATTTTGCATAGAGTTTTAGAAAGCTCATCAGAAATGCTGTTCTCTAGCAAGTTCACATCCATCAAGGATCCTGTAGAGTAAAAATTAAACAAGAAATAGGTGAACTAAAATATGGTAGACACTATATAGTTCCAACTCTATATAAAGCATTGTCCCTTTACTTGATATCTGAACTTTATGCATGAGAAACAAGAAAAAAGTGAAAAACTAAGCAAAATGTATGGCAAAACCAACCAATATAATATTGTAAAATAATTAGTCTCCAATAAAAAAAAATAAATAAAAATTTAAAAGTTACTATAACTCAATAAATAAGTTTCTGTTGGGAAGTTTCTCGGGAAGTTTCTGTCCTTTATGAGTTGTATAATATATAGATCATAGTTGCTAAAAAAACACCTGATGAAAAGATAAATCTGATATAAAATGACTATAGTTTTCAAGAGAAAACTGCATCTATATTGATTAGAATAATTTGATAAGGCAACAAAATTTAACAAAGTTCCCAAAAGTGAATTGTGTTTACCTAGGTCTGGTGTGATAAGAAAAGTGAGCATTCCAAGTAAAGCATAGTTTTTTGAGAAAAATCTCAGAACTAGGAAGGAGCAGATCATCTCTAGAGGGTGGTGAAGATAGTAACACAAAAAATTTGAAGGGCTTTTTTAGTAAGCAGAAGCAGGAGCAGAATTATGTTCACAGACATAAATGGCATGCAGAATGGATTGGAGGGCCCAGATGTTAGTGTATAGGCAGCCTTGACTAGGTCATGTTAATAATCCAAGAATGGGGTGAGGAATGTCTGAATCGTGGTATCAGTGCTGGTGATATTGCGGTCAAACATACAACACAGAATCAGTTTAGGAGGAATTCAGTCTTGGCAGTTTCCATTGAAAAATCTGATTCTATCTTCAATCTCTGTCTTCTGTGAGCCTCTGATTTCCACAACTCTGAACAATAAATAACAACATGCTAGGATAGCTAGGTTAGCTAAAATGAAACACTGACAAGTCATAGAAATAGGAAGAAAAGAAGTTGCCTTACTGTTTTGGTGGTCAGCTATTTCATGCTCCTCAAATAACATATGGAGAAGGCAATGGCACCCCACTCTAGTACCCTTCCTTGGAAAATCCCATGGATGGAGGAGCCTGGTAGGCTGCAGTGCATGGGGTCACTAAGAGTCGGACACGACTGAGCAAGTTCACTTTCACTTTTCACTTTCCTGTACTGGAGAAGGCAATGGCACCCCACTCCAGTACTCTTGCCTAGAGAATCCCACAGATGGGGGAGCCTGGTGGGCTGCCGTCTATGGGGTCGCACAGAGTTGGACATGACTGAAGCAACTTAGCAGCAGCAGCAGCAAATAATATATAGGCTTTAAACTGGCCATTATATTTGGGGTACCACCTACAAAATAGATCATAGCCAAGAATGCTATGGTTGATGCCAAACCACTAAAGCTGATCCCTAACTGCCTCTGTGCATAAATTTTCATGATGATGATAAGTAAGGTTTTCCTCTACTCTTTGTTCAATATGTCCATGTCACTTTGATCCTTATCATTATGTATGCTTGCCAAATTCTACCTTCTGCAGGCTCAGTCCTTTCAGAAAGGAAGAGAAAGGGATGCAAAGAGATTCCTTTTTAATAATTACTTCATTCTACTTATTCAGTTCAGTTCATGCAGTTCAGTCACTTTGCAACCCCGTGGACTGCAGCACGCCAGGCTTCCCTGTCCTTCACCAACTCCCAGAGCTTGCTCAAACTCGTGTCCATCGAGTCAGTGATGCCTTCCAACTATCTTATCCTCTGTTGTCCCCTTCTTCTCCTGCTTTCAGTCTTTCCCAGCATCAGGGTCTTTTAAAATAAGTCAGTTCTTTGCATCGGGTGGCCAAAGTTTCAGAGTTTCAGCTTCAGCATCAGTCCTTCCAATGAATATTCAGGACTGATTTCCTTTAGGATGGACTGGTTGGCTCTCCTTGCAATCCAAGGGACTCTCAAGAGTCTTCTCCAGCACCACAGTTCAAAAGCATCAGTTCTTCGGTGCTTAGCTTTCTTTATACTCCAGCTCTCACATCCATACATGACTACTGGAAAAACCATAGCTTTGACTAGACGGACTTTTGTTGGCAAAATAATGTCTCTGAATTTAATGTGCTGTCTAAGTTGGTCA
The DNA here is from genome assembly GCF_049115385.1 of Moschus berezovskii. Lineage (NCBI taxonomy): Eukaryota > Metazoa > Chordata > Mammalia > Artiodactyla > Moschidae > Moschus > Moschus berezovskii. Next base: position 26,194,463 of record NC_142462.1, on the reverse strand, counting down.
TAACTTTTCTTCTAAGGAGCAAATGTCTTTTAATTTCATGGCTGCAGTCACCATCTGCAGTGATTTTGGAACCCAAGAAAGTAAAGTCTGGCACTGTTTCTATTGTCTCTCCATCTATTTGCCATGGAGTGTTGGTACCAGATGCCATGATCTTAGTTTTTTGAATGTTGAGTTTTAAGCCAGCTTTTTCACTCTCTTCTTTCACTTTCATCAAGAGACTTTTTAGTTCCTCTTTGCTTTCTGCCATAAGGGTGGTGTCATCTGCATATCTGAGGTTATTAATATTTTTCCTCGCAATCCTAATTCCAGTTTGTGCTTCATCTAGCCTGGCATTTCCCATGGTATACTCTGCTATAAGTTAAATAAGCAGGGTGACGATATACAGCCTTGACTTAACTCCTTTCTCAGTTTGGAACCAGTCTGTTGTTCCATGTCTGATTCTAATTGTTGCTTCTTGACCTGCACACAGGTTTCTCAGGAGACAGGTAAGGTGGTCTCGTATTCTCATCTTTTTATGAATTTTCCAAAGTTTGTTGTGATCCACACAGTCAAAGGCTTTGGTATAGTCAATAAAACAAAAGTAGATGTTTTTCTGGAATTCTTTTGCTTTTCCTATGATCCAGTGAATGTTGCCAATTTGATCTCTGGTTCCTCTGCCTTTTGTAAATCTAGCTGGAACATCTGGAAGTTCATGGTGCACATACTGTTGAAGATAGTTTGAAGAATTTTGAGCATTACTTTGCTAGCGTGTGAGATAAGTGCAATTGTGCGGTAGTTTGAACATTCTTTGGCATTGCCTTTCTTTGGGATTGGAATGAAAACTGACCTTTTCCAGTCCCGTGGCCACTGCTGAGTTTTCCAAATTTGCTGGCATATTGAGTATAGCACTTTCACAATATCATCTTTTAGGATTTGAAATAGCTCAACTGGAATTCCATCACCTCCACTAGCTTTGTTCATAGTGATGATTCCTAAGGCCCACTTGACTTTGCATATATGGCTCTAGATGAGTGATCACACCATCGTGGTTATCTGAGTCATGAAGATCTTTTTTGTATAGTTCTTTTGTGTATTCTTGCCACCTCTTCTTAACATCTTCTGCTAATGTTAGGTCCATACCATTTTTGTCCTTTATCGAGCCCTTCTTTGCATGAAATGTTCCCTTGGTATCTCTAATTTTCTTGAAGAGATCTTTAATCTTTCCCATTCTATTGTTTTCCTCTATTTCTTTGCATTGATCACTGAGGAAGGCTTTCTTATGTCTACTTGCTCTTCTTTGGAACTCTGCATTCAGATGCTTATATCTTTCCTTTTCTCCTTTGCCTTTATCTTCTACTGATTCCCCACCACTAAGTCTGCCAAAGAGTGTGACTTTGCTTTTTTTCTTCTAGATAATGAGTAGGAAAGAAGGACTTCCAATCAAGGCATAATAGGTTAGTGGGAATGGAAACAGGACCAAGGCAGCAGGAGGCAAGAGAGACTCCTGAGGCACAAAATTTGAGCATACCCTCACTTCTGGTGTCCTGCCAGTACTTCCTTCCGTTTTGCTCCACAGGTGCTTAGCCTGACTTTGCCTAACTCTGCATGAGTCGGGGATGAATTGACTAATGGACCAACTGCTCTCTTCCAAAGGCTGATCATCATCTGTTTCTGTATATTTATTCAGCAAATGAGTCCCTATTATGTGCTTGGTTTTCCCTGGTGGCTCAGCAGTAAAGAATCTGCCTGCCGATGCAGGAGATGTGGGTTCGATCCCTGGGTTGGAAAGATCCCCTGGAGAAGGAAATGGTAACCTACTCCAGTATTCTTGCATGGAGAATCCCATGGACAGAGGAACCTGGCGGGCTACATTCCATAGGGTTGCAATAACCCATAGGGTCACAAAAGAGTTGGGCACGACTTAGTGACTAAACAACAATTATGTAATTAATCTGTTTATTTGAAAAGTAGTTTTACTAGCATTGACCTTGGGTATCCCTGCCTTATAACTTAGATGTTGTAGGGATCTAGCAGAATTTTAGGAAGGTGCAAGGCACGGTGGAATAAAGTTTCAACTGATGCAAAATTATGAATACTTTTTCTTTGAGCCAAAGGGTATTCCTTTGTGAGAGGCCCTTTGAGTCTACTTTTCATTTGTGTCTTTCTTCTCTTCTGTAATTAAGTGCATATATCTAAAGCCTTTAGCAACAGATCCACGTGATGGCATTTTGGAGGCTTTCTCTACTCAGTCTCATTTCATCTGGCTCTGAGTTTGTTCTTCTACAGATACTTATTATTTAACGTAGCATACAACTCATATAAGCTATTCATAATACATGGCTCTTCACTCTGTTATTAGAAAAGAGTAGTGAGGGAAAAATTTTAGGTATTCAGACAGGTTAGTAAGAGAGAGAAGTTAAGGTAGATGAGTCTTTGTTGGATCTTTTAAAGGAAACACCTTACTCTTTTGGTTAGTTTGAAAAAAGGATGTAATGTCACCATCTGCTAGGAGCATACAAACTAACTAGTATTCCACACTCAATGAAGTTTTATGGGGGAAAAAAGAAATCATTTTATGCAACTGATGTAACTGACAGAACACCAGCATCAAACTTAGACTGCCTGGATATAAGTCAGAATTCTATCATTTATTTTCTGATTCCAAAGTGGGGATAATATTCCTGCATTATATATGTATAAGGATTTTTGTGAATATATTAAAAGCTATCTGTGTAAAATTGCAGTGTAAATTGAAGTGGCTGAGCAAAATCTGAATTTTTATTAATAGTTAAGTATGGCTTTAAAATAATCAGATGGCAAAGATCACTAAAAACAAAACCAAAGAAAAAAATGAAAAGAACCACAGCTCTTTCCACCTTAGATTCTTAAAATCCCTTTCAAAAGGGCAGAATTATATTACATAAGAAGAAAGAAATCAATATACAATGATTTACAAAATAAAATAAACATCTTTTAACGTTTATTTGTCTTTAGTATGGTAGGATAAGACCAATATTAATGGTAATATTTACTTTGTAAATATACACATTTTACTGTGAATATGTTTTTCCAATAAACTCACAGAATCTTGGGTTGTACTCACACAGAACAAAAAACCTAATTTAAAATCTAGAAGGATCCAATATATAGTTAGTAAGATATTACCTTTAGCTATATCCTACTAAGCATGAAATAAAACTATTTTTGTAAAAATTATATGATTATGAATAGTCATACTACAAAGGATATTTAAAGATAATTTTTATATGACTTGTGATAGTCAACAAATGTTTTATATATATATGTAATAGCTAATGTCATTGACTATTTTGATCTTCAAATAAATCCACGATTTCCATGAGGAATTACTGCATCACAGATTTCCACTGAAAAATAATTTAGTGACCTACCATTTCTTAATTATTTTGTCTTTGTTTCCCAATAAGACAGTCCTTTTAACATAAAGCTAGATGTAAAAACGGTGCTACATTTATATATTGCTAAATGTCAGGGGCTAATGTCTTCGGCAACCTGTCCATAGAGACAAAGTCTCGGTATTAGTTCAGAGCTCTGTGGAATGTTTCTACATAATACAGATAAATCAAGGAAAGCAAATTAAAAGAAATCTGCAATTAAAAATTAAAATATGAAAGTAAGGATTGTGTTAGAAAATTGTAAAGAAACTGTTACTAAAGGGATGTCATAATTAGAATCATATAAAGTTTATATCTTATCAGGAGGAAAGGAGGGGGAAGTAGAGAACCAAAAGAAATGGAAGCACTGAAGTGAATCAAAACTAGTTTTAATTGAATTTGTCATGATTTGGATGAGGCAGTGTTGAGTGAAACACATAATAGATCGTGTCATGTAATGTTAATTTTGACAACTGTAAATCAGACTAAGAAACACTGTGAAATCATCATGAATGATGCATATGCTCTGCTTTGGCATTTCAGCTTTAGACTTGCAAATTTGATTTCTGGAACTGTTTGCATTTGAACAACCAAAGCAGAGTGTTGTAAAATAAATCCGTTTGAAAAGAAAACATTCCCTAATGTGATTTGCGGAGTTTCTTGGTAAGAGTGCACTGCTGACATATTTTTGCATAACTTCATTCTCTTTTACTTTCATTATGAAGCTGACAGCCTGGAGCCCAGGGGAGCCAGAGGAACAGGAGAAGCTGAGAATAAGTTGGGAGTAGGGTCAGGGTTTGGGAGTAGGTCCTATTTTGTTGCTAGGGTCAGGGCTGTATAATCCACAGTAAGCATTTATTGCTTGTCAGGGACGTTTGCGGAGAATGGAAGGCTGGAAAGGTATAGGTTGTATGAACAGTAATGAGGAGAAAGGTCTGGTACTCTCTTCTTGAGCCGAAATGAAGTGCCTCAGTTGTGCTGTCCATTAATTTACCTTTGATAAGAAGAACGTGTTCTGTATCATTCACGTGCTGTGTTTCGTCAGCTGTAATGGGGACCACTTAAGAGTGTCACTCTAATTGTTGTCCCTGTCCCTCTACTGTGAGAGGACTTTGAGGAGGTGCTTAGTGACAGCTTCCAAAAGATGACAGGGTGTAATCATTAACTTAGTAAATGCAGCCCCTGAAACTGCGTGCATTGTTGTGCATGGATCCTCTCTATTAGAAATGACCACGTTGGCAACGTCAGTTTTAAAAGTTGAAATTTGAGATATGTCTTGTGCCTGTAATCTCTTTATATGCATTATATTTATTTCATTATATGCAAATGCATGGCAATACTTCTATACGTAAATTAAAGACATTAATCTAGGACTGTAACCTTAATAGCATAGGTATATTATTGATTTTAAAAAAAGTTTCTGGTGAATATTGTCCAGAAACTTTTTAAAAGGGAAGATGAAATTTTAAAAAGTTTAGACATCTTAAAAAAACAATATTGTAACTATCCTACAATTAAAAATAAGATAGTAGAAAAGCTTTTAAAAAGTACAATTAATAATAGTGTAACATACTTCAATAACAGAAAATGTTGAGCACTTATTGGAATTACAATTTTCAGGTATCCGTTGAAGAAGAAAGGTATGAAGTACAAATAGAATCGTTTTACTTAGGTAGCTAGTTTTTATTGAGAAAAATCATCACATAATTGATCAGATGTTTGTCATCCCCATGATTTGCTGTTAACAACTTACTTTCCAGACTTGACAGAGAAGTAAACTGGATGTTCTGAGAGTGTTGCAACAGACTAGAACCTCGCTGTAAGTTAGACATGAGTATTACCTAATTGGGATGTGCTGTGTCAGTAACTCTAGCTTATACAAAGGTGGAAATAATGTGAGAGCAGCACAAATAGAATATTATAAAATTATCACATTATTCTAGGAAGACAACAGAGTTAAATATTAATTATATAATCAGAAATTCATAAATATTTTAACTGAACAAATTAGTATCACTTGATACTCCTATTTCCTCGTGCCTTTCTCCGTATCCCATATGGCCTTCAGGGTACAAAGACTGTAAAATAAAGAAAAATATTTGTTCTTTATTCACATGGCTATTTTTTTTAATTTTATTTAATAAATGGTACAAAGCACAATGCCATAAACATTAACAGTTAAAATTTCACCAAATGAAAAAAATACTATAGAATACACAGTTGCAAAAAGCTACATTATTTTACAACTGCCTCAAGTTGCAAAAAGAAAAAAACCCAATGCCATACCTAAGTTATCCCTCTTTCAAAATAATGCCATTTATATTATAAACCACAAGCTCCCCATCAAAAGACGGGAACTGCTTTTGTTAATTCATATATATATATATATGACTGTATCACTTTGCTATACACCTGAAACAAACATAACACTGTAAATAAAATATAGTACATTATAAAATAAAAATAAGTAACAGATCTTAGGGGCTTTACACTGAGTTAGAGTTCCTATCAAAGGGATAACAGCACCACAGCCGCACTGAATCCTTATGAAGGAGACACATGAATGACTGGGTTACAAGAGTTATGGCTATTTTAATGTAAAAATCTAGATATTCCATATTATTTAAATATTCCATATTATATAAATATTCCATATTATATAAATCATATGAAAATTTATCTTTGAAACTTAGTTGTTCATGCCTAGATATAGTAGCAAAAGTCATAGTTTAATCACTTACGAGCATGTTTTTCAGATGTCAGTATTATAAAATTACATTGAAGTTTACATCACTAAGTTTTCAAAATTTGGTATATTTCAGTAACAGTAAATAGAACCGTCTTTTTGTTTCTTATTTGCTGATCACATTTCTTTGCTTTGTGTCCTCTAACTTACATGTTAATATTGCATAATGTGATTACTTTTAAAAATTTATTTTTATTACTCTTCATACACAATTCAGTTCAGTTCAGCCACTCAGTCATGTTCTACTCTTTGCAACCCAATGGACTGCAGCTTGCCAGGCTTCCCTGTCCATCACCAATTCCCGGAGATTGCTAAAACTCCTGTCCATCAAGTTGCTGATGCCATCCAACCGTCTCATGTCATCCCCTTCTCCTCCTGCCTTCAGCCTTTCCCAGCATCAGAGTCTTTTCGAATGTCAGTTCTTCGGATCAGATGGCCAAATTATTGAAGGTTCAGCTTTATCATCAGTCCTTCCAATGAATATTCTTGATTGATTTCTTTCAGGATTGACTGGTTGGATCTCCTTGCTGTCCAAGGGACTCTCAAGAGTTTCCTCCAACACCACAGTTCAAAAGCATCAATTCTTCAGCAATCACCTTTCTTTATGGTCCAACTCTCACATCCATAGCTGACTACTGGAAAAATCATAGCTTTGACTAGACGGACCTTTGTCAGCAAAATAATGTCTCTGTTTTTTAATATGCTGTCTAGGTTGGTCATAGCTTGTCTTCCAAGGAGCAAGAGTTTTTTAATTTCATGGCTGCAGTCACCATCTGCAGTGATTTTGGAACCCAAGAAAATAAATTCTGGCACTGTTTCTATTGTTTCCCCATATATAATAAGCAAAAGATCTGTATTTCTTCTCTTTTATGTCTGTTGTTCTTACTAGTTTATAGTAACTTGTTATGAACTCCGAGAGTTGGTGATGGACAGGGAGGCCTGGCGTGCTGTGATTCATGGGGTCGCAAAGAGTCGGACACGACTGAGCAACTGAACTGAACTGAAGTCTTCATAACGTTCATTAATTTTTTTTCAAATTTGTTAATTTGCTGACTAGCACAAGGTTTAAATTTTGAAAACATCAGATATTTTTTTTTTAAGCTTCCACATTTTCAGTTGAGGTTACGATGGCTTTTCTAGTTAAAAGTTACGTATTTAGTCTCCAAGATTTTCTCATAAGACTTGTGTTGTTTTAATTTCCCCTTTACATCTTTTCTATAAGCTTCCATTTATAAATTTTCCTTCCTTTGGGCATCTATCTTTGTTGGCACCATTTAAAAAGGTCTTATTTTTCTCATTTCCTTAAGCTTTCAGTACTTCAGATTTTTCACATTCTAAATCTGGATTCTCCATTCTGTGCGACTGATCTGTTTATCTTCTGTTCAGCAGCCTGTACATTGCTCTAAAGGGAATATATAGTGTATTTTTCCATATTTGGAATGAAAATTGTGCTCCTTCCTACTTTTTTTATGATTTTCTAGCTAGTTTAACACTGAAATCTTTAATTATAGGACAAACTGTGTTGTGATTTTAACTGGAGTAATTTATATTTGAATATAATTATAAACTATCAGCAAGGCTGTATTATGATTTTCTATTTCTTATACTCTTCTGTTGTGTATCATCCTTTGAAATAATACATTATAATTTGTATATCAATTCTGAATATTTCTAGCTGTCTTTAGTCCTAAATATTGTATAGGTGATTTTTTTTCTTACTGATATAAATAGAATTTTTAATATTTCCATGTCTAGGTGGATAAAGCTGTTGATATTTATGTCTTTAGCTTATATTCATCCACATTGCCAATTGTCTTTTAATTCTAAAAATGTTATATTAGAATCTCTTGCTTTTTCATAATATACAATGGAACCATTAACAGAAGAAATTTTTCTCTAATCTCTTCCAGTGTTATGTCAGTTATTTCATTTGAATGGTATTTTTACTTGGGTGAAAAAGCAGTTTCAACTATAATAGTGATCAGTAAATTTTTTTCCCTGGGGAATTTATTTTCGTTCACTGAAATAATTATTTTTAATTGTTAGTACAGAAGAAGATAATGTGATCTAGATGCATTAACTAGTAATGTGGTATTTGAGTTCTCTTTTATTTTCAGAAGTCTTGCAAATAGGAAACCTCAAATTTATTCTGTGCTTTACATTGGAATTAATATATGGTAAAAATAATTAGAGATGATTGGCCTTATAACATTGGTTGTGCTATACAGTCCATGCAGACTGAATCATGTCTAAGGAAGTGCACAATGTTGTTAGTTAAGCGTTCTTGTTCCAGTAATTACCACTGGAGCTGGAGCAGGTAGTGAGACCTGTGGTCTTCAAATACAGTAATATGTGTTCTACCTCAATAATTGAAGAGAGACTCTTGATAATGCCAATTTTCAATTAACTCTATGTCTTAAATAGCCTATTACTTGAAGAAGAGTAGTTAAGTATTGAAACAAAGTATTGTAATTAATTTACCTTTATCCTAGTTCACTCCCTAATTAGACCAGAGATTAACATCTAACAAAAGGTAAATTTAATATAACAACAAAGGAATTGGTGATTGTTGATATTTGCGATAAATAAAATACTAAATAGTATGAGCTATCAATGTAATTTGCCAACCATGAAAGCATCAGAAATTCATTTCATGTCTTTTTTAGCATTCATATAATGTAGTTATAATCTGTCTACTTCCAATAAGGATTTGAGGGTGGTTTATAATAATAAAGCAAAGTGAATTAAAAAATGAATGAATGATATATATATACACATATATATATAATGTATATCAGAGAATTTATATATGTCAGAAAATCAAAACCCATCTTTGAGAATTTACAACCTTCTGCTCGTTTCATTATTTAATACTTTCCCTTTTGCCTGTTGTTGAGTTGCTAAGTTGTGTCCGACTCTTTTGCGACCCCATTGACTATAACCTGCCAGGCTCCTCTGTCCGTGGGATTTCCTAGGCGAGAATACTGGAATGGGTTGCCATTTTCTTCAACAGGAGATCTTCCCAACCCAGGAATCGAACCCGTATTTCCTGAATTAACAGATGGGTTCTTCCCCACAGAGTTAACACAGAAACCCTCCCCTTTGCTTATTTTCCTTTAAAATAAAAAGGGAAAGAAGCTGCAGAGTTGTATGCTCTCAAGAAAAGTAATTAGAGCAACAGAAGAACTGGACTTTCCAGAGCACTGTGGGCTGTGGTGAATCAGACCTTGGGGAGAGCTAAGAAGGGAATGGCTCAAGTGAGAATGAGAGAGAGGAGAAAGCAAGAGGGAAGGGCTGAAACAATTTAACAGTGAGCCACTTCCTAGGATTTCAGTGAATACAAGACAACAAGCAATTTAATCACTACTGCTGGGGAACACATTTTATAGACTCCTTTTAATGTGTGAGAGAAACTGAGAAAAGACTCAATTTCAACTTTGATTTTTAAACATCATATTTGGATGAGATGAGGCAGTGCCCTCCAAAAATTTATTTATTTATTTATTTTTATTACTGGCTGATAAGTTTATCATAGAATTTTATTTACTTCTTTTTTTAATTTTTTAAAAAATTTATTTAGCACAATGTCATAAACATTAACAGTTAAAATTTCACCAAATGAAAAAAATACTATAGAATACACAGTTGTAAAAAGCTACATTATTTTACAACTGCCTCAAGCTGCAAAAAGAAAAAAACCCCAATGCCATACCTAAGTTATCCCTCTCTCAAAATAATGCCATTTATATTATAAACCACAAGCTCCCCATCAAAAGACGGGAACTGCTTTTGTTAATTCATATATATATATATATATATATATATATCACTTTGCTATACACCTGAAACAAACATAACACTGTAAATAAAATATAGTACAATATAAAATAAAAATAAGTAACAGATCTTCGGGGCTTTACACCGAGTTAGAGTTCCTATCAGAGGGATAACAGCACCACAGCTGTACTGAATCCTCATGAAGGAGGCACACGAATGACTGGGTTACAAGAGTTACAGGAATGAGAGCTGCTCACGTCCCAGAAACTGCAGCTCACAGAAAGCCAACAAAGGCACGAGACACAGACCATTCACTTATGAATGTGTAAAACTCAAGAAAGTCCACATTATTCCTACAACATGTTGAAAGTGCTTCAGAATTCACACAATACCAACTTTCTCATGGTTCTGGTTAAATTACATACGCCAGTTTATAAGAAATGGCAAAATTTTATTTCTGCCTCTCCTGATAGCCTTGGATCAAAATTGTCAGACCATATGGCTGTTTACAGGACCTGTGCCTTAATCTGTGGCTGGTATTTTCACATATGTCATCTTGACTTATAATAAAATTTATATGCCCAATTTAGTGGGAAGATTTGAGACAGAAATCTGAACACCACTCTGAACTAATTCCAGGTGCATTTTGTAATGATACATTTTTCCTCTTAAAAGTAGAGAAGTTGAGAACTAGGGCAACTCCATGAAGGTAGGAGTAGTGAACATGTCAAAATTACAGTGAGTAGTAATGATGTTAAAAATGTGCTTGCACTGGTTCAGGGATATACATATAAAAAGTAAACTGTTAAGAGGTTTTAATCTAGATTTACCATGTAGCACAGGGAATTATATTCGATATCTTATAATAACCTACAGTAGAATATAATCTGAAAAAAATATTCTATTTAAAATTTTTGTTTATAACAATGGAAGTATCACAAGTAAGGAAAATTTATTCAATAAATAGTACTGTGACATTAGTTATATATAATTAGTAACTAAAAATCCTTTTAAAAAATAGATTTAAAACCTACTGTATACAATACAGCAAAATGAATACTAGTCAGATATTTTTAAAACGTTAAATAATTGAGGAAAGTAGAAAAAAACAAATATTATCTAATTTATGGATGGTTTCCTCCATTAAGTAATTAAAATAATGGAGGAAATCACAGAGGTCAAAATTATATAATGTGGTAGATAAAGTACACTGTGTGAGACCAGACAAATCTGGATTAAATCAATGTTCTTCTGCTTACTTCAGACAGACTTCATTGGCCATAATTGCACATTACAATTAGAAACTGGCAACTGAAAGATAGCTAAAAGAAAAATATATACTCTCCAGCTAAAGAGGGGATGAAGCTAAAAAATTGAAAGCCACTTATAAATAATAGAAATTGAGTACATTATAAATGAAAATATATAATTTGGTATTTGGCCAAAACAGTAATTACAGACCTAAGTGAATTTATTAGAAAGCTAGTACTGTATACTGGTCAGTTATCTTATCTGCAAATAATTGAGTCCATAATAGCTAGTTTAAAAGCAGAAAAAGGTTTATTATTGACAACGGACAGAGTGCAGATTTCCAGGGAGAGCCAGCGAAACAAGGTTTGATGCCACATGGCCAGAAGTACTCAGTCCCATAAGGGAGAGCACAAGCAGAGATCAGTGCGTTATTCATTTACTCCCTACTCAGCATCCCAGAAGCCAGAGGCTGCATTGTAGCTGGTGAAGAGTAATCAGACATCTCTGTGACTACTTGCCTTCCTCCCAGGATGATCTCGTTTCTTATGTTGCCTGTGTGTGTGGGTGTGGGTGTGTGTGTGTGTGGGTGCACACTCAGTTGTGTCCAACTCTTTGACACCCCGTGGACTATAGTCCACCAGGCTCCTCTGTCCATGGGATTTTTCTGAGAGTGGTTGCCATTTCCTACTCCAGGGGCTCTTCCCAATCCAGGGATCAAACCCACATCTCTTTCATCTCCTGCATTGGCAGGAGGATTCTTTACAACTGCACCACCTAACTTGCCTACAGTTGTGTTCATAATCCTACCAAGTTGCATACAGTTGCATTTGTTTATGAACTCTAGTTCATATGTGTAACACAAGCTTCAAGGGAACCAGAGATATGTGGTCTTCATCCTTCCAGTCTCTGATGTACATGAGATATGCCCCAAGGAGATTGGAATCAAGTGAAGTAAGACAGTCTGTGCTATTTGCCTTAGTAAGTCATCCTCTTTTTCTGGATGCTAAATATTTATAATACTTTTATTCCATTCTGATGTTTCATATATCAATATGACAACAACATGCTACTGAAATTGAACTAGCCCTCTGACAAAGGAAAATGGTTCACCTTTTCTCCAAATTCTAAAAAGTACTTAATTCTATCCCTTGTAATATTTATTTCTCTAAATCAACTATAGTCCAAAATTTAGGTAAATGTGTATTGTGATATTATCTACCACCAGCATGCCATATAAAAAATAGAAAGGACAATAGGTAGGAAAAATTAATATGATTACTATAAATGAATACATATATACATAATAAAACAAGAAAGAAAAGTGAGCCCAAATTTTCTGAAATTGTTAAAAGGCTCTAGTTGTGATATGTAAGTTAATTCTTTCAGTGTGTGTTCAGTTTTACTTTCACCGAGAATTGCAGCTGTTGGGGATCCTTGCTTGGGGAGATGACACTACCTTGAATGCCCTGTTGGTTGAGATTAGTAGGTCTGCCTTCATAACACTAGACATTGCAGTACCAGGTGTGTGTGTGCTGAGTCGCTCAGTCATGTCTGACTCTTTGCGACCCTAAGGACTGTAGCCCGCAAGGCTCCTCAGTCCATGGGATTTTCCAGGCAAGAATACTGGAGTGGGTTGCCATGCCCTTCTCCATGGGATCTTTCCAACCCAGGGATTGAACCCAGCTCTTCCGCATTGCAGGCAGATTCTTTAATGTCTGAGCCACCATAAACACCTCCATTCTGAAGATGCATCTCCAGTTGTCTGTGTTGAATACAGGATCAATTACCACAACCGATTAAGTAACCCTTCCTTTTTATGCTGATTGATTTAGTGGCACCAAGAACCCAAACAGCCTATTGTTTGCTCAGCTTCCAAACCACTAAAAATAATTTCCTAGTGGAAGAATTCATGATTTGTAAGCCAAAACCTCTTTAGCAGGATGTCAAAAGTCCTGCAAACAAAAAGTTTTTCAAGTGGATCACTAAGTGTGACTCCTTATTCTACCCTTTGGTTCACAGAAACATATACATTGCCTGTGGAAAAAATAGCACCATATATTTGCTACTGGTTCAGGTAAAATATTCCAACTTCACCAACCATTATTTCCCAGATGGTACCTTAACTGAAACATCTTTTGACCATTTTGTCTTTCCATAGGGCCAGTTACTTCTGAATGGTGGGGCTACATGTTAAGACCAGTGGATTCTATTATGTTCATTTCATTACTTTCATTCATTTGCTATAAAATAGGTTCCCTGTGCAGAAGCAGTAGGGTGCCATGACTGAATAAGGCATTTAAATAAGTCCTAGAGGGCAGTGCTGGCAGAAGCATGGTGAACAACGAAGGCAGATTCACAGACCAAGGACTTGTCTGTTCCCTTGAGGTCAAACTGCACCCTACTTGTAAGATTGAAGACTTTATCTGCAGCCAATCACAGAATTGTTCTCACAGAATATGATGCTGTACCAGAGTCCAGGGTTGTCCACTACTGCTGGCAGAATAAACATTCAGAACAGTGGTGTCATTTAGCTTTGATGAAGTGAAGTACGTATTTTGAGCTTGTGCAAAACCTTCATCCTCACCAGCCTGTCCACCTCTTCCATGAACAAGCACTGAGGTAGCTGAAGAAACTGCCTGACATCATGGAGGTGAGGTTCAGATAAAAGGAGCAAGCATGACTTTATGCAAAACTGAGGTTCTCTTTTTTATTAATTTATGTTTAATAGGAGGATTAATACGTATTTAATAGGTGTTACTAGGATTTAATAGGTAGGTTTGTTCCTAAGTATATTATGCTTTTTGTTGCAGCAGTGAATGGGATGTTTCCCTAGTTTCTCTTTCTGGTTTTTCATTGTTAGTGTATGGGAATGCCAGGGATTTCTGTGTGTTAATTTTGTATCCTGAAACTTTACTAAATTCATTGATTAGCTCTACTAATTTTCTGGTGGCATCTTTAGAGTTTTCTTTCTTTATTTTTTTGAGGCAAGGAATTGACTAACCGGGGGGCCAGCAGACTGAGAAGATGGCAGGCTAGTGCCTGAAAATAAACATCTTCTTGGGGTCTGGATGCCAGGTTCTTTTATAGATTAGAGAAAAAGAAACAATGAGGAACTAAAGTCAAAAGGCAGAATGGAGAGGGAGATGCAGTGAGGAAGTAAAGTGAAAGGGTCTTCAGTCTTGCAGAACATCTCCAAGAGAGTGTCTCGTTTTCATATAAAGAAATATGTCATGATATCCTCCTTGGCTCCACAACTGTTGTTTCTACTGAGCCAGGTTCAAAGAACTTGGGGCAAAAGTCTGAAAGAGATTAATTTTTTTTGTTTGCTTGTGTGCTCTCTTGTTTTGATCTTGGCCTCACTCACAACTGTGTGTTAACTTAGTTTACTTAATAAATGGATCAGATTAAAAGTGCTGCATGTTGTGTGTATTTCCTCTATTATCCAGAGGTTTGCTTTGCACTTTGGGTGTCATGTGCCCAAGACTATTGGACACTTAGAAACCTCTCTGTGGTGGGAGTCACTGAATTTTTTTTATCATATCTGTTTGCCACTTCTAATGCCATATATTTCACAAAAGAATCTCGAGTACTTGTCACTGTCTGATGACAAGATTTTATTGGCATAGTCATCTGTATGGCTCTTCTGTGGGATGATATGAGCAAAATTCATGTGGATTAAACTATGGCACTGAGAGTGATGCAGCCCTAAGTTGTAAGATACGGAAAATGCCCTATTGTCCTTACCATGTGACAGCAGAGAGGACAAGCAAAAGGTCAACTGGTTTATAAACAGATATTCATTCTCACTAATAATCAGAGAAATACAAAGTAAGACAACAAAGAGTTAACCAGTATCACCTTTCAGATTTAAAAAACTATTGAAAAGTTTGATAATACAAAGTTTTGGTTCAGATATGAGGAAATGGGACTCATCCACTGCAGATCAGACTATGAATTAGGATTTTGACCTTGGAAGATGACGATCTTGAAATACCGTCAAAATGAACAATCATGTCAATGTATGGAAAAACCAATACAATATTGTAAAGTAATTAGCCTCCAATTAAAATAACAAAAAATGTATGACCCATAAATTCACTTCTGATGCTTTTCCAACTGCTACACTGCATACATGTATTTAAGAACATGTAAATGTCCATTTAAGGATATCTGTGTTTGCATATATGCAGTTTGCATATATCTTTAAGCACGTATGTGATTAAAAAGTAAATATCTGGATACTTGTTTGACAGATTTTGACCTTCACACCCACTTCAAGAATATGAACAGTATCAAAAGGAAAAATGATAGGATACAGAATGAGGAATTCCCCAGGTCGGTAGGTGCCCAGTATGCTACTGGAGATCAGTGGAGAAATAACTCCAGAAAGAATGAGGGGATGGAGCCAAAGCAAAACAAATACCCAGTTGTGGATGTGACTGGTGATAGAAGCAAGGTCCGATGCTGTAAAGAGCAATATTGCATAGGAACCTGGAATGTTAGGTCCATGAATCAAGGCAAATTGGAAGTGGTCAAACAGGAGATGGCAAGAGTGAACATAGACATTCTAGGAATCAGTGAACTAAAATGGACTGGAATGGGTGAATTTAACTCAGATGACCATTATATCTACTACTGTGGGCAGGAATCCCTTAGAAGAAATTGAGTAACCATCATGGTCAACAAAAGAGTCCGAAATGCAGTACTTGGATGCAATCTCAAAAACGACAGAATAATCTCTGTTTCCAAGGCAAACCATTCAATATTACAGTAATCCAAGCCTATGCCCCAACCTGTAACACTGAAGAAGCCGAAGTTGAATGGTTCTATGAAGACCTACAAGACATTTTAGAACTAAAACCCCCCAAAAAAAATGTCCTTTTCATTATAGGGGACTGGAATGCAAAACAAGGAAGTCAAGAAACACCTGGAGTAACGGGCAAATTTGGCCTTGGAGCACGGAATGAAGCAGGGCAAAGGCTAATAGAGTTTTGCCAAGAGAATGCACTGGTCATAGCAAACACCCTCTTCCAACAACACAAGAGAAGACTCTACACATGAACATCACCAGACAGTCAACACCGAAATCAGATTGATTCTATTCTTTGCAGCCAAAGATGGAGAAGCTGTATACAGTTAGCAAAAACAAGACCAGGAGCTGACTGTAGCTCAGATCATGAACTCCTTATTGCCAAATTCAGACTTAAATTGAAGAAAGTAGGGAAAACCACTAGACCATTCAGATAACCTAAATCAAACCCCTTATGATTATACAGTGGAAGTGAGAAATAGATTTAAGGGACTAGATCTGATAGATATAGTGCCTGATGAACTCTGAACGGAGGTTCGTGACATTGTACAGGAGACAGGGATCAAGACCATCCCCATGGAAAAGAAATCCAAAAAACAAAATGGCTGTCTGAGGAGGCCTTACAAATAACTGTGAAAAGAAGAGAAGTGAAAAGCAAAGGAGAATAGGAAAGATATAAGCATCTGAATGCAGAGTTCCAAAGAATACCAAGGAGAGATAAGAAAGCCTTCCTCAGCGATCAGTGCAAAGAAATAGAGGAAAACAGAATAGGAAAAACAAGAGATCTCTTCAAGAAAATTAGAGATACCAAGGGAACATTTCATGCAAAGATGGGCTCGATAAAGGACAGAAATGGTATAGACCTAAAGAAGCAGAAGATATTAAGAAGAGGTGGCAAGAATACACAGAAGAACTGGACAAGAAAGATCTTCATGACCAAGATAATCACGATGGCGTGATCACTGACCTAGAGCCAGACATCTTGGAATGTGAAGTCAAGTGGGCCTTAAAAAGCATCACTATGAACAAAGCTAGTGGAGGTGATGGAATTCCAGTGGAGCTATTTCAAATCTTGAAAGATGATGCTGTGGAAGTGCTGCACTCAATATGTCACCAAATTTGGAAAACTCAGCAGTGGCCACAGCACTGGAAAAGGTCAGTCTTCATTCCAATCCCAAAGAAAGGCAATGCCAAAGAATGCTCAAACTACCGCACAATTGCACTCATCTCACACGCTAGTAAAGTCATGCTCAAAATTCTCCAAGCCAGGCTTCAGCAATATGTGAACCGTGAACTTCCAGATGTTCAAGCAGGTTTTAGAAAAGACAGAGGCACCAGAAATCAAATTGCTAACTTCCGCTGGATCATGGAGAAAGCAAGAGAGTTCTAGAAAAACATCTATTTCTGCTTCATTGACTATGCCAAAGCCTTTGACTGTGTGGATCACAATAAACTGTGGAAAACCTGTATGCAGGTCAGGAAGCAACAGTTAGAACTGGACATGGAACAACAGACTGGTTCCAAATAGGAAAAGGAGTATGTCAAATTTATATATTGTCACCCTGCTTATTTAACTTATATGCGGAGTACATCATGAGGAATGCTGGGCTGGAAGAAGCACAAGCTGGAATCCAGATTGCCGGGAGAAATATCAATAAACTCAGGTATGCAGATGACACCACCCTTATGGCAGAAAGTGAAGAGGAACTAAAAAGCCTTTTGATGAAAGTGAAAGAGGAGAGTGAAAAGGTTGGCTTGAAGCTCAACATTCAGAAAACAAAGATCATGGCATCTGGGAACATCACTTCATGGGAAATAGATGGGGAAACAGTGGAAACAGTGTCAGACTTTATTTTGGGGGGCTCCAAAATCACTGTGGATGCTGATTGCAACCACGAAATTAAAAGATGCTTACTCCTTGGAAGGAAAGTTATGACCAACCTAGATAGTATATTAAAAAGCAGAGACATTACTTTGCCAACAAAGGTCCGTCTAGTCAAGGCTATGGTTTTTCCAGTGGTCATGTATGGATGTGAGAGTTGGACTGTGAAGAAAGCTGATCGCCGAAGAATTGATGCTTTTGAACTGTGGTGCTGGAGAAGGCTCTTGAGAGTTCCTTGGACTGCAAGGAGATCCAACCAGTCCATTCTAGAGGAGATCAATCCTGGGTGTTCATTGGAAGGACTGATGCTAAATCTGAAACTCCAATACTTTGGCCATCGGTTGACTCACTGGAAAAGACTCTGATGCTGGGAGGGATTGGGGGTGGGAGGAGAAGGGGACAACAGAGGATGAGATGACTGGATGGTATCATCGACTCGATGGACATGAGTTTCAGTGAACTCCGGGAGTTGGTGATGGACAGGGAGGCCTGGCGTGCTGTGATTCATGGGGTTGCAAAGAGTCGGACACGACTGAGCGGCTGAACTGAACTGACAATACTGAGCAAGAAGGATTCATCAAGTGATTTCTTGGGAAAAAAAAAAAAAAAAACTACTGCTGTCCTTCACCTCATACCTAATGAGAGGCGTTTTCTCAGGACGTTTCCATTATCTGGGGTTTGGGAATCTAGTTAGATAGGGTTGATTGACGACTTGGGGCTGTGCCCTGGAAGCCTGCAGTGTGGGCATGCACTCTGAGATGATTATGGCAGTTGCTGCCTCCTGCAGACTCCATGAAGACCATGCTATGGTGGGGGAAGACAGCTTGGGGTCATCTCTGTTGCTGGAGGGGCATGAAACCCCAGCAACAAGAGTGTGCTACCTTTCCCGTCAGCAATTCAGATATGATAGCTTGGCGTTGGAGAGCTAGCATGAAGCATCTGGGCTTCTCAGTAGAGATGCTGATAGCAGCACTTAACAGAACTAGAAAGCCAATGGCGGCAACTCTATGTATTTGAAAAATTGTTTAACATTTCAGGGTTGCAGTTACCTTATCTATGAAATGGAAGAGTTAGTTGGGGAAGTATTATCTTGGGTTCCTGTCAAAGAAAAAAAATGCCTTATGTTATTTTTATGATACTTATGGCCAATTGTAGCAGTGCATTCTGGATTATCCTATCACCTTCATCACCCTCCTGTGTTTTTATATATTGCGATTCAGGAAGTGTAAAGCTCAGTAAATAATGTTATAATATTATTAAATCTACCCATGTATTACGTTTGATTAAAAAATACAATCTGTATAGTAGCTTTTCTGAACTAATAAGGAGATTCAATGCCTAGCAAACCATTAAATCGATGTTACGGTTATTATTAATATTAATGAAATTGATCATTAATATTTATTACTGTGTAAGCATTTAAAATACAGTAATTATTTTCAGAAGTAATATAATAGATCTCCTGCCTGAGTACACAGTTACACATTAATGTTAGAATTACTTTAAAGAATAGTCTTAGTAATTAGTTATCATAGAATATATGTGTGATAAAATAACATATTCTTGTCAACTCACCCTGCTAAAATTAAAATCTATATATTTAAAAGTGCCATCTGCATACATTTAAATCATTTCCTTCATCCTATAAAATAAAAATTGGATTCATTTCTTTTTATTGCTCATTAGATATTGTTTTAGATAGATCTTCCCTAACACTTGAAATAGACTTGCAGTAAAACAAAACTGTATTTTAACTGAAAAAAAAAATATCTTTCCAAATTCTGGTAGTTTTGACAAATATATGCAAGTTATTATTGTCCCGATCAGCTTTCCATTTATAACTCAAAGCCCTGTGTGTCTTATAACATGCAAATAGGTATATAAACAGAGAATCTACCCTCTGCCTTTTCTTAATCTTCCTTAAACATCTTGTCCATGTAACTCTGTAATTCAACAAAAGAACTTTCTACCATTAAAGAGAAATAACTTTGAGATTACGAGGTACATCTATTGCAATATAGTGAAGAAGTGATGCAATGAAAATATAGTCGATAACAGGTACTTTTCCATTAAGTTTAACAAATACTCTAGCAGGAATCCCCATATAATCAGAGTGACTTCATTTTTCACGTTTATTTCATTTTATCTAAAGATGTTGATTTTAAAATCCTGTTTCTGAATGTCTTGATTTCTTCCCTGAGTCTTTTGAAGAATTCATTATGGAAAGGCAAATAGAATTATCTTCTTTTAAAAGATTTAGCTTTCCCATTTTTCTCAGTGTGGAAATAACTAGGCAAACTGTTTCTCATTCCACAGAGTGCACATTTCAAGAGTTTATTAAAAAGTTTTTGAGTAGTGGTTTTGAGATTTTATTATAAAGTACCTGTGTCTCAAGAAGTTTTTCTATCTTCTGATTAAAAGCCTCTTCTCCAGTTTTATCACATACAGAACACCCTTTACTACAGGTATGCTCTGTTGACAGTGATTTTTATCGTGCTGGGTTCTCTCCATCATATTGTTTATTAACTGAGTATATGTTATCTATTTCTTGCCCGATATTGAGATATAAATAAACAAATGAATAAATAAGATAACATTACAGTATATGAAAAAGAATAAAGTCCAATAGGGGAGAAAATAGTATCACACATGCAGAAACTTTGGGCTTTCTCGGTAGCTCAGCTGGTAAAGAATCCACCTGCAATGCAGGAGACCCTGGTTTGATTCCTGGATCGGGAAGATTCCTGGAGAAGGGATAGGTTACCCACACCAGCTTTCTTGGGCTTCCATGGTAGCTCAGCTGGTAAAGAATCCACCTGCAATGCAGGAGAGCTGGGTTTGATCCCTGGGTTGGGAAGATCCCCTGGAGGAGGGCATGGCAACCCACTTCAGTATTCTTGCCTGGAGAATCCCCATGGACAGAGAGACCCCTACAATTCATGAGGTCGCAGAGAGTCTGACACAACTGAACAACTGAACACACACAAACTTTAACCCTTGATATTAAAAAAAAATTAATAAGCTTTTCTGCATAAGCTGGAAGTGAGAACCTAGGATTCCCTTTCACTAAAGTCCCTTTAGCCTCCCTTCCTAAGGCCACACCACCCTTCCTCATGAATGTCCAACTAGAGCCTGCTTCAGCACTCCCATACCTGGTCTCTCTTCAGGCAGCTCTTTCTGAATAAGTAGCAATAGTATTTAGGAAATTTCCCTCTCAGGAGTTAGAATTTCTGCCTGCACTTAAGTTTTGCCTGATCTGAACCGGCTTGCCACTCTTTGTCGATCCTGTTGATTCTTAGAGACCAGCTCTGCCACTGTGTCAGAGTGGCTATTTAAAGCAAGGTTCCTCAAATCTAGGTATGTCATTTGCTAATCTAAATTGATATTTTAAATTCCCCACTCTTAAATTCAGTATTGAATAAAAATTTCATCAGCTTGAGCAGGTCTTTGAAATATTAAACTAGCCAGAGAGAACCAGAAACTGAAAAGCAGTGCAAGAGTGCAGTTGGGGTTCTGTGTTTCCATATTCGTGAGACCAAGGATCGCATGAAAGACTTAAAAGTCAGGAGAAAGGATCAATTGGACTCCAAGGCAGCCATTGTGGGTTTTTGAGCAGATGATAAGTTGAATAAATATAAACTTATCAGGTCATTCTGACAGGGGAGTACAGGACTCTGGATACAGGGGCAGATTAAAGAAAAATGGTGGTTTATCCTTTTACTCCTGTCATGGGACATGAAATACTTGCCTCAGAATGATAAGAATGGAAATGGAGATCGAAGGATGATCTGAAATGTCCTGTATAAGGATCTGTGTTAGCTTATTGCTAATTAGCATAAGAGAGAGTTGACAGTGAAGAATCAGGAGGCTTGGAGAAGACAACACAGAAAGACAGTTTGAGGGGAAGATGGTGAGCTCTGTTTGAGAGTGCTTATATTTGAGGTAGATAGAAATAGGTCCATAGTTATTTTAGTTGAACATGGTTATGGATGCTCATCTAAGAGAGTGACAGTTCAGAGAAAATAGAAAAAGACCAGAGACATAGCAAATAAATGGTCATCAAAACAGGAAAAGTGATATTATTTTAGAATAACTACATTATTTTTCTTATAGTTTTATGAATTAGATTCCATGATCATGTTCTATACTACTTTCAATAGTCACTAGGAACTTTGGATTGTCCAGGCACTGGGGAGTTGTCCAAGTCAAATGGTAATTAATCCAGTGTCTATATAGAAAAGAATTTCCAATCATTATTACTGCCCCAAAACTTTCTTGCCTTTAATTCTATTCCTTACCTGAGATATATTAGACTAATTCTCTATCTCTTTCGTATGTTATAAAAGTTATGACAGTTAGTGTTTGATTTGATACTTAGTAAGTCTCCTTTTAAATAATTGATATGTTCTTGTGATTTATAAAAGGATATATATTTGGTTATTCAGATGACCAGAATACATTTCTCATGTATATTTGGTCTTCATCATCCATAGTTTCTGGCTCAGGGTTCCCCAAACCATAGAAATTCTTCAGTGTAGATAGTGATAAAAGTGTCTTTGTTATGTCAATAGGTGATTTTTGAAAAGGACCTGAGGGGAGGGGCTAGTTGTCGGTGGAGCCAGCTTGTGATGGAAGGGTTGGAACTCTCAATCCCGTCTTCCCCCCCTTCACCTTCCAGCAGAGGAGAGGGGCTTGAAGTTGAAGCAGTTGCCAGTGGCTAATGATTTAACCAGTCTTGCTTCCTTAAAAACCCCCAGAAAGATTGTTTTGGAGTGTTTCCAGATTGGTGAAGAAGTGCAGGTGCAGATGGAATGACAGGCCTGGAGACAGCCTGGAAGCTCCACACCCTCTCCATACCTTGTCCTGTGCATCTCTTCTGTCTCTCTCTTCCTGAGTTATAGCCTTTTATTAAATAAACCACTATTCTGGTAAGTAAAATGTTTTTAACTCTGGGTTCTGCAAACTGTTCTAGCAAATTATTCAAACCCGAGAAGCAGAGCCTTGGGAATCTCTGGCTATAGTCAGTCAGTCAGTACAGGAGACACCCTAGCATCTGAAGTGAGAGGGTAGGGACAGTCTTGTCGGACTGAGCCTGTCACCTCTGAAATCTGACACTGTCTCTGGGTAGAGAGTGTCAGAAGTATTGACCTCCTGAACATCCAGCGAGTATCCAAGAATTGCTTATTGATGCTGCACACTCCCTCCCCTGCCACACACACACATTAGAAATTAGATGCAGAATTCAAAATAATAGCTAAAATATTTCTGTGGCTATGTTTCCCTTCTCTTTTCCTTTAGTCTGAGTTTTGAAAAAAGCGACAAACATTCCTTAATGCTGAAGAGGGCCTTTAATGAAAGGAATTGCCCAAATCAGTCATGCCAGGTAACACCATTTTAGAAGTCTGGTAGGTAGTTCCCACCCTGGCTCAGAAAGCTATCTACAGAGTTTTCACTGGGGGCGGCTTTGGGATTGTCATGGAACTTCACTGTGGTTCTCCTATTGGAACAGCTTGGGTGATAAGGAAGCAGCTGCACACAAGCATTCGCTGCTTGAAAGGATAGAAAATGTATGTACTGGCCCTTCCAGGGAGGCCTCGCTGCTGGAGCGGTTAGCCCACTACTTCACATTCAGCTGCTGACCAGCAGCACGGCCCTCAGCTCTAATAGGGAGCATATGATCCCTCCAGCTGGCAGGTGACACCATTTGGCAGCGTTCCCAGCAGCTCAACAAAAGGTTTTCAAATATCAAAGCAAGAGGAAAGACCTCTGCCTTTATAAGGAAAGTAATTTGACTGTGCATACATTTTGCTTCCATAAGAATTATTGCTTCTAACTCACTGAATTCTGTGGAGGAAAGGACTCACGTAGAGAATGAAATTAGAAAATATGTAAACTGTTCATTCAAATGGATAAATAAGTGTAAAATTAGAGAAAACCGAAGTTTGTGCTTAGGAAAAGGAATGCTATTTGAACATAATTAAAGGCGGGAAAAGTATTTTTTAAATTCTAGATTCTCAATTTATGATTAATCATTTGTAACATTTAAAATAAATGGCTTGAAAACCATTTTAGAGCATAATTAAGAAATATTTTCTGAATATATATGTGTGCTCTGATTTTTCACTAATTTTTGCCAGTTCCCAGTTCTGAAAAATTCAAGACAGAAATAAGACAGTCTTACAAATAGGATCTTGAATAATGTTCTGTGTTATGAGTGTAGCCATAATTTATGTATTTAACCTTCCCATTATTTATAGCCATTTATGTTGTTTCCATATGTTTATAAGTGTGATAAATGTCCTTATATTAATACTGTATCATTGTGGGGAAAAAGGAAATACCGTTTGAATGTAGTTAGAGGTGGGAAAGGTATTCTTTTTAAAGATTCAATATGAAAATGCAAGCCAATAAGAATTTAGATTGGTTAGATTATGAAGACTTAATAGTTTTTATTGAAGAAAGGGACTTTAGAGATCTTTTCAGAAAATGTAATTTCATCATATGGAAAAGCTATGTTGTAGAAGAGTCACCTGATCAGAGTCATGCAACTCAAGAGTGGTCGTTTAGAAATGACTTGGATCTCGACTATGAATACAGCATTCATCAACTTCTATCTTGTTACAAACTGGAGACTCAGAAAACTAGGCAGTCCTATCAGTCAACTCATTTATTCAGTT
Source organism: Moschus berezovskii (assembly GCF_049115385.1). NCBI lineage: Eukaryota > Metazoa > Chordata > Mammalia > Artiodactyla > Moschidae > Moschus > Moschus berezovskii. Next base: position 26,169,928 of record NC_142462.1, on the reverse strand, counting down.
GAAAAAAAGGAAACAGTAGATCAGTAGGGAAAATAAACATATATTTGAGTATTCTTATATTAGTCTCTGAATATGATTTTAAAATTAAATCGTTTGTGTGTAAGCAGAAGAAATGGAACTGTAGACGTAACTGCCAGTTGGTTGATGGCTATCTTGTGTATGTTAAAAATACATCTGCCTCCAAAAGTGTGTAACTTTTTTTTCTCAAATAGTCAATAGAGTTATAGTAATACTCTGTATGTGTTTTTAGTTTCACACCCTTATATTTTCTTTATCATTTTTTAAAAATTGAAGTATAGTTAATTCACAATGTGGTTTCAGGTGTACAGAAAAGTGATTCAGTTTATATATATATATATACACATACATATATATATACACACACACATATATAATTTTTCAGATTCTTTTACATTATAGGTTATTAGAAGATAATATAGTTCGATACTCTATACTGTAAGGCTGTGCTGATTATCTATTTTATATATAATAGTGTGTATATGTTAATCCCAAACTCCTAGTTTCTCTCTCACCCCACTCCCTGCTGTCCCCTTTGGTAAACATAAGTTTGTTCTTGAAGTCTGAGTCTGTTCCCTCTTTTGTAAATAAATTCATTTGTGTTATTTTTTTTACATTTCACATTTAAGTGATATCATATGGTATTTGTCTTTCTGTGTCTGACTTAGTATGATCATCTCTAGGGCCATTCATGTTGCTGCAAATGGCATTACCTATTCTTTTTATGGCTGACTAATGCTATTTTGTGTACGTGTGTGTATATATACCACATCCTCTTTATCCATTCACCTGTCAATGGACATTTAGATGGCTCCTATGTCTTGACTATCGTAAATAGAGCTGCTGTGAACATTATGCATAACCTTGTATTTTGCAAGTCAGGATAAGGACAATCACTTTCATTAACAGAACAATTTATGTAATCCAATAAAACATGGGACCATGATGCTTAACAGAGTATACAAGCTACAAATGTATTTTGCTTTATACCAACAAAATGAATTTTTTAATCTACTCTGAACATGAAATTGTGTTTGTTCTCTTCACAAAACTTGGGGATTCTTATTAATATTATGAAAAGATTTATATTATCCTTTTTATAGAAAATTCTCCTGTATCATTAATAGTGTTACTGAATTTATTTGCATCTTTGCAGGATGAAAACATGCCCTTTAAATCACCTAATATCTGATAATAAATCCCATTTTGTGTGATCTACTCAGTTTTGTTTTCTGTAGGAAGAAAGGCTATACTGTTAAAGATTCCTTTGCTGACTGTAAATAGTGAATGATTCTATTTTGGGGGTAGTTGAGAGAGTTAGCTGTAGATCAACGTTCTCAAACTTCAGTATGCTTATGGATCACTTTGGAATGTAGTTAAAATACTGATTCTGACTCAGTAGTGAAGCCTGAGAATCTAAGATCCTGCATGTCTAACAAGCTTTCAGTTAATTGTCAAGGTGTTTGTCTACAGACCACTTTTAATACCAAAATTCTAGATTATACTAAGCCTTCAGGAATGACTTCCGCCTCCAGAACCCCTAACTGCAGATGTTAGACTTCAGTGAGACAATGAAAAACTATTCTGATCCATTTTATTACTGTCCCTGGATTAGAAACAGTAGGTCTAGGGTGATTTCCAAACATAACTACTTGATGTCATTTTCTTTTTTGCTTTGTTAGGAACAAAAAAAGACTTTTTTCATATATTGATACCTATCTATCTATTGATCGATCAAGAGGAGAGGTGTGAGAGAAAGGATTAAACAAGTTGATTCTAAGCAAAGAAACTTCAAATAGGGGATTTACAGATGTCACGTTTTCACCACCTCAGTGCAAATATTCAGCCTACCTATTTGTAACGGACACACAGTTCTTGCTTATAACTTATGAAATTTTGTTTTCATTCTGTTATTTCATATTTTTCTGTGAGAAGGAAAAGTTGTCTCATGGTGCTACTTGGCGGGGAGGGGATGTTTCAGGCCATATTTCAAGACTTTTCTTGAGCGTGGGCCATAACACCTAGATCCTGAGAGATACAGAAGATACAGAGAGATACAGAAGACAGGAGATGAGACTCCAAATGACAAGTGGTGTAGACAAAAGTGGGTAGACGGAAGCAGGCTAGTGTTATATGGAGACAGAAAGGAGACTGAGCAGAATTGCAGGGTACAGGGGAGGAAGCCTGAACATTAATTTTGCTTAACTGATGACCAGAGTGTCGTGGGGTAGTGACAGATTATAAAGAGCTTTGATTATGAGAAATGAAAGTTTGGACTTGGTCTTGAAAAAAATGAGAGATGTGGAAAGTTTCTTTTTAAGAGGCTAAAGAATGATCATGGTATTTTGGGAGGTTAATTAGGCTACCTTCAGAAAGAAGGTATATTTTGACAGGTATTATGATTATTAAATGGGCTACAGAAATAATTTTCATACAAAATATTTGAAATGGCATTTTATTTTGTGTAGTACAATTTGAATTATCAAAAATGAAATAAAAAGTGACCTACAGTTTATCCATTTTAACCTTGCCCTGAAATAAAAATGTTAAATATACTGGATGATCAGGTTTAAAAGTAACTGTCAGAAGTATCTGTGCTCTTTCATCTTTTAATGAAGTCTCTTTAATGGCAAAAATTAAACTTTGCCTTCTCCACTTTTTCATTTTTTTCAATTTGATTCTTCTCTGTGTGATACAAGGTGATTAAGCAGTATCTGTTTTAGTCTCAAAGCCAAACTTTTGTTCTGTTCAGTCTTAGCCATCAGGGCTATCCTGAATATACCACATAAACAAAAAGGAAACGTCCATAGTTTCTACATTCACATCTTCTACCATGCAGCTCTACAGAGGCATAGCCTTTGTCTTTGATTCCCGGAGGTGTATGTTCTCACGAAAACCATAATGAACCAAAATGTGTGGTTCCCCTAAGCTCGCTCATGTCATCTTTTTTCATGACCAGAACAAAGGAGAGAATGGTAAACAATGGTAGCTGAACAATTTAGTAAGTGTCAATTTGGTGACTCTATTTAGTCTCACTAGCAATTGCAAAATGAAATTAATAAGCACCACAGTGCTCACAGACCTATCAAGGTCCACTGTAAGACCATGTGTGAATTATTCAGGCCTAAAATGAGCCCCAGATTTTATTTTCCTGTGCTCCAAAATCACTGTGGATGGTGACCGCAGCCATGAAATTAAAAGATGATTGCTCCTTGGAAGGAAAGCTATGACAAACCTGGACAGTGTATTAAAAAGCAGAAACATCTCTGTGATGACAAAGTCTGTAGAGTCAAAGCCATGGTTTTGCCAGTAGTCATGTATTGATGTGAGTTAGACCATAAAGGAGGCTGAGTGCCAAAGAATTGATGCTTTCAAATTGTGATGCTGGAGAATACTCTTAAGAGTCCCCCGGGACTGCAAGATCAAACCAGTCAATCCTAAAGGAAATCAACCCTGACTGTTAATTGGAAGGACTGTTGATGAAGCTGAAGTTCCAATACTTTGGCCACCTAATACGAAGAGCCAACTCATTGGAAAAGACCCTGATGCTGGGAAGGAATGAAGGCAAAAGGAGAAGGAGGGCAACAGAGGAAGAGATGGTTCGACAGTACCATGTACTCAATGGGTGTGAATTTGAGCAAACTCCAGGAGACGGTGGAAGACAGAGAAGCCCAGCATGCTGCAGAGATGACAGCGACTGAACAACAACAAAATGAGCCCCAGTGTGTGAACAGTCAGCTACTCCTGTGGCGTTGGCTGTGAACTCTGATATGCTTATGATTTTTATAAGTATACAAGTCATCCAGATGACTGATCCAGAATTCTGGATCAGTCTACTGGAAATTTCTGCATGTTGGATATGTATGAAATATGCCCATATCAAATTAAGATACTAATGTTAAACTCAATTATCAGCTGCCAGAAGCTTGCTTTTGTACTCCATGTTCTCCATTTCAAAGCATCGTGGTGGTGCTCCCCAGATCGCCAAAGCTAGAAAACTCCAAGTTATTTAGTGACCCCTTCCTCTCTTTTAACACCTTCAGCTGTCCATCAGTTTATATGGTTTCTAACTCTCCTTTTGATAGTTTCTGACTCCTTTTAATTTCTCCTGTCATTGCTTTTGTTCACACTTTCATATGCCTCATAAGCAGAAATATCTAGTTAGAACTCCATTTCTGCTACTTTATCTAGACTTTCGCGAGACATTTGGATTCCATTTTTGTGGCGCTCGTGGTAAAGAACCCGCCTGCCAATGCAAGAAGTGTAAGAGACATGGGTTCAATACCTCGCTCAGGAAGATCCTCTGTAGTAGGAAATAGCAACCCACTGCAGTATTCTTGCCTAAAAAATTCCATGGATGGAGGAGTCTGGCAGGCTACAGTCCATAGGATTGCAAAGAGCCAGACATGACTGAAGCAACATAGCATGCATCTCAAAATAAAAAAGAGATAGAGCTTCATCTTACAGAATAGTTGTAAGGATTTCATGAGATAGAGATATTTTAGGTAAAACAATACGGTATGTGGCTCACAGTAGGCATTCAATGCAGATTAATCTCCCATTCGCAATCACACCTCACTCAGTTTGACCAGCGTCTAGCACACAGAGAGCACTCAGTCTGTGTTTACTGTAAATATTAATGATGGAATCATCATCATAGTCTCTCTGTTTCTAATCTTTTACCCTGTTATTCCAACCTCCACCCTGCCACTGGAATTTACATGAAATGCAAATATCATGTCCTTTATGCTCCAAAACTTTGAATGGTTCTCTCATCCACAGAAGGTGCTTTTCTGGATCTACATAACTGCCCTTGATCTGACCTAGGCTTCAATTCCACTCTTGTTTTCACTGCTCAACAAAAACTCCTTACAATGAGGCCAAGGAAAAAAGCTGTATTTCCGCCACACACCAACAAACAGAAGACTGTTTTTCATGTTTCCATCGATTACCTTCACTCTGTCTGAAAAATAATGTGTTGTTTAAAATTCACTGTAATAACATACTACTTCATATATCCTTCTGTGCCTCCCCAAGCAGAATTGTATGATTCCAGTTTAATTACTATAATCTCATCTTTGTACTTCTGAAGTCCAATATGTAGAGTTATTTGATTTCACATTTACTGAAATAATGGTATTAGAAAATTAAAGGAAAAATAAAGTATAAATAGATAAATAGGTATGTTACATGTCTCATATGTTAAAAACTGTATAATCATATTACTTAATGCTGTTCTCATGTTTATGCTTCTGATTTCTATGTAGGACCTCCATTAAAAGTTGTTAACATGGATCAGGAAAATGCATGTGGTTTGACTTTTCCCTAATTATTAAATCCACCTTAAAACAAGTAGCACATTTTCAAAATGCTGCTGCTGCTGCTAAATCACTTCAGTCATGTCCGACTCTGTGTGACCCCATAGACAGAAGCCCACCAGGCTCCCCCGTCCCTGGGATTCTCCAGGCAAGAACACTGGAGTGGGTTGCCATTTCCTTCTCCAATGTGTGAAAGTGAAAAGTGAAAGTGAAGTCGCTCAGTTGTATCCGACCCTTAGCGACCCCACGGACTGCAGCCTACCAGACTCCTCCATCCATGGGTTTTTCCAGGCAACAGTACTGGAGTGGCTTGCCATCGCCTTCTCCGTTCAAAGTGCTAGGATGGTACAAATCCGGGGATTGTGAAATAGTGAAACTAGTGGATTCACAAGTGCCAATAACCCTGGCATTGGTCTCAGCTACAGCAGTTTGCTCTAACAGAGATTTACAACCAGTTTAATCTGTGAGAAGAAGGGCAGAGTGACTAAGAAAATAGACTCTGATTTTAGAAAATCCAAGTTCAAATTTCAGTTCCCTCCTTTACACATTCCCATATGATCTTGAACACATTGCCTAACCTTTCAGAAACTCTTTCTCTATACAATAGAAATAATAAATGGTACCCACAGTAAAAAGATTATTGGTTGTTCAGTCACTCAGTTCTGTCTGACTCTTTGTGACCCCATGAACTGCAGAACACCAGGCTTCCCTGTCCTTCACCATCTTCTCTAGCTTGCTCAGCCTCATGTCCATCAAGTCAGTGATGCCATCCAACCATCTCATCCTCTGTCATCGCCTTCTCCTCCCACCCTCAATCTTTCCCAGCATCAGGGTTTTTTCCAATGAGTCGGCTCTTCTTATCAGGTGGCCAGAGTATTAGAGCTTCACCCTCAGCATCAGTCCCTCCAATCAATATTCAGGACTGATTTCCTTTAGGATTTCCAAGGGACTCTCAAGATTCTTGTCCAAAATTACAGTTCAAAAGCATCAATTCTTCAGCACTCGGCCTTCTTTATGGTCCAGCTCACACATACATACATGACTACTGGAAAAACCATAGCTTTGACTGCCCGGACCTTTGTCAGCAAAGTAATGTCTCTGCTTTTTAATATGCTGTCTAGGTGGTCATAGCTTTTCTTTCAAGGAGGATGTATCTTTGAATTTCATGGTTGCAATCAGCATCTGCAGTGATTTTGGAGTCCCCCAAAATAAAGTCTGTCACTGTTTCCATTGTTTCCCCATCTACTTCCCATGAAGTGATGGGTCCAGATGCCATGATCTTAGTTTATTGAATTTTAAGCCAGCCTTTTACTCTCCTTTTCACTCGCCTTCATGAAGAGGCTCTTTAGTTCTTCTCTTTCTGCCATATTAGTGGTGTCATCTGCATATCTGAGGTTGTTGATATTTCTCCCTGCAATCTCGATTCCAGCTTGTGAGTGATCCAGTCCAGCATTTTTCATGCATGAGGTAATATGAATTAAGTTTTAACCTTACACTGTCAGACTTCCAGATACACAGGACTCACAAGACTGCCATCTGTTTATAGTCTGCTTAGAAAGATATAGAGCTTGTCACCATTGTAGCCATAGTCATTCCTCATCTGATGGGAATTCTTCTAGAAATTCATGCAACACGTTTCATGGGGAAGAAGGTAATTCTAAGTATCAACCCTACAGGCACTGGTATCTCTGGAATTGATCTATTTGTAATAGCCTGTAAAGTCTCCAGAAAAATAAATCCTAGTCCAAGAGTTTCAGTTCAGTTCAGTTCAGTTGCTCAGTCGTGTCTGACTCTTTGCGACCCCATGAATCACAGCACACCAGGCCTCCCTGTCCACGCAAACTCATGTCCATCGAGTCGGTGATGCCATCCAGCCATCTCATTCTCTGTCGTCCCCATCTCCTCCCACCCCCAATCCTTTCTAGTATCAGATTATTTTCCAGTGAGTCAACTCGTCGCATGAGGTGGCCAAAGTATTGGAGTTTCAGCTTTAGCATCAGTCCTTCTGATGAACACCCAGGATTGATCTCCTTTAGAATGGACTGGTTGGATCTCCTTGCAGTCCAAGGGACTCTCAAGAGTCTTCTCCAGCACCACAGTCCAAGAGTTTAGGGAAGCACAAAGCTGTGACTTCCTACCAGGTAGTTTTAGTTTCTCCACAGCAAATTGAATTTATCAGTTTGATCATTGTATCATAAATAATATTATCTAGTAACATAGCTGATATTTCAGCTTTCATCAGGTTACCAGGTAACTGTAAGAGGAGGTATTTAACTGATTGTCAAATTCTCCACAAAAGATTAAAAGGGATTGTTAATTCTCTTCCTATACATAGAATATAAACTTTGTAAGTATTACATGTGTGTATGTGTGTGTTCAGTTGCTCTTTCATGTCCAATTATTTGAAACCCTGTGGACTGTCACCGCCAGGCTCTTCTGTCCATGAAATTTTCCAGGCAAGAATACTAGAGCAGATTGCCATTTCCTCCTCCAGGGGATCTTCCTAACCCAGGGATCAAACCCACATCTCTTGCATCTCCTTCATTGGCTGGCAGATTCTTTACCATGAGCACCACCTGGGAAGCCCCATATATGCATATATGTATATGATAACAATCTGATGAAGTGTTATAAATGTATCTAAGAGGAAATTAAACATGGAGGGTTTTGTATGAAATGAGTTGTAAAGTTCGTCATTTGGTCATTATTTTGCCTGATTTTCATGAAATAACTTGTGTTGTTCATCACAGAGAAAGTTTTGCTCTTAGGTTAGTGTTGTTACCTCAGTTCAGTTCAGTTCAGTCGCTCAGTCGTGTCTGACTCTCCGCGACCCCAGGAGGCATGCCAGGCCTCCCTGTCCATCACCAACTCCCGGAGTACACTCAAACTCATGTCCACAGAGTCGGTGATGCCATCCAGCCATCCCATTCTCCATCGTCCCCTTCTCCTCCCGCCCCCAACCTTTCCCAGCATCAGAGTCTTTTCCAGTGAGTCAACTCGTCGCATGAGGTGGCCAAAGTATTGCAGTTTCAGCTTTAGCATCAGTCCCTCCAATGAACATCCAGGATTGATCTCCTTTAAAATGGACTGGTTGGGTCTCCTTGCAGTATAAGGGACTCTCAAGAGTCTTCTCGAACACCACAGTTCAAAAGCATCGATTCTTCGGCGATCAGCTTTCTTCACAGTCCAACTCTCACATCCATACATGACCACGGGAAAAACCATAGCCTTGACTAGACGGACCTTGGTTGGCAAAGTAATATCTCTGCTTTTTAATATACTATCAAGGTTGGTCATAACTTTCCTTCCAAGGAGCAAGCGTCTTTTAATTTCATGGCTGCAATCAGCATCTGCAGTGATTTTGGAGCCCAAAAAATAAAGTCTGACACTGTCTCCACTGTTTTTCCATCTATTTCCCATGAAGTGATGGGACCAGATGCCATGATCTTTGTTTTCTGAATGTTGAGCTTCAAGCCAACCTTTCCACTCTCCTCTTTCACTTTCATCAAGAGGCTTTTGATTAATAGTCAATACATAGCATATGAGTGAAAATGGGACTCTGGTCCTCTCTGTTGTTATAAGGAGCAACAGAGCTGACTCATAGGACCATTTTACTGCCACTCTCAGATGATTCTTCTGCCCAGACCTCCCAGCTCAGACAAATTGACTTTGATGTTTTAAGCTCTAATTGTTTCCTAGAAATGTAATTTTCATACACATGCCAGTAGAATTAAGAAGACTGAGTGTGAGTTGTTATATTAAAATAGACCTGCCTCTCTGTATGGTTGATTATCATAGTTAAATATAGCACCTGAATGATTAGACAGAATTATCAGTGAAGTCTCCCATTGGAACAGATGCTCTGTTGTGGCAACAGGCCTCCTCTGTCTTATAAACATGAGCTTCTAGTTATTGATGATGTGCAAGAGTTCAACTAAGGATCAGCACAAGGCCATCTAATCCCAGGAAAATCCTTCAAAGTGCGTAAACCCGAGGTCGAATATGTTCTATAACATCATCTTCATCTTTGTATATAGACATTAGGATTAAGAATTCAACATCCCTTCTGGAAGGAGGGTGGGGGGGGAGGTATTCTTAAGAGTCTTCTCTGACACCACAGTTTGAAAGTGTCAGTTCTTCAGTGCTCAGCCTTCTTTATGGTCCAACTCTCATATTGATTCCAATTGCAGGATGGAGAGCCTTCATCAATCCTTAGGAAACTTAGGACTTCATTTATAGTAGACACATCTCTCAAGGCAGATGTCTCACTGAAGTTCCTCGGATTAGTGTCTGGTCGCAGTTTGCTAAAATAATAAAAGTGCATCATCAACAGTTCATGCATTGCCTTGGTGTGGACCCAGAGTGCAAGCATAGACAAAGAGCAGACACTGACTTCACACTTCCGATAGGTCACAGTTTGGTAATGAAATCAAAGCTCATGATCAACAGCTCATACATTGCCTTGGCATGGACCCAGAGTTCAAGCACAAAGGAAGAGCAGGCACTGGCTTCACGCTTCTGATAGGTTGCAGTTTGCTAAAATAATAAAAGGGTGTAATCAGTAGCTCATACATTGCCTTGGTATGGACCCAGAGTGCAAGCACAGGAGAAGAGCAGACATTGATTTCACACTTCTGATAGAGATCAAGCCCTGAGCCTTTGGAGTGGAAACACTGACTCCAAGACCTTAGACTACCAGAGAACTAACCTTCAGTTCAGTTCAGTTCAGTCACTCAGTTGTGTCCGACTCTTTGCAACCCCATGAATCGCAGCACGCCAGGCCTCCCTGTCCATCACCAGCTCCCGGAGTTTACTCAAATTCATGTCCATCAAGTCAGTGATGCCATCCAGCCATTTCATCCTCTGTCATCCCCTTCTACTCCTGCCCCCAATCCCTCCCAGCATCAGAGTCTTTTCAAATGAGTCAACTCTTCGCATCAGGTGGCCAGAGTATTGGAGTTTCAGCTTCAAATTCAGTCCTTCCAATGAATACTCAGGACTGATCTCCTTTAGGATGGACTGGTTGGATCTCCTTGCAGTCCAAGGGACTCTCAAGAGTCTTCTCCAACACCACAATTCAAAGGCATCAATTCTTCGGTGCTTAGCTTTCTTCACAGTCCAACTCTGACATCCATACATGACCACTGGAAAAACCATAGCCTTGACTAGACGAACCTTGGTTGGCAAAGTAATGTCTCTGCTTTTTAATATACTGTCAAGGTTGGTCATAACTTTCCTGCCAAGGAGCAAGCGTCTTTTAATTTCATGGTGCAATCACCATCTTCAGTGATTTTGGAGCCCACAAAAATAAAGTCTGACACTGTTTCCACTGTTTCCCCATCTATTTCCCATGAAGTGATGGGACCAGATGCCATGATCTTAGTTTGCTGAATGTTGAGCTTTAAGCCAACTTTTCACTCTCGTCTTTCACGTTCATCAAGAGGCTTTTTAGTTCCTCTTCACTTCCTGCCATAAGGGTGGTGTCATCTGCATATCTGAAGTTATTGATATTTCTCCCGGCAATCTGGATTCCAGCCCAGCATTTCTCATGATGTACTCTGCATATAAGTTAAATAAGCAGGGTGATAATATACAACCTTGACGTACTCCTTTTCTTATTTGGAACCAGTCTGTTGTTCCCTGTCCAGTTCTAACTGTTGCTTCCTGACCTGCATACAGGTTTCTCAAGAGGCAGGTCAGGTGGTCTGGTATTCCCATCCATTTCAGGATGTTCCACATTTTATTGTGACCCACACAGTCAAAGGCTTTGGCATAGTCAATGAAGGAGAAATAGATGTTTCTCTGGAACTCTCTTGCTTTCTCCATGATCCAGAGGATGTTGGCACTTTGATCTCTGGTGCCTCTGCCTTTTCTAAAATCTGCTTGAACATCTGGAAGTTCACGATTCACATATTGCTGAAGCCTGGCTTGGAGAATTTTGAGCATGACTTTACTAGCGTGTGAGATGAGTGCAATTGTGTGGTAGTTTGAGCGTTCTTTGGCATTCCCTCTCTTTGGAATCGGAATGAAGACTGACCTTTTCCAGTGCTGTGGCCACTGCTGAGTTTTCCAAATTTGCTGGCATATTGAGTGCAGCACTTTCACAGCATCATCTTTCAGGATTTGAAATAGCTCCACTGGAATTCCATCACCTCCACTAGATTTTTTGTTCGTCGTGATGCTCTCTAAGGCCCACTTGACTTCACATTCCAAGATGTCTGGTTCCAGGTGAGTGATCACGCCATCGTGATTATCTTCGTCTTGAAGATCTTTTTTGTCCAGTTCTTCTGTGTATTTTTGCCACCTCTTCTTAATATCTTCTGCTTCTGTTAGGTCCATACCATTTCTGTCCTTTATCGAGCCCATCTTTGCATGAAATGTTCCCTTGATATCTCTAATTTTCTTGAAGAGATCTCTTGTTTTTCCTATTCTGTTGTTTCCCTCTAGTTCTTTGCATTGATTACTGAGGATGGCTTTCTTATGTCTACTTTCTATTCTTTGGAACTCTTCATTCAGATGCTTATATCTTTCCTTTCCTCCTTTGCTTTTCCCTTTTCTTCTTTTCACAGCTATTTGTAAGGCCTCCTCAGACAGCCATTTTGCTTTTTTGCGTTTCTTTTCCATGGGGATGGTCTTGGTCCCTGTCTCCTGTACAATGTCACGAACCTCCGTCCAGAGTTCATCAAGCACTCTATCTATCAGATCTAGTCCCTTAAATCTATTTCTTACTTCCACCGTATAATCATAAGGGATTTGATTTAGGTCATATCTGAATGGTCTAATGGTTTTCCCTACTTTCTTCAATTTAAGTCTGAATTTGGCAATAAGGAGTTCATGATCTGAGCCAAGTCAGCTCCTGGTCTTGTTTTTGCTAACTGTATAGAGCTTCTCCATCTTTGGCTGCAAAGAATAGAATCAATCTGATTTCGGTGTTGACCATCTGGTGATGTCCATGTGTAGTCTTCTCTTGTGTTGTTGGAAGAGGGTGTTTGCTATGACCAGTGCGTTCTCTTGGCAAAACTCTATTAGCCTTTGCCCTGCTTCATTCCGTGCTCCAAGGCCAAATTTGCCTGTTACTCCAGGTGTTTCTTGACTTCCTACTTTTGCATTCCAGTCCCCTATAATGAAAAGGACATCTTTTTTGGGTGTTAGTTCTAAAAGGTCTTGTAGGTCTTCATAGAACTGTTCAACTTCAGCTTCTTCAGAATTACTCATTGGGGCATAGACTTGGATTACTGTAATATTGAATGGTTTGCCTTGGAAACAAACAGAAATCATTCTGTCATTTTTAAGATTGCGTCCAAGTACTGCATTTCGGACTCTTTTGTTGACCATCATGGCTACTCCATTTCTTCTGAGAGATTTCTGCCCACAGTAGTAGATATAATGGTCATCTGAGTTAAATTCACCCATTCCAGTCCATTTTAGTTCACTGATTCCTAGAATGTCTACGTTCACTCTTGCCATCTCCTGTTTGACCACTTCCAATTTGCCTTGATTCATGGACCTAACATTCCAGGTTCCTATGCAATATTGCTCTTTACAGCATCGGACCTTGCTTCTAGCATCAGTCACATCCGCAACTGGGTATTTGTTTCGCTTTGGCTCCATCCCTTCATTGTTTCTGGAGTTATTTCTCCACTGATCTCCAGTAGCATACTGGGCACCTACCGACCTAGGGAATTCCTCATTCACTATCCTATCATTTTGCCTTTTGATACTGTTCAAGGGGTTCTCAAGGAAGTATACTGAAGTGGTTTGCCATTCCCTTCTCCAGTGGACCACGTTCTGTCAGACCTCTCCACCATGATCCGTCCGTCTTGGGTGGGCCCACATGGCATGGCTTAGTTTCATTGAGTTAGACAGGGCTGTGGTCCATATGATCAGATCAACTAGTTTTTTGTGATTATGATTTCAGTGTGTCTGCCCTCTAATGCCCCCTCCCAATACTTACCGTCTTATTTGGGTTTCACTTACCTTGGTCGTGGAGTATCTCTTCACAGCTGCTCCAGCAAAGTGCAGCCGCTGTACCTTACCTTGGACGAGGGGTATCTCCTCAAGGCCCGCCCCTCCTGACCTTGAATGTGGAGTAGCTCCTCTCGGCCCTCCTGTACCCGCACAGCCACCGCCTCCTGGACGTGGGACAGCTCCTCTCGGCCACCGCCCTGACCTTGGGCGTGGGGTAGCTCCTCTCGGCCATGCTTGTGCGCGTGGTCAGTTGCGCCGCTGGGGCCGGCGTCTGTCGCGCCTGTGCCGCCAGGCCCGGCGCATATATGATAAGCATATAGTAAGTTTATTCCTAGATATTTAATTATTTTTGTTGCAATGGTGAATGGGATGGATTCCTTAATTTCTCTTTCTGATTTTCTAAGTTAGTATACAGAAATGCAGGTGATTTCTGTGTATTGATTTTATATCCTGCAACTTTGCTAAATTCACTGATTAGCTTTAGTAATTTTCTAACACTACCTTTAGGTTTTTCTATGTACAGCTCTCATGATACTATAAGCAAGGTAACCAGACCATCCTCAGAATGGGAGAAAATAATAGCAAATGAAACAACTGACAAAGGATTAATTTCCAAAATATACAAGAAGCTTATACAACTCAATACCATGAAAATAAACAACCCACTCAAAAAGTGGGAAAAAGACCTAAATAGACATTTCTCCAAAGAAGACATACAGATAGCTAACAAATACATGAAAAGATGCTCAACATTGCTCATTTTTAGAGAAATGCAAATCAAAACTACAATGAGATATCACCTCACACCGGTCAGAATGGCCATCAGCAAACAGTCTACAAACAATAAATGCTGGAGCGGGTATGGAGAAAAGGGAACACTGTTGCACTGTTGGTGGGAATGTAAACTGATACAGGCACTATGGAAGATGGTATGGAGATTCCTTAAAAAAACTAGGAATAAAACCTCCATATGACCCAGCAATCCCACTCCTAGGCATATACCCTGAGGAAACCAGGGTTGAAAAAGACACATGTATGCCATTGTTCATTGCAGCACTATTTACAATAGCTAGACCATGGAAGCAACCTAGATGTCCATCAACAGATGAATGGATAAAGAAGTTGTGGTACATATACACAATGGAATATTCAGTTAGTTCAGTCTCTCAGTCGTGTCCGACTCTCTGCGACCCCATGAATCATAGCATGACAGGCCTCCCTGTCCATCACCAACTCCTGGAGTTCACCCAAACTCATGTCCATCGAGTCAGTGATGCCATCCAGCCATCTCATTCTCTGTCGTCCCCTTCTCCTCCCGCCCCCAACCTTTCCCAGCATCAGAGTCTTTTCCAGTGAGTCAACTCATCACATGAGGTGGCCAAAGTATTGCAGTTTCAGCTTTAGCATTAGTCCCTCCAGTGAACACCCAGGGTTGATCTCCTCTAGAATGGACTGGTTGGATCTCCTTGCAGTACAAGGGACTCTCAAGAGTCTTCTCCAGCACCAGAGTTCAAAAGCATCAATTCTTCAGGGATCAGCCTTCTTCATAGTCCAACTCTCACATCCATACATGACCACGGGAAAAACCATAGCCTTGACTAGACGGACCTCAAGGCTGTATATTGTACCCTGCTTATTTAACTTATATGCAGAGTACATCATGAGGAATGCTGGGCTGGAAGAAGCACAAGCTGGAATCAAGATTGCCAGGAGAAATATCAATAACCTCAGATATGCAGATGACACCACCCTTATGGCAGAAAGTGAAGAGGAACTAAAATGCCTCTTGATGAAAGTGAAAGAGGAGAGTAAAAAGGTTGGCTTGA
Source organism: Moschus berezovskii (assembly GCF_049115385.1). NCBI lineage: Eukaryota > Metazoa > Chordata > Mammalia > Artiodactyla > Moschidae > Moschus > Moschus berezovskii. Next base: position 26,154,798 of record NC_142462.1, on the reverse strand, counting down.
AGCCCAACATTCAGAAAACAAAGATCATGGCATCTGGTCCCATCACTTTATGGGAAATAGATGGAAAAACAGTGGAGACAGTGTCAGACTTTATTTTTTTGGGCTCCAAAATCACTGCAGATGCTGATTGCAGTCATGAAATTAAAAGATGCTTACTCCTTGGAAAGTTATGACCAACCTAGATGGTATATTAAAAAGCAGAGGCAATGGAATATTACTCAGTCATAAAAAGGAATACATTTGAGTCAGTTATGATGAGGTGGATGAACCTAGAACATATTATACAGAGTGAAGTGAGTCAGAAAGAGAAAGAGAACATCACATTCTATTGCATATATATGGACTCTATGAAAATGGTTCTGAAGAATTTATTTGCAGGGCAGCAATGGAGAAACTGACATAGAGAATGGACTTATGGACATGGGGAGAGGGGAGGAGAGTTTGAGATGTATGGAAAGAGTAACATGGAAACTTACCTTGCCATGTGTAAAATAGCCAATGAGAATTTGCTGTATGGCTCAGGAAACTCAAACAGGGGCTCTGTATCAACCTAGAGGGGTGGGATGGAGAGGGAGATGGGAGGGAGGTTTAAAAGGGAGGAGATATATATATACCTGTGGCTGATTCATGTTGAGGTTTGATAGAAAACAACAAAATTCTATAAAGCAATTATCTTCAGTAAAAAATAAATTAAAAAAAATTCAACATCCTTCTAATTCAAGGAGGAAATAATTTGAACATAAATACTTTACTGGTGACTAAATATTCTAGATCTATTTAGAGAATATCTCTACAGCAGTATAGCTTAATAAATTTATATTTCTAATATTTTTTAAATTTTTATTTAATAAATGGTACAAAGCACAATGACAAAAACATTAACAATTAAAATTTCACCAAATGAAAAAATACTATAGAATACACAGTTGTAAAAAGCTACATTATTTTACAACTGCCTTAAGCTGCAAAAAGAAAAAAAACCCAATACCATACCTAAGTTATCCCTCTCTCAAAATAATGCCATTTATGTTATAAACCATGAGCACCCCATCAAAAGACGGGAACTGCTTTTGTTAATTCATATATATATATATGACTGTATCACTTTGCTATACACCTGAAACAAACACAACACTGTAAATAAAATATAGTACAATATAAAATAAAAATAAGTAACAGAACTTTGGGGCTTTACACCGAGTTAGAGTTCCTAGCAGAGGGATAACAGCACCACAGCCGTACTGAATCCTCATGAAGGAGGCACACGAATGACTGGATTACAAGAGTTACAGGAATGAGAGCTGCTCATTTCCCAGAAACTACAGCTCACAGAAAACCAACAAAGGCACGAGATATAGACCGTTCACTTATGAATGTGTAAAACTCAAGAAAGTCCACATTATTCCTACAACATGTTGAAAGTGCTTCAGAATTCACCCAATACTAATATATATACCAGTTTATAACAAATGGTAAAATCTGTAACTCTGTTCAAAGTTTTAAAAGATTACTTAAGAATAGTTTCTTGTATTTCTATGCCACCTTTATAGTTCTGGTTTCTCATTTCTTAATTAGTAAATTCAGCGTGCAGGTTCTATCCCAGGCTAATTTATACAATTCCGGAAGGAACAGCCTCTTAAATCCACAGAATGTTGAGGTGGGGAGCCCCCAACCACGTCAGATTCATTTCATATATGATAATATACACGTTTCAATCCATTCTCCCAAATTATCCCACCCTCGGCCTCTCCCACAGAGTCCGAAAGACTGCTCCTCACATCCAAGTCTCTGCTTTTGGATTGTATACAGGGTTATCGTTATCCTCTTGCTATATTCTGTATATATGTGTTAATGTACTGTATTGGTGTTTGTTGTTCTAATATTTCTTGTTCGGTCACTCACTCAAGTCTGAACTCTTTGTGATCCCATGAACTGCAGAACACAAGGAGTCCCTGTCCTTCATTGTCTCCCAGAGTTTGCTCAGACTCATGTCCATTGAGCCGATGATGCCATCCAACCATCTCATCCTCTGTCACCATTCTAATGCTTCAGATGTATTTAATTAATATCCTCATAGGTAGACCTTGCATTAAAGTATGAACTGTAAAAAGCTGATGTATTTGAATAAGCCTACATTATAATTGTAATTGACAGCTAAAATTTCAAATGATATTAAAAATAATTGTAAGCATAAATTAAATTACATTTTTTCTATTCAAAATAATATTGTAGTAGTTAGCCATGCATGTTTATTTAAATCACTAAATGAGTGAAAATTATCTTAACAGTTCATTTTCTAAGTTAAAACAAATCTGGAGTGAGTAAAATGAACAATATGGTAAACTTAGTTTCAGCTAATTTTGCTTCATCCTTTTATTTTCTATTTCCTACGAATGGTTTAACAACTATTACAAACTAAGAGGAAATGCAAATGTTAGCTTGCAGTCTAACAGCTTTTGCACATCATAAATGTTGGTACGTTTTCAATGAAATTGGAATTGTACTTCCAAGTAGAAATAAAAATGTCCAAGCTGATTTTGCTCTGGAACGTTCATGCCTGCCTACAAGTTCATGCATGCCTACAAAGTTCATGCCTGCCTACAAGGCTGTGATGAGAATATTAATTCTCTTTTGCAGCTTCTGCCAGCAAGAGAAGCTGCCAATGACCTTTCAGGCCTGCGTGATGACCAAGGAGTGCCAGGTGTCCGAGTGGTCAGAGTGGAGCCCCTGCTCAAAAACATGCCATGACATGGCATCCCCTAAAGGCATCCGTGTGAGAACTCGGCTCATCAGGCAGTTTCCTATTGGCAACGAGAGGAAGTGTCCAGAACTTGAGGAAAAAGAACCCTGTGTGTCTCAAGGAGAAGGAGTTGCCCCCTGTGCCACGTGAGTTAATAAGGACAGCGGTCTCTGCTGCCCCATCTGCCCAAACTGCATATGCCTTTAGCTGTTTGATTTCAGCTGGATGGTATGTTGAGAAATACTGATTTTTACAAATTCTAAGTAGAAATATTTCTCTTTACAAACACTATCCTATAAAAACAAAAAAATACCAGTTTTACTAAATGAAAGTGTCAGTAACAAGCTATGTTTACCAATCTCCACAAAAGTTGGATTTTTAGCAGTAGTTCTTTGCATATTTTCTATAATGAGGATTGGCAAGCTTTTTCTGTAGTGGCTGCTGCTGCTGCTGCTGCTAAGTCACTTCAGTCGTGTCCAACTCTGTGTGACCCCATAGACAGCAGCCCACCAGGCTTCCCCGTCCCTGGGATTCTCCAGGCAAGAACACTGGAGTGGGTTGCCATTTCCTTCTCCAATGCATGAAAGTGAAAAGTGAAAGTGAAGTCGCTCAGTCATGTCCGACTCTTAGCGACCCCATGGACTGTAGCCCACCAGAGTCCTCCGTCCATGGGAGTTTCCAGGCAAGAGTACTGGAGGGAAGTGCCATTGCCTTCTCCGTTTCTATAGTGGAGAAGATAGTAAATATGTTAGTCTTTATGAGCCACATGTGTCTCTGTCACGATGATTCAACTCTGCTATTGGAGCTATAAGCAATATGTAAAGAAATGAGTGTGTATATGTTTCCATAAAATTTATTTATAGAAACGGTACAGGTTGAATTTAGCCATAGTTTGTCAACTAGTCTATAAGGTAAAATGACCTTTCAAAATATAGGTTCCTTTTGCCTATTGAGCAAGCCCTATTAAAATTCAGTACTGTACATAACAAATCCTATTAAAGAGATTAGAATACTAGATCAAAATAATAAGACTTTAAGCTCTCTCAGGACCAAGATTGTTTATTAACCTTGGGTGTGGAGATTGTTTCTTCTTTAATCACTCATATATGTCATAGGACCAGGCACAAAGTAAGTGCCCAATAAATGTTCATCGAATTCAGATGAAATAAGACTGATTTTGAAATAGTTGGCACTGTAACTATATTCATTTTATTCTTAAAAATCATTTCTAAGACATTTCTGTGAATTAACTTGGTGATAAATATGTTTCAGGTTGGTCTGAATGTAGAGAGTATTTATGAAAAAACTTACAAAATCTTAGTTTATCAGTAGATACCCGCAAGCTTCATTGAAAGGTTCCCTGGAATATTTGAAACACTTAGAGAACAGGCTTACAGCTTGTACTTGATGAACCAGTGAAGAGGAAAATTACCACTACCACTGCTGCTGCTCCTCCTCCTCCCATTTCTAACAGTAATAATAATAGTAACAAAGAATAGTAATGATTCATACAAGATCTTCAGCACTATGGAGTCCTCCCTTCTCCCCTAACATAACCAGTAACTGAACACTCTGAAGAGTTTCCTTCCTAACTGCTCTGCCTGCCGCACTGACTTGTGTGTTCCCCTTGACATAACAGTTTCAGGGAAGCTGCCAGGTTCTCTAGTCAGTGTTTCGTCTCCTGCGAGATTCTTCCATTTTTTTAATCTCAAGCTAGGATATCTTTATCCTCTCAGTTATTCAAACATCATTAACTATTAATTAAAATAAATCCCTATTCTAAATCTCTGTCTTCTAATCCTTTGTGGATGGTGGCATTTTTTTTAAGAGTGTGTAATCAATTTACATTACTAAAAAATTTCTCTCACAGGACTCCTTAGGATGACCCATGTCGGGATGCTGCTGTACAAAAAAAATAAAATAAAATTTTCATTTTAACTCCCTTAATGAATGGCTTGTTTAGTTTTCTTTCCCGTCCCACCTCCCCGTCTCTCCTCCCAAGGCATCAGTTATTGATGATTTTATTATTGACCTGAATGCTGCACTCCCTTTATAAATATATGTCAAGAGCATTGTTCCTTGATGCTCCAGACCTGTACCTCTGTTAAGCCATGAATCCGCATTTATAAAAATTGAAAAATAGGCATGAAGTTCACCTTTACTGACATGAAACCTTACCACTGACAAAGCAAAGCATCTCGATGTGACATCCAAGAGCCCATTTAACCTTTTTGTCTAATTGAGATGAGCATTAGCACATCCATTTGTACCTGTGTTGGCTGTTAATCTGATTACTAAGGAAGCATCTTGGTAAAAGTGACATAAAGTACTCCAAGAGCCATTTTCTTTGTGCTTTTAGAATATCCATTTTCCTTGAGGTGGAGAAATGCCGTCACTGTCTATCTTCAGTGACATCAAGACCTTGGCTATCTCCTTAAAGCATGTGTTAGGCTGACAATCCCCCGACATTTTTTTCACATCATAATCTTGATTGGAGCTTTAATTTAGAAGCATAGATCATCTTTCCTGTGTTCCACTGATTAGAAACGTCAGCTCTTTTCATCATTCATCAGTACTCATCAGGGATGCTCAAATGTTACAGGAGGAAAAAAAAAAACACTCTTATTCTCAGCGATAAAGAGAAAACTCTGAATTATGTTATATTTTTATTACTAACACACAATTACAATTTTGACCAGTACAAAGAAGGAATTTTCATACATTTTATTAAAGACAAAACAAATGTTTGGGTTCATCATCATTTAGAATGTTCTTCCTTCTCAGATTCAATCTTCCTTTGTTTATAAACATGAAAAAAGGGCAAGCCTGAGTTCAGCTTAATTAAACAGAAAATTTCATATATTCAACATTATGCTCTCTTTGCATAAAATATTTATAAGTAATTCCTAGTAGTTGCAGTTAAAACTGGATCATCTTAAATTTAACCCCTCTTTAAACAGAGCAGGGTAAGGATGTAGAAGAAGGGATTGAAATTGAACCTGTACCAGAGATGTGGTCGAAGATTGATTCAAGCGGAAGGAATTGTTCAGATTAATTTTCTTGAGGAGAAAAAAACAAGTAGGATTGGAGAAAAGTTTTATTCACTAAACACATGGCCAGTGCCGGCATTTTCTTTATCTAGATACAGCTGGAGGACCACGGAGTGGACCGAGTGTCGGGTGGACCCTCTGCTCAGTCAACAGGACAAGAGGCGAGGCAACCAGACAGCCCTCTGTGGAGGAGGGGTCCAGACCCGAGAGGTGTACTGCGTGCAGGCCAACGAGAACCTCCTCTCGCAATTGAACACCCACAAGGACAAAGAAGGTAAATCTTGTTTTCTTCTCAAGTATTCACCTATGGCGGAGAAGGCAGTGGCACCCTACTCCAGTACTCTTGCCTGGAAAATCCCATGGACAGAGGAGCCTGGTGGGCTGCAATCCATGGAGTCGCTAAGAGTTGGACAAGATTGAGCGACTTCACTTTCACTTTTCACTTTCATGCATTGGAGAAGGAAATGGCAACCCACTCCAGTGTTCTTGCCTGGAGAATCCCAGGGACGGGGGAGCCTGGTTGGCTGACATCTATGGGGTCGCACAGAGTCGGACACGACTGAAGCAACTTAGCAGCAGCAGCAGCAACTCACCTACGGAGAGCAGGCATGGGATCATCCTGCAGGGGTATATATGCAGCCATTTGGGGGCATGAAGAGCTGTATATTTGTTCACATTATGGCAGATATTAACTATGGTGAATGGTAGTCTAAATGATGGTTGTAAAAATAATTAATGAAGTTCCATCTTTGGTTCATTCTGGTTTGCTGATAAGCCTCTCTTTAAATTTTAACTTCAGGTTCTAAGTCAGAATTTAGCAAGAGTGATGCTAAAGCTGAAACTGCAATACTTTGGCCACCTTATGCGACGAGTTGACTCACTGGAAAAGACTCTGATGCTGGGAAAGGTTGGGGGTGGGAGGAGAAGGGGACGACCGAGAATGAGATGGCTGGATGGCATCACCGACTCTGTGGACATGAGTTTGAGTGAACTCCGGGAGTTGGTGATGGACAGGGAGGCCTGGCGTGCTGTGATTCATGGGGTTGCGGAGAGTCGGACATGACTGAGCGACTGAACTGAACTGAATAAATTATAAAAATAGAATAAACATGTGTCTTATAAGGATACATATAGGATGCAAATATGTATTCCGAATCCCATTTCTTTTCTTCGTATAAGTAAAACCTGTATGTTAAAAAAGAAACCTTGTTTTGCTGTTTTATAATAATGTTGAAAAAATAAATTAATTATGGTATTGAGAGAAAATTCACTTCGAATTTGAAGGAAATAGAGAATAAAACTACAGGGAAAGATCTTTAACCCAAAGGCATAACTCAAAAAAAAAAAAAACTTTGATTAAATGCTTTAATTTGGTAGACATATCTTAGAATTTCTTTGGTCTAAATCTCAGTTTGGGGACCAGAAGTGATAAGTGTACAAGAGAATAAGTGAGTCCAAGATGGCCAAGACTAAAAGGACATATTGTTAAACATTAATATTACTCTAAAATTCTGATCATCGTTGGATTGAGCCTCTTAAGAGCCTCTTAACATTTTACTACCTGAGGGACTGCAGGACTTGTATCACTAATATATTCAGCACATACTGATTAGTTGCCAGAAGAGTTCCAAAAATTGTCTATGGTGATGAGGACAGAAATATCAATACAAATTTCATGTCAGGAAAATGCTCTTAGTCATCATGAGGGCACACAGACCAATAGTCATAATGCAGTATGAAAGTGAAAGTGTTAGTCGCTCAGTTGTGTCTGACTCTTTGCAACTCCTCTGTTCATGGGATTTCCCAGGCAAGAATACTGGAGTGGTTGACAGTTCCTTCTCCAGGGGATCTTCCCCACCCAGGGTTCGAACCCAACTCTGCATTGCAGGCAGATTCTTAGCCATCTGAGCCACTATAATTGAGTTTTAGAATAGCCGTAGTGAGAAAATAGAGGAACCTTCATAAAGAAGGTGGAATTTGAGCTGAGTTATGATGCATATACTCCATATAGTTAAGCAGGTCAGGCATGCAAGAGGGAGTTTATTCTAAGCAGAAGGAACAGCATGTGTTAAAGGTAAAAAAAAAAAAATCTGAATAAAAAAATAAATATTCAGAGGAGTATGACCAAGAAGAATCAGAAGAGCAAGGAAAGAACCAAGAGAAAAAGACATTTCATAAAACAAAAGAAGAGAGAGCTCTTTTGCCTCCCACCAAAAAGGAGTGACTAGTAATTCTTGAGAAATAAGGACTAAAGTTTTGCATTTGCAGCTTGTAGAATTTGATTGTTTTGTATCCACTGGCTTTACACAGTATGTTAACTCATTTAGCTATCTAGCCTAGGGATACCTTTTACTACTAATATGTCTTGCAATTTTAAGGAAGTAGCATAAAACATGTAATGTTAGTACATTAATATTTTCTTAGTCACTTTAATGGCTACATTTTTAATACCCTTTGGTGAATTTATTATGGCAGTCCTTTCAGAGTAGTATAATTTCATTGCTAGAGGTAGATCAGATTTTAGTTTCTGAATGTCAATTATATCCTGTAGGTTATTACTTTCAAAAGATCCTTCAGAATTTTGAATTGTAATTGGACACTTTTAAAAATCATTTTGTCATAGAGTTCCCTGACTACTGCTGTCAAGACACTGCAGAGCAATGAAAATAAAAGTCACAGGAAAAAAAGATAAGACGCAAAGAATATTATTATTAAGATGTATCTGTTGGACTAACGCAAACACCAAAGCAGAGATTCATAGATATGGAAGTAGTCAATTCACCTAAAATTAATATTTAATCTTATAAGTATATAACATAAATAACTTAAGAATCTGTGTCCTTTCATGTCAAATATCAAAAACAGTTGATTCTTACTAAAAGTTGCAGTTATTTTTTCCTCAGAAGTTAGATTATGTGAGTTCCCCCTGCTGCTGCTAAGTCACTTCAGTCGTGTCCGACTCTGTGCAACCCCATAGATGGCAGCCTACCAGGCTCCACCGTCCCTGAGACTCTACAGGCAAGAACACTGGAATGGGTTGCCATTTCCTTCTCCAATGCATGAAAGTGAAAAGTGAAAGTGAAGTCGCTCCGTCGTGTCCAACTCTTTGCGACCCCGTGGACTGCAGCCTACCAGGCTCCTCTGTCCATGGGATCTTCCAGGCAAGAGTACTGGAGTGGGGTGCCATCACATTCTCCGATGAGTTCCCCCTAGTAGTACTCAATTTTCCCCAGTAGGAAACCTGTTAGCTATACCAGCATCCCAAGGGTAACACATGTGAATACTGTAGATATGTGTGAGTGGAGAGCAATTAGACTGTGGGCTGTGAAAATTGTTCACAGTCTTTTTCAATAAATAGGAAAGAATGAAAACTTACTTTATAAAAACAGGGAAACCTCTCAGAATAACTTGCTTATTCAATCCTAACAAGAAGGTACTCATCTCAAGAAATCCTGACTGTTTAACCATGAACAGCCTATCCTAAAAGCAATTCATATTGCACTTAATTTGAAGAGCAAGGATTCCCCTGTTGTTTTTGTAGATTCTCTCTCTGTGTTCTCTAAATGTCTTTTCACACATAACCAAACTATTAAAAATACTTTAACTCAAAATACTTTAGCCCCAACATAAAATTTCTTTATACAGAAATACTGAAAACAAGTGATATGACATCAACTTCCTTTGTTATCTTGGTATATCATGTTACATAGAAGATTGATAATGACTCAGTTCAGTTCAGTTCAGTCGCTCAGTCGTGTCCGACTCTCCGCGACCCCATGAATCACAGCACGCCAGGCCTCCCTGTCCATCACCAACTCCCGGAGTACACTCAAACTCATGTCCACAGAGTCGGTGATGCCATCCAGCCATCTCATTCTCCGTCGTCCCCTTCTCCTCCCGCCCCCAACCTTTCCCAGCATCAGAGTCTTTTCCAGTGAGTCAACTCGTCTCATGAGGTGGCCAAAGTATTGGAGTTTCAGCTTTAGCATCAGTCCCTCCAATGAACATCCAGGATTGATCTCCTTTAGAATGGACTGGTTGGATCTCCTTGCAGTATAAGGGACTCTCAAGAGTCTTCTCCAACACCACAGTTCAAAAGCATCGATTCTTCGGCGATCAGCTTTCTTCACAGTCCAACTCTCACATCCATACATGACCACAGGAAAAACCATTGCCTTGACTAGACGGACCTTGGTCGGCAAAGTAATGTCTCTGCTTTTTAATATACTATCAAGGTTGGTCATAACTTTCCTTCCAAGGAGCAAGCGTCTTTTAATTTCATGGCTGCAATCAGCATCTGCAGTGATTTTGGAGCCCAAAAAAACAAAGTCTGACACTGTTTCCACTGTTTTTCCATCTATTTCCCATGAAGTGATGGGACCAGATGCCATGATCTTTGTTTTCTGAATGTTGAGCTTCAAGCCAACCTTTTCACTCTCCTCTTTCACTTTCATCAAGAGGCTTTTGAGTTCCTCTTCACTTTCTGCCATAAGGGTAGTGTCATCTGCATATCTGAGGTTATTGATATTTCTCCCAGCAATCTTGATTCCAGCTTGTGCTTCTTCCAGCCCAGCGTTCCTCATGATGTACTCTGCATATAAGTTAAATAAGCAAGGTGACAATATACAACCTTGACGCACTCCTTTTCCTATTTGGAACCAGTCTGTTGTTCCATGACCGGTTCTAACTGTTGCTTCCTGACCTGCATACAGGTTTCTCAAGAGGCAGGTCAGGTGGTCTGGGATTCCCATCTCTTTCAGAATGTTCCACAGTTTATTGTGATCCACACAGTCAAAGGCTTTGGCATAGTCAATGAAGCAGAAATAGATGTTTTTCTGAAACTCTCTTGCTTTCTCCATGATCCAGCGGATGTTGGCAATTTGATCTCTGGTGCCTCTGCCTTTTCTAAAACCTGCTTGAACATCTGGGAGTTCACGGTTTACATACTGCTGAAGCCTGGCTTGGAGAATTTTGAGCATGACTTTACTAGCGTGTGAGATGAGTGCAATTGTGCGGTAGTTTGAGCATTCTTTGGCATTGCCTTTCTTTGGGATTGGAATGAAGACTGACCTCTTCCAGTCCTGTGGCCACTGCTGAGTTTTCCAAATCTGCTGGCATATTGAGTGCAGCACTTTCACAGCATCATCTTTCAAGACTTGAAATAGCTCAACTGGAATTCCATCACCACCACTAGCTTTGTTCGTAGTGATGCTTTCTAAGGCCCACTTGACTTCACATTCCAAGATGTCTGGCTCTAGGTCAGTGATCACATTATCGTGACTATCTTGGTCGTGAAGATCTTTTTTGTACAGTTCTTCTGTGTATTCCTGCCACCTCTTCTTAATATCTTCTGCTTCTGTTAGGTCCATACCATTTCTGTCCTTTATCGAGCCCATCTTTGCATGAAAAGTTCCCTTGGAATCTCTAATTTTCTTGAAGAGGTCTCTTGTTTTTCCTACCATAGCACAAAAGCCAGATCACTTTAAATTACTTTTTTCATTGATGTATTTTCTGCTATTAACTGACTCACACCACACAAGGCCATAATTCTTTTCCTTGGAGCTAATATATTTAATTTTCAGGAAGTTGAAATATTTATTATTAAAGTACTCACAAAGTATAAAGTATGATGTTCAAAACTTGGTATGAGTTGAATTATCAGGATAGTTATTAAGTTGGTAATGGCAGACAATAAGAAAAATATGTCTACTTGTTATTGGAGAATATCCACATTTTATTCATGGAACTCTCCCAGTTCTAACAGAATATTGAGGTGATCAAAATTTCCATTATCACTTATTTAGAAGAAAGACTTTGACAGGTTCTCTGCTGAGAAGTGTCAGTAGTAAAATCTTTCATAGTTTCTATATGAGCTGGCTGTTCAGAATTCCAGTAGTCTTGAAAAATGTCCAGCTTGTCCTGGGAAATCTAACCTCAAAATATGACAGGAAGAGGCCTTGCCCATGAGGAGATTATCAGTGTAACTCCTAGAAAGCTGATGGAAGTGTTACTGATCGTTAGATGCATAATGTGAATTGACTCTTGTAAGAGTTCATAGTGAAATGAAAGTAGATTCCAGCTATAGCAACTCAAGACATCTTTTCAGTTGATACAGAATGGACATGTTTTCAAATGAGGGAAGCCAAAGGTATTAGTTATAAAGCACCATAAAGCTTACTGTGATTTATATCATAGAAAAGGTTAGAACGTGCTTTTATACAAAACATACCAAATAATCCACACTTACATCTGCATAAGGTGTGTGAGATTTGTGGTTATTAAGAAAGACAGTCTGGATAATAAGCCTGTATGAAGACGTTGAATGAGACAAACCAGCAGAAAGGTTTGGAGGATCAATGGAAAGGTGGATTGAGGGCAGGATGATTGTCCTGTGAATGGGTAGACAGAAGAATGAATAAAGAGCTCATGTTTTCACATGTTTTGCCCCCAAAAAATGTGAATAAAATAGTCACCATCCCTATGAAGTACAAATTACTTATAACTGTAGTCTTCTTACTGTAGTTTCCACAGACTACCCTGCTTCAGTCAACACTGTTTTTTGGGGGGAAAGACTATGCTTATATATATGCTGCTCTTTCCCTGTTATTTCAGAAACGAAATATCAGAATACATTGAAGCCTAGTGCTGCACCTTCCCTGTCCATCACTTTTGAAATAACAGGTGGGTGAGGCTGTTTTACATAACATTTAAATCAGAATTGTGTGTCAAGAGTCTCTATACCTTCCCTGATATAATTCTTAAACCCTCTAGGAAAGATAGTAGTTTAGTTTTACTTTCTATTGTCCTTGAAATAGACTTAAAGCTGGGACTTCCCTGGTAGCTTAGATGGTAAAGAATCAGTCTGCGTCTCAGGAGACCCTTGTTCGATCCTTAGTCAGAAAGATCCCCTGAAGAAGGGATAGGCTACGCACTTCAGTATTCTTGGGCTTCCCTGGTGGCTCAGGTGGTAAAGAATCCGCCTGCAATGCAGGAGACCGGGGTTTGATCCCTGGGTTGGAATGATCCCCCAAAGAAGGTCATGGCAACCCATTCCAGTATTCTTGCCTGGAGAATCCCCATGGACAGAGGAGCCTGGTGGGCTACAGTTCGTGGGGTCCCAAAGAGTTGGACATGGCTGAGCCCCTAAGCACACATGAAATAGAAATGATTTTTTGTCTCTTGGCTTTCTATAACCTCATCATATAGATATAAATATTGTAGAAAACATAAAAGGATTTTTGAATTTACTAACTTTATAATGTCTCAGATATCATAAGTATATAAATATGTATTAAGTTTGGTTCTGAACACTTTTGTTGTAAATTCATGAACGTGTGCACAGTTTTCATAATTTATCATTTTTTTTAAACATACCACTTTGTGCTCTACTAATCTTCATATGGTAAATGAAGAAGGAAGGAAGTCACATAATTGTTGTGTTTGAGAAACATACCGTACCTACACTGATACAGTGGATGTAAAAAGCACTGTGATATAGAATAATTAAAACAAGAAATTCCTTCAGGCATTGGGCCTTCCTCAGAAATTTGTCCTCTGGATATTTTGTGGAAGAGAAAGGATGTTTCCCTATTCCCCTACAGAAATTTCCTTGTGATCAGTAGATTACAAAATGGAAAGTGAGATGCAAGAGGTTTCAGCCACTGGGATGGAAGTTAATCAAAGCTTACATGCTGGGAATTAGATTAAGCTGGTCAGTGGTCTACACTGGGGATAACTTAGAATTTTTAGTAGAGGAAAAGCTTACTAATGATGTGTCAGGGAAAATTCAACCAAAAGGTAATCAAAGAAAATTGTAATGAGACAGCTAGGAAGTCATGTAATCATGAAAACAATGCTCACAATACCTTTGACTTAGTGTTTAATAAACATTTGTTGTTTGACATGTTTACTCTCCCCTTTGTTAAAGTGGTGCAATTTTTAAAATTTGTCTGAAAATTGTCTCTTTACTGCTTCAGTTGCAATTAAACATTGTCTCTTTCAGGTAGGGACTCTAGTCACACACATCATCCTTTACCCCTGAAGAATTACTATTCACACCTCTGACTTTGAATACAGGAAACATGATCTAGTTGTTAGATCAAATGATGAGAATAAAAATTTATGCATTTTGTGTCAGGTGGGCCCCTCATTTAAGAGACTATTTTTGTTAGTCTGTTTTTTTTCTCTTTTCTAATTATATAGATAGCTTAAAAATCTTTTGAGTATTCATATTAAGGCTACCTTCATGAGAATCCCAGGCAGATAATCAGGAAATATGGTTTTCATTTCTTGGCCTTATATCCTGAGGCGTGGTGCTTATTTACCTAAAAATATTTAATGACATCTATGCTATGTTTTTTTTTTCCAGTGAGTCAACTCGTCCCATGAGGTGGCCAAAGTATTGCAGTTTCAGCTTTAGCAGAAAGGTTGGGGGCGGGAGGAGAAGGGGACGATGGAGAATGAGATGGCTGGATGGCATCACCGACTCTGTGGACATGAGTTTGAGTGAACTCCGGGAGTTGGTGATGGACAGGGAGGCCTGGCGTGCTGTGATTCATGGGGTCGCGGAGAGTCAGACACGGCTGAGCGACTGAACTGAACTGAACTGAACTGAATGCTATGTTTAAGCAATATGGTAGACTAGCTTAAAATCATATTTTTTAAAAAGATTTATTGATTGATTTATTTTTGTCCGTGCTGGGCCTTCATTGCTGTGTGTGGGCTTTCTCTAGTTGCAGTAAACAGTCTTCTCATTGCAGTGGCTTCTCTTATTGCAGAGCACAGGCTTCAGCCATGCAGTCTTCAGCAATTGTAACACGTAGACTCGGGAGCTGTGGCTCACTGGCTCTAGAGTTCTAGCTCAGTAGTTTTGGTGCACAGGCCTAGTTGCCATGTGGCATGTGGGATCTTCCCAGAGCAGGGATCGAACCTGTGTCACCTGCATTGGCAAGCAGAAGATTCTTAACCACTGGACCACCAGGGAAGGCTCTGAAAATCATACTTTAAAAAATACTTGGACATTCAGGATGCAATATTTTTTAAAATACTTTCAAGAGCAGAACTGAGGTCTTGATAAACTAAATGATTTCCCAATAATGAAGGCTGAGTTGATACCTTCTGTGATTACGCTTGGGAGGGGATGGTATAGGAGAAGGGTTTGCATTATGGGAACTTGGGAGAATGGAACCAGTAAGGGGCATGACATTAACTTGCACTCAGAGAAAGAGAGCTTAAGCAGAAATACTGCATTACTTCATCAACCTCAAGGGTTATAGGATCAATGAGTGAGCAGAAAAATTCAACATACTTATAGACGGAGATAAAAAAGAAGTAGACCAACTTCAGCCTTGAATCAGGGCAAAAACAAACCTTCCTAAGCATTCCAACTATGGCCTGTACTCATATGAGTTTAAATCTCAAATTTATGGTACTTCCATAAGTCCTGAGACCACAAAGCTGAAAATTAATGTAAGAAATGGCGTCAGGCAATTGTATCACCAAAGTGCCTGACATAGCAAAAGTAAAAAGTCTAAAGAGAGAGACATTTTAACCTAAGCTGCAGGATTTTCCTGGATAAGCGACACCACTCAAAACTGTGAGGTACATGTGAAAAATAATTCATTGTAAACAGGATTTAAAATGCCTAACAAACAGTAAAATTTGACTTGCAAGTTTGGAAATATTTTAAAAAGCAGATACAGACTAAAAAATACATATGTTAAAACTTATTTAAGATGTAAAGGAAAATTAGAACATTAACTATAATGAGGCACAATTAATTTCTCTACACCCTCTCCAACATTTATTTGTAGACTTTTTGATGATGGCCTTTCCAACCAGCATGAGGTGGTATCTCATTATAGTTTTGCTTTGCAGTTCTTTAACAATTAATGATACTGAGCATCTTTTCATATCAGAAAAGATGCTCATGTCACATGTTTCATGTCACAACACTCAGAGGAGTGTTGTATTAGTCACTCAAGTTGTGTCTGACTCTGTGACCCCAATGGACTATAGCCCACCAGGCTCCTCTGTCCATGGGATTTCTCCAAGCAGGAATACTAGAGTGGATTGATATTTCCTTCTCCAGGGGATCTTCCCAACCCAAGGATCAAACCGGGCCTCCTGCACTGCAGGCAAACTCTTTAGCACCTGAATCACCAGCGAAGCTTGTGTCAGAGGGTTACTGTTAAACTCATGCTGTCTGTTCTCCCAAGTATTACTTTCCTGAACATCAATCACAGTCTGATTAATGAAGTGCTACAATTTGCGTACCTCACTTGGTATTTCTTCATTCACTCAATACATACTTACTGAGCAACTGTTACGTTGCACCATTGATTTAGATGTTGAAGATAGAATGTTTTAAAAAACAGACTTGATCACTGCCCTCAATATTTAAGGCTACTAGTAGCCTTGTATTTAAGGCCTGTTTACTGGAGGTTCAGAGTTGCCCCTTCACAAGGCTGACATGGAGAGGCTTCTACATACTGGAGAGCCAGTTTGGCACTCTTTAGTTAAAATATGAAAATGCACTATATAAACGTGGTCCATGTTTAACAAAGAACCTTTACTCTTATCCATTGGGTATATTATTTTTCTGGAAATCACATGTTTTCAAAATGTAGCTTAAGAATCACCTGTATGCTTTAAGAAAATGCAAAAAATCCCTGGGTATTATGCCCTGGGATTGTGATTCTGTAGGTCTGAAATAGATGCAGAAATCTCTTTGTGATAAGCACCATGATGATTATAATCAGGGGATGATTTTACCGTAAGTCTCATGATGGTCCTTTTCAAAGGCCCTTTCCAAAGTCTTTGGAGAGACGGGAATAGAGAAAGGCAAATCCCTCTTTTTTTTTTTTTTTTTTTTGAGGCCCAAAACATGCATAATTTATGCATTTTAAAAAAGCAAAATTGCAAATACATAATCTCTAAACTCTCTATCATGGTTTCAGAAGGGTCTTGTGTACGTGAAGGGACCTGACCTTAAGCTCCATGAGTTCCTTAATGAATCTGTTCTAAATTCTAACACAAGATTTTTTTGTTCTCTGCCAAAGAGGATCAGTATATTAGGATGAGAAACAGAAATACAGGCATTTGTGTCCTGAAATTAGGTTCCCTAGAGTTCTGGATGTAAAACTGGGGAGAATGGAATGACTGGGAAAAGTCACTCTGTGTCTTCAGAAGCGAAGTAGAACTTTCAGTTCTGATATTGGTCTGATTTATGTTCATTGAGCCCTAGTTTTAGGTCCCTAAGCTGCTGATCTTTAGAAGACCATGACACGTTGCTAGTAGTTAAGTTAGGAAATTGGAGGGGAAGAACACTTTGCACTGAGATGCTGTTTCATCTTACTTTATACCTGTAACCCAAGATGGGAAGAAGCCAGAGCTGTTAGTAAAAGACTTTCCATTAATGAAAGAAAAAGGGTGTATAAAATGTCACATAACCTGACGCTATCAAGTGACTATACTGTGCGTGCTTTTTGTAACCCTTAAGCACTTATTTCATCGAGTCGGTTGCAGATGAGTGATAGCACCAGAAGGAATTTTGAAACGAGTACTCAGGGACCTGCGCTGGCGAATGAATAGAGTTTTTTTCTTTTTTTTTCTGAGGCACACTCCTGCCATCTAAGAATGTAAAAGAAATGGTTTGTGGCAGACTGTTCCCTGCCTTGCTGATGATTGCTCAATAGGGAGTAGCTACTCTCACCAGTGTTAACAGAGGAGTACAAACTACATTGTGGAACTCATTAATATTTATTCCTGCTAAAAGCAATGGGCAATAAAAAGGGAAATAAACCGGGGAGAATAGCAAGGGGAAAAGGAAACCATGACAGCAGATTCATCTTGAAAAGCTTCACCATTTATTGCACACAAAAAATACACTTGAAGTACAAGAATCCATATTATTAGTTCAGAATCCACTCAGAATGCCTCTTATGGGTCAACTAGTTTATAAAAATTGTGTGTTGAACACAATTTAAGAATTTAAAATAGCCGTCCGTACTCTTGTAATGATGTGATTTTGAGTTATCATTTTACACAAAGCCACATTTCCTCAGCATCAGAATCGATGCTCCTGTCTGTAGACAAGAACTTCCTCTAAGCCAAGGATCCCCTGTCTGTTGCAGCAGAGACCAGTGGCATTCCTCTTCCTTTTCCCATGCTGCTCCTGTATGATCTGACTTGAAATGCCTTCAGCCATTGTCACAACTATCCAAATATCTGCTGTTCCAAATCATCTTTGTTGTACTTTTAAGATTTCAGTGATCTTCCTTCATCCAAGGTCTATGCCTTTCTTATACTACATAATGCAAGTTCCCATTTGATTACACAGAATTCTATGCTTTGATAATTGTGTCATGAGTATTATGCCAACTCCCCAAGATTATAAGCTTAGAAGGAGGGAATGGTATTTTTCCCCTCCTAAATTTTAATTTATCCATCATTCTTACCAGAAGTCTGGGTGGTTTGCTAATTGTGTCATTTAGAAATATCTTTAAGAAAGATTAAAAAGCCCTTCAATGAAAGGATGTTGACTTCCTAGGCATCTAATTTATAGTGTTTCATTTTGGATTAATATTTATGTCCCATTAACTTCATTTTTTTCTTCCTTTGTTTTCCTTTCCTCTGCAAAGGCTTAATGAGATAACATATGTAAAGCACATCCTAGCATAAGGCCTTGTGTTTATTATATGCCAAATGAGTATTAACTGCTTTTGTTTATGTGTTTACTTTTCTGCTTAAATTGAGAAAAAGGAAGGAATTTTTTAAAATGATAGTTTTACTCTAAGCATTTTGCATGTAATAAAGGCATAATTGTATCCTGGCCTTGCTAGTTGAGAAACATCACAGAGAATGTATAATTCATGGAGTCTTTTTTCACTATGTCTCAAAATCCTTTCATATGCTTACATTATACATGAAATTGCTCCTTTTTTGGAAAAAGTAGTTTTCCTTTGTATTATTTCAGAGTAAAAAGAAATAGAACTATTTTACTTCTATATTTATAGGAGACAGAATAATTACCGCTTCCCTTACTTGTGATGCTGAATCCTTGAGAAGTTTAAGCAGCACTCTGTTGCTAAAGGAATCTGATGGAGATACTTGCAATAATCCTGGGATTGTGTGATTGCTCTGAAAGCACATTTGCCTCATTTGCTCAGCCTATCCCACACTGGTTTGTCTGCCCTTTATGGCACACAGGATTCCTGGGCATCTAAAATCATATTTGTTAGGCCTTGGTGTTGTTCAGTGACTCAGTTGTGTCTGATTATTTGTGACAATGGACTGCAGCACACCAGGCTTCCGTGTCTTTCACTGTCTCCTGGAGTTTGCTCAAATTCATGTCCATTGAGTTGATGATGCTATCCAACCATCTCATTCTCTGTCACCCCCTTCTCTTGCCTTCAATCTTTCCCAGCATCAAGGTCTTTTCCAATGAGTCCACTCTTCGCATCAGCCTTTCAAATGAATATTCAGGATTGATTTCATTGAGGGTTCACTAGTTTGATCTCCTTGTTGTCCGAGGGACTCTCAAGGGTCCTCTTCAGCACCACAGTTCGAAAGAATCAGTTTTTCGGTGCTCAGCCTTCTTTATGGTCCAACTCTCAAATCTGTACATGACTACTGGAAAAACCATAGCTTTGACTATATGGACCTTTGTTGGCAAAGTGATGCCTGCTTTTTAATATGGTGTGTATCTTTGTCATAACTTTTCTTCCAAGGAGCAAGTGTCTTTTAATTTCATGGCTGCTGTCACCATCTACAGTGATTTTGGAGCCCCCCAAATAAACTCTGTCACTATTTTCATTTTTTCCCTATCTGCCATGAAGTGATGGGACTGGATGCCTTGATCTTAGTGTTTTGAATATTGAATTTTAAGCCAGCTTCTTCACTCTTCTTTACACTCACCTTCATGAAGAGGTTCTTTAGTTCTTCTTTGCTTTCTGCTTTAAGGGTGGTGTCATCTGCATATCTGAGGTTATTGATATTTCTCCTGGCAATCTTGATTAGTTAGGCCTGGGAGACCTTAACTTTTTTTGTCAAAATAATGTTAATAAATAGATGCGAAAAATTACAAAAAAGGCTTGCTGTTTTACATGTCCTCAGCTAGGTCGGACACGAGTGAAGTGACTTAGCAGCAGCAGCAGCAGCAGCTAGGTCTGGTTAGAAAGGCTTGGGTCAATTAAGTTCCTCTGCATTAGGAATTTCCAGAAGTATTTTGAGACTAAGTCAGGTTTTCACTAAGAAAGCTATCGATCCATTTGTCACTGTCTTTCAAAAATTCATAGCAAAAGGACTAAGCAAGAAACTAACATGTTGTAATAGTGTTTTCCCATTAATGCATGACTACATTTTCACAGACAGACCAAGACAGTAAGTGACAAGAGAACGACCTCAAGCCAGTTTTCTGACTCCAAGTCTAAATTCCGTCTAGTCCACCTTTGCCCTATGAATTTGCTTCAGAATAAAAAACTGGATAGAGCAGCTATCCACAACCTTATCAAAATCATCAAAACTAGTTGTAGGGTATTAAATGATCTATCCTCAGAAATATCACAAACTGATGGTATTTCTGTTGCAAAAATAAACAAAAATGGTCCTTATAACAGAAAATTGAAAAAAAAATTAAGGATAATTTAATTGCCTTTTAAGATTCAACACCATTAAGAGATTGATTCCTCAATATGGTTCTATAAGAGGTCAGTATGAAGTCTTGCCCACGTCAAGTCTTGTCAAGTCTTGAAGTCTTGTCAAACTCTTGACATTTGAACCAATGTTGTGTTGAATCATATGAAATTGTAAATTTTGTAGGTCAAGAGCTGTTGATTAGTGGCAGTTTCCTATATGTCACCTGAAAAGGTACCTTTACTGTATTATGTCAAGTCACCTAGTGTCTATAGATTATCCACTGTCAGTATCAAGCCTGCAGCGAGTGGCTATGAGCTGTAGTCATTGTTTCCACATGAACAATATATATTTGTGCTGTGTGCAGTGTGCTTTAGAGAGGGTAATGATTGTCTTCTGTAAAATTATGTAAATTTCCCCATAGTAGATATTATTTATGGGAAGATAACTTATATTGATGGCTTGAGAGTGACTTGAATTTTTCAAGCAACTTTTATTCTATGTGCAGTTAGAAATCACATTCAATTATGCGATTTTTAATACTTATCTCTGCCCCATTTTGTTCTATGTAAGCATATAAAATAAAGGGTGCTACTGTCATTTTAAGAATAAATGGGTGAAGAATGTGGGACAGAGGAGAAATACAAGTAGAAACAGACTATCAACTCAATGATGAATCTAATAATATACAGAATGGGTGCCATAAGGTCCTAGAAATTTCTTGAAGTGGGACTAATAGTTTTAGCTCTAAGCTTGTAGTAGCCAAGCAATGAGGAATACTATGTTAATTATGAAATTCACAGCATCCATTTAGACAGTAGAAACCAGTTGTAAAAGAAAAGCACAATTTCTGGTTTTGAGAGAAAGAAAATTCACCAGTAAGCCTTAATAAAGAGGGCATTGTAACTATATTGCTTTACAGCCTCATTAACATCTTTAGTATCAATACCACAATGAATTTTATAAGGAAAGTTTTTTCTTTAAGCAGTTTTCCTCAATGTAGGCCACTCACATAAATGAAAGTGTAACTCAGGAAAGGCAAATCAGTAGGGATTAATGTGATATGGTACAGATTTATAGGTCTCTGCTAAGCAGGATAACCCAGGGATAGCATTCAGAGTATCTATGAATGGATGTGGAGCTATTCCCTCAGGCAGCCCTCCTCAGAGCTTTGATAGATGTTGAGAGACAATGAGTTTCCTTACATCCCCTGACACAGGGATCTGGAGCACTGTTATTCTGAGTTCTGTTTAGCTGCACTTAAATGCAGAGACACATATTCTAGCCATCATCTAGGTGAAAAGAGGATTAGCATCCTTAAAAGAAAATCGAAAGGCTTGACAAAGACATAAGCTTGAATAAAATATGATCCCACTTTGAACAGAGAGAAAAGTTCAGCCCTAACTAGGTGTAGGACAAGGAAGAACTTTAGACACAGATAAAGGAATGTCAAAGGTCCTTAAATCTATTCCAACACACAATCCAAGGTAAAAATCTGGACACAGGTGCAAGGGAGACCGAGCTTCAACATTAATGCCATGTCTTAGAAGAAGCAGTTTCATTTTTTGGTGTCTTCTTCAAGATAAAGTTTTTTACAAATGTAAATCTGTAGACCTAAATGAGTTAATTTGAAGTAATTAATGTTAACAATGAGGAGGATTGAGAAGGCAATAGACACTATATGTGAGATGCTGTTCTGTTTTACCTTTAGTGGCTCATTGGGCCTCCACGAAAAGTCTAAGAAGTACCATTGTTATATAATACTGAGGTACAGAAAAATTAAATATTTCTACCAAGGCATATATAGCTAGTAAATATAATAGCCTGGATAGTGAATCAAAAAGCCTACTTTCTGAGCCTGTGCTCTTAACCAGTATGCCATAGAGTTAGGGTTTTTAATTATAAGACAGTTTGATACTGGGAAAAATTTAAACTCCCCTCTTAAGTAACATTTGTTTTAAAATATATTGTTCAGTCGCCCCATCATGTCCAACTATTCGCAGCCCCATGAACTGCAGCATGCCAGGCCTCCCAGTCCTTCACCATTTCCCAGAGCTTACCAAGTTCATGTCCATTGCATTGGTTTCTTTCAAATTAGGTCTCAGAGCCAATCGTTTATAATAAGGTTATTCCTGTTTAATAGCAGAAAAACTGCATATATGAAAATGTCAATGTTTCTATTACTATGTCAGAAAATTAGTCATTCTTTCATTTATTCAACCAATATTTTCTGAGTGCCTTCTATGTCTAGGTAATATTCTAAATGGTGAAAATAGAGAAGTAAACAGACAAAATACTTGCTCTGAATTTTAAGAGACAGGTTAAAAGCAAAGAGATAAAATAAACAAGCAATCATCAGATAGCAATAAGTACTATGCAGAGGATCAAAGTAGGGGAATGTGAGAGAGAATGACAGGGCAGTGATATTTTTTTAGATCTTCAGGGTATTGTTTGGCTTCCCAAATTTGTATATCTAGCCTAAAATTCTCATCTGAGAAACAAAAATTGTATAATGACCTTTCTGTTTGACATCTCCAGTCAGAACACTCAAGTATCCTTGTCTCCCTTCCGCACATTCTTATAATGGCAGAATAAATGAAAGTTTTAAAATAATATTAGAGTACAATATACTTGAATAGTGCAAGTTCCATTATCTACTTGGTACACATGTCAAAATAAATCCTTTTAAGCTACTTAGGGGTGAAAAATCACTATCAGAATAGGCAACACATAATAGTTGTTTAGTAAATATTTACTGAGTAAATCAATAAATGGACTTAATAAATGACCCCCAAGGGTTGATATATATGATTTCTAATAATCATTATTTTGGCAAAATTTCTTCTTCTGATAGCTAAAGAGATGAAAGTTCTAAGATATGCATATTTAGAAATGTATTTTAAAAACTTTGTAAGTAAATATTTTAAATCATCAGAAAATCAAGCATATTGTTAGGCTTCAGCTTCCAGCTATAATTAAGTAACCCTCTCAATAAGAATAATTATAAAATTGAAGAAAATTACAAAGCAGCTGGTTTTAGGTATTAAACAGCAAGCAGCAAAAAATTGTGGTCATAATTGTGAAATGATCAATCACCTCAGTCTCCTACTTGAGACTCTTTCCTAACACAGAGTAGAAAAAATGAAGACAAGCATAGCTTCAGGTCTTGCTAAAATAAGAAGTCAGAAATCTGAGTTCCAGGATGCTAAAATGACTAGAAATTTCAGTGCAGCATGCAGAGAAAAAACAGCTGCACTGAGGGGAATGGGATGGAGTCCAGGAATCTATGTGGGATGCTCCGTGGAGCCTTGACCAGGGCATTGTGCAGACCAAGACTCTGGGAAGTCTAGCAGAGATCCTGTGCTACAAGGCTGATAGTGCAGTGCTCAGAGATGTCGGTTTCAGCCCTGGAAGGATGAGAATACTCACTGAACACCTCAGCCCTCATGGCTTGGGAGTAGGACTGTACTGTCACAACCAAATTCAAATCTGAACCAGACAAGCCTGAATCCAAATGAAACCAAGTTTGAGAAGATCAAAAGGATCTACTGGCGGTTTAACTGTTTAACAGAAAAAACTTCATAAAGAAAGATGATGCAGTTCAGATTTCCTGCAACATATTATTCGCAAAGTCTAGAAAGTGTGATAAACCATTACTCCAGGGAATTTCCTGGCAATCCAGTGGTTAGTGTTAGTCACTCAATTGTGTCCAGCTCTTTGCAACTTCATGGACTATAGCTTGCCAGGCTCCTCTGTCCATGGAATTCTCCAGACAAGAATAGACTGGGTCGAGTCCTGTTTATGGAACTAAATCCTGTAAGCCATGTGTGGTGCAGCCAAAAAAATTAATGTTAGTCTACATGCAAAATTAAAGAGATTGTTATCAAGAAAAAAGTCAACAAAGTATATCTGAGAAGACCCAGATATTACAGTTAGCAGACAAGGACTTTAGGGAACTTATTATTGTACATATTTTCAAAGGTTTAAAGGAAAAGATTGTCTTGGAGAGTGAACAGCTGGGAGTATAAAAGGAAAGTTAGACATTAATAAGAATATGGAAGTTCAAAAATGTAACAAGTCTGCAATTTAAAAAATACATTCAGTGTGCTTCACTCTTAGTGCTACCAAAAGAAGGATCAAGTGATCTTGAAAATAGATCAATGGAAATTGTTGGATCTGAGTAGGAGAAAGGGTTATTGATCTTGAAGACAGATCGATAGAAATGATCAGATCTGAAGAACAGAGAGAGGATGAGGTAGGGGTGGGAGAAGTGAAGAGAGACTCAGTAATTGGTGAAGTAATAGCAAAGTATTAATGATATTACAGGAAAGAGAGACAGTGAGCTGATAAGAAACATATTTGATGAAATAAAGGCCAAAATATTCTCAAATTTGTTGAAAAAGAAACCATCAACTTTCATATCTAATCAGCTCAGCAAACCCCAAACAGGATAAATATAAAGACAACAATGGCAACAGCAACAACAACAAAAACATATTAAACTTAAATTTCTGGACACTGAAGATAAAGAGAAAATTCTCAGAGCACCCAGAGAAAAAAACACATGATATATACATGTGAATAAAGATAACAAAGGATTGAAATCTCATCAGAGACAATTAAGCAATGTTTCTGCTGGGGGAAAAAAAATTACCAACTTAGACCTTGGGAATTGAGTAAGTGCCTTCAGGGCCCAGTTTTCTCCCTTCCCCAGAATAACATCCTAATTTACTTTGGCGGGACAGCTAAAGAACCTGAGGGACCTCCATCCTTTCTCTAGTTTCAGAGGCCTTTATCTGGCAGAATCAAAACCCAGAGTCCTGAGGAAAGGACCAGCTTTTCTTCTCATAGCTATGGTTTCTCAGGTTTATTTGGTGCCAGCTGATCATTGTGATCTATTACAAAATGAACATGGCTGTCCAGCTGAAATCCTGCTGAGCTAATTGGCAAACTCCTCTATCTGAGGATAGAGCTGAGAAATACCACCTCCAGGAGGGTTTTTTGATGAATGCATCAAGACTGGAGAAAGAAATCATCTTGACAGAACACAAGAACCAAGCAAAATACATATGAGGCAGGATCCCAAGTTTTGGATCCTCTTCTAACTATCCTCTCAAGAACCCTTTTCAGGTTGTATGCCACCTGGTCCTTCATCGAGATGTTGCCAAAAGCTTAAAGTCTCTCTCCGCCTCCATGTCTATAGTCTCTCCTTACTTGGGCTGTAATGCTGACTTTTTTTTTTTCCTCCACATTCAGGGGTTCCTTGAGTCAGGTTTGAAAGTGAAACTCGCTCAGTGGTATCCAACTCTTTGTGACCCCATGGGCTATAGTCCATGGAATTCTCCAAGCCTGAGAACTGGAGTGGGTAGCGATTCCCTTCTCCAGGGGATCTTCCTGCATTGCAGGTGGATTCTTTACCATCTGAGCCACCAGGCTAGCCCTGTGTCAGGTTTAGTGGCTTTTAAAACAAGTAGCTCTTCATGTAAACTTTGAATGATGTGTAACGTTAAAAACCAAGACCATTCCATTTTTTTAAGCTATACTTTAAAACATTCAGAGACGCTTTGGGGGTTAATCAGGAGGTCAGCAGAGTAAAAGGAGAATTCCCTACCCATATACCTGTACATTCATTGCTGAAGGTTCTCTCATTTTTGCTTTCAGATGAAAAAAAAATCTGAACTGAGAACAGGGAATTTAAAAATAATAGGAGAAATTAGGAGTAAAGTCTTTAAATTACAAAAAAGATTTAGAAAAAAAGTAATAAGTTAAAAATATGATATGCAAAATACCATTAAAATAAAAAATGAAAAAGATAATAAGATTTTGATTATTAAAGTAGGTTGGAAGTCAAGAGAAACATAAATATGAGAAAAAGCTGAGATTAAAGAGTTAAAAATCTGTAAGATAAAATATAAGGGAGATTCATTAATAATTAATAAAACTCAATTAAAATTGATTGATGATTTGAATGTAAGACCTGACATCATTAAATGCCAAGAAGAAAACATAAGGGGTAAGCTCCTGACATTGGCCTTGGCAATGATTTTTAGATTTGACACTAAAAGCAAATGCAATGAAAGCAAAAATGAGCAGTGATGTAGTGGAGCTACATCAAACTAACAAGCTTCTACTCAGCAAAGGAAAGCATCAACAAAACAGAAGGGGAACCTGAGGAACGGGAGAAAATATTTTCAAAGCACATATGTTATAAGGGATTAATAACCAAAATATGCAAGTCAATGTGCTTTAGGAATCTCCCACATTCTCCCACAGTTTTTCTCATTTTCCCTAAAATGATTTTGAGTTAGTCGCTAAGTCATGTCTGACTCTTTGAGACCCCATCCTCTGTCCTTGGGGATTGTCTAGGCAAAAATACTAGGGTGGGATGCCATTTCCTTCTCCAAAATGATTTTATCAGCACACATAAGTGAATCAAGGAGATCACCAGTATCAAAGCTCCAGAATGAGCTTTGAAATTTATAACAGCAGATGTTTTCGAATCTCCAATGTCATTTTCCAAGCAGTTTTATTGAAAAGAATATAGTATAAACTCAGGGAAAGTATTCAAACTCAGTTCATATGCTACCCTAAATTAAAATGTGGACTTAGGCTTACAAGAATTTTACTCAGGAAGAAATACATCCCTGATAGGAAAAAGCATACCCCTGAAGAAATGGTTCTTAATATTCTTATGGCCAAAGACAACAGCAAGCTGTTCTTTGCCAGAGTGTGCACATCTGGTAGACCCAAATCACTAACTTTGCACGTTCCAAAAAGTCCTAATGCTACATGATGACTTTTTCCAACAAGCGATGTTGTAACTCAGTCACCTTTGACATTTTGTTTGATATTTTAGAAACACATACTAGAGTTTAATGCTGTTTTTTTTTTCAAGAAGTCTTAGCATGGACTTCACGTATCTTACCATGAATGGGCTGAACATTAGCAGTGCTCATGTTATAGCCTAATATAGCTCATGTTATAGCCTATAGGAGTAATCTAGACATCTTGGAAACTTGTTTAAATGTCAAACCCAGCAATTTCATCTAGACCTGCCAGTTCAGCTGGCAGCTTCAGGAATGAGTGAACTAAATGGCGTGAAGCTTAACAGGTCAGGAGTAGACCTACAGAGAGGAGGAATTGGGATTCCTGTCAATTGGAATGTTGTATGGAGCACAGGACCCTGATCTTCTGAAAGGCATTGTGAGAAAAAAAAAAAGAAAAACTCATCACAGTCTGAAAGATAAAGAACAATGAGAAATGATGCAGTGACAACCAAAAGTTCAGTATTAGTTGCTTGGACCAAAATCTTTGGTGTCACTCTGAATTTCTCTCTTTCTCACAATCAGTTCCGTGGGAAATTCTTCCAGCTCTACCTTCATTGTTTATCTGACCACTTACTTCATCTCCACTATCACCCCTGGTCTGAAACACTGTTTTCTTTTGCCTTTATTGTTAGAATAGCATACTAACAGGTGTCACCATATCCCTTCTCCCCATACAATCCATTTTTGGCACAGCAGCAAAGTAGTCATTTAAAATCGTAGTCAGACTGTGTCACTCCTCCACTCAAAGCCGTGCCTCTGCTGTGGTTCACTCCAAGTAAAATCCATCCCCTCCCCCTGCCCCTTGTCTCTGACCCCACTTCCCATGCCTCTGTCTCCTGCTCCTTTTTCTCCAGTTCCTTGAGCCTCCTCTGCAGTTCCTGAAACACACCTTCTGCCAGGAATGTTCTTCCCCCAGACAAGTGCTTGGCAAGTCCATCCCCTCCCTCAGCCTTGTCTCAAATGTCTCTTTCTCAAAGAGGCTAGATTGATCGCTCTACTTTAAATTGCCCGCCTTTCCCCCTCACACTCCCGGACCCCTTCCTCTACTCTTTGTTCTTTCCTCATGGCTCTTTTTGCCTTATACCATGCTATGCCAGTTACAAGTTGATTAAGCTTCTTGTTACTTTTAGGTTTCTCCACTCCTTCAGTGAAAATTCCCACTGCAAGAAAGCTGGCACCTTTATCTGTTTTGTTCTCTCCTAAATCTTGAGCATCCTTGTGTCCCAGTATGTGCCTGGCACATAGTAGGTGTTGAGTCAACATTCACTGAGTGACTTACTTAAGTAGATAGTCACAAACACTGGCCTTGACAAAGTGTAAGAGCAAATGTAGGAATAATTACAAAGGACTAAGTAGAGAAAATTAATTAGAAGAAGAATCAGATCTGAGATATGCAAAAATAACTAGGTGGGTCAGAAACTCTGAGCAGTCATGGATCCAATAGACTCATTATGACAGTAGCTTATGTGTAGGTGGTAAGTAGTTTTGAGGTTACAGATCAAGGCTGCCCACAAATCATGCTTTTGGCCTTTGACTCAGTGTTTCAAGTTTTCTTTTATTTTTAATAATGACATTATAAGCCAAGACATTATAAGGAAATGCCATAAAACTTCTCTAAGCTTTTTGTCAGGTACATCCTCTGTCTATGCAGTGATCAGGAAATGAGAGTTTCTGCTTGGAGTTCTATGAATAGAGGTTTTGAGAAAAGAATGAAAAATTTCAGGAAAAACAGAAAATCTCATACTGGAGGTATTATATTCACCTCTGTTTGCTTCTGAATAAGGTATAGCTGGGCTTCCTTAGTGACTCAGATGGTAAAGAATCTGCCTGCAATGCAGGAGACCTGGGTTTGATCCTCGGGTCGGAAAGATCCCCTGGAGAAAGGAATGGCTACCCACTCCAGTATTCTTGCCTGGAGAATCCCACAGCCTAGTGACAGTCCATGGGGTCACAAAGAGTCAGACCCAGCTGAATGACTAACACTTTCACAAAGTGTAGGCTGAGAAACGGTGCCTGCTATGGAGAGACTTGAGTTAGTGCAAGTTTAGCATAGATTTTTTTTTTTCCCCAGAAGAACAGGGAAAATTTGATCAAATACACCAGTGAATGTGACTATGCTTAAGTCATTATCCCAAATTATTTTTTCCTTCAGTATCCCATTAAGCTTGGTATTATGGACTGAATTGTGCCCCCCCTCCCCAAATTCATTTGTTAAAGCTGTAACCCTAATGTGACTTCTCTTGGAGATAACGTCTTTAAAGAAATAATTTTGGTTAAATGAGATCAGAAGGGTGGGGCCCTAATCCAATAGGATTGGCAACCTGAGAAGAGGAAGACACCAGTGATGAGCATACAGAGAGAAGATGGTGTGAGGACAGTGAGAAGGCCACCAGAAGAGAGGCCTCAGGGACCCTGCCTGCACCCCTGTCTAGAACTTGCAGTCTCCAGAGCTGTGAGCAGATACACTGCTGTTGTTCTAGACACCTCCTCTGGGATATCTTGTTATGATAGCCCTTGCAGACCCTTGGTCATCCGAACAATTATATTTGAAGGAGCTTGGCTTTGCCGAGCTGGTTGCAGGCATTCTTTGATTAGATGTTCTGACTTTTTAATAGCTGTTTTTGAAACAATAGTTGCAGTTCTTTGAAATTCTAACTGCTAAGGTTCTCTGTCATTATATTGTGGATAACAATACAGGCTCCAAACATCTGCTTATTTTAATTTACAATATTGGTTAATGTTTTATAGGTTAGGGGCATTGTAAATGGGAATTTGAGTCAATAATACTGTGAAAGCTTTTAGTGTAACTTTTATATAGATTATTCTACAACAGGTCCCATTTAAAAAAAAAAAAATGGTTGGGGGAGTAAAAAACCTTCTGTATCTGCAGTTACAACAGATGGTACATCCCCATGGTAGGAGAGTGATGTCCTCATCAAGCTGTTGATAAAGTTTGTGAAATTTAAATCCTAACATGATTGGCATTGCTATGAAGATATATATTTTGAACAGTCCCATGTATTTTTAAATGTCCTTGTTTTGTAGAAATAAGGGTCACCAAGAGAAATTACCAGACATATGTTTGTCCCTATAAATACTTAAAAGTGTTTTATTTGAACCAAGACACAAGGATAGTTGTTCTCTAGTCAATATGGCATTGTGAGCATAGGCATATGGATCTCTTTCTGTAGTTCCCTAAATGACCACTCGGAGTCCATAAATAGAGAACAACCTGCATCAATCAGCCCTTGAAACCAGGAGAGAGCTCGTTCAGAGGCTAGATGCTTAAAGCAATTTCTGTGTGCTAAGATACTAATGATATAGGCTTGAAGGAACAGAGGCACCAGGACAAAGGAACAACCCCTGTGAGATGGAGTAAAATTCCTAAGAGAAGTAGGAAGGGACCTGGCAGTCCTATCCCTGACACCAACAGAGCAGAGTGAAGGCTGGAGGCAAAAACAGTAATAGGCCGATCTCTTGGGGCCCCCCTTACTCTGCTGGCAGGCAGCACTCAAACAGCACACCAGCCAGAGGGTGGGTGGAGACCTTTATAGAGGGAAGGTGGCTTTCTTAGAAGTCTGCCCGTCTGTCCAGTTGACAGCACCAGTGGTGTTCATGGACTAGCTCTTTTTGCCACCATCAGTCTCCTCAACACCTGTAACTGAAAAGTTAAAACTAGAATATATAGCTGAGAAGAAAAGAAAGAAAAATGTTCTCTTCTTATTTAATCTGGACCGAGGTATTCTTTACTGGAATATTTGGGAACAACTTATCTAAATGTATGAAATGTATTCAGTGCACCTTTTACTTGACTGTTAAAACCAGGATAGAGTGAGTCTAGAGGAGCTTCCCTGGTGATTCAGTAGTAAAGAATCTACCTGCCAGTGCAGGATATATGCAGATTTGATCCCTGGGTCAGGAAGATCCCCTGAAGAAGGAACATGGCAACCCTCTTTCGTATTTTTTCCTGGGAAATCCCATGGACAGAGGAGCCTGGTGGGCTACCATCCATTGGGTCGCAGAAGAATCGGACACGACTGAGCAACTAAACAGCGATAACAGAGCAAGCCTAGACTTTAACCCCTAAAGATTAAACAGATAAATTAGAGAAATGTAAATATGCCACAATTTCAAACACAGGGACCATTCAAACAGCTTTGTTCTGAAATTGTCTAAGAAAAAAAAAAATTGGATAGTTTTGTGACCTCAGTCAAATGTTTTGATCTGATTCCAGAGGTTATCCAAATGGCAAAGGCAAGCAAGCACAAAGAGGAGGCAAGTTAGGTCAGACAGGATGCACTGGGGGTGAAAATCGTGGTTATCAGCTCATAAGCGTCATAAAAGCAGTGGTAGGTCCATCAGACACTGAAAGTATTCATTATGGTGTAGAAAATGAACTCAAGACATGTGTGCTTCATAATTAAACTGTATGTCTTGTGTTAATTTAAGAAATGATTAATCCAAAACAGTAGCTCTATAATGAATTAATTATAGCCAGAAAGGACTGGCAGTGAGCTTCAAAGTACATTAAATACTGAGAGATAATTCTCAACCATCATTTTAAATATGGTTGCAAAATTGATTAAAGTATAAGTACATTATCTTAAAAACAATGCCTTCTATTATTAAAAAGAAAATAGGTTTCATGTCCTCATTAACTATAGCTGCCTGTGAAAGATGAAAGAAATTTTCTGTGATAAAGTTTAGCACAAGAACATCTTCAAAAAGCTTTAATCAATCGCTGATACAAGGAGAATTTGATTAATTTTCAGAATAAAGACTTTATTTGCTTGACATAAGTTCTTTATTGTGCCTCTAGCTGACATGTAAGTGGATGTTGAGTAAACCATCAGTAGAACCTTCATGGAATTAAAACTACTTTGGTTAAATAGACTTTAAATTACTAACACATACTTATAATAAGAAAAACAAATCATTGTTGCCACTGCCATTGACCCTCTAGCACCCTTGGGCAAAAGGTTCCCAATACAATGGCAGGGCTTTGCACAGAGTTGGCATCTAATACATATTTTAACACGTTGAACAAAATAAGAACAAAGGAAAGGAAAGCCATTTGTAGCTGATTTTATTTGTAGATCTTTGGAATCTCTTTCGTTATCAGGCACCTTTGTATTTAATAATGGTGTTTGGTCAATTCCTACACAGAAACCAAGACTTAAACCCAAGAGAATTTCCTTGTAATTGTGAATTTGCAATCAGATAAGCTTGTTTGAAGAAACAGTGCTATTTCAAGAAAAAGATAAGATTTTCAGGGAAGGCAATGGATAATGAATACAGTATCAGGAGACTTTATGTAAAATGCTTAGCCATTTTGCTAAATGGATGAATGAATTATTAAACCTATTGCATTTTTCTCAACCTTTGAACCTTAATATATCTTTTGAATGACTCAGAGGAGGCATATCATTGTACCTACAGATTTGAAGTATGCTGGGTGTGAAATCTGTCATTTAAAATGTTTTGAGATTCAAAATATATATTTTCATGATAAAAAGTTGAAAATACGTATTTGGTATATTTTTAGGCATTAGAACAAAACTTGTTTAGCTTTAAAAATTTTGTATTAAAAAATAGATGAGAATCTAAAATGCTTCTTACTAAAATACTGAGGACTCATTTGCCAGATGAATATCACTCCCAGTTTCTTCTGTCACCCCCTCAGCAGTAACTAAACAGACTGTTTAAAAAGTATATTATGTCTTCTAGTCAAGCCACACTTCATAGTATAGATTTCCAGGAGTTTGAGGAAAAAAATGGGGGAAGAACATGGCTTCTACTAATTGTCATATCATAGTATATAGCAAAATGGGTAAGGGCATGCTTGCTAAAGTCTGATGTCAGCTGCCACTAATTAGCTATGTGACCTCAGGCAAGTTACTTAATCTCTGTGCCTTACTTTCCTCATCTTCAAACTCGGGGTTACTACAGTTATACCTACTTCATGAGATTGCTGTGACAATTAAAAGAATTTATTTAGTGAATTCAATGTATTTACTATTTTTACTATTATATTTATTATCAGTATAAGTACAGAACATCCCATGTTAATAGTAATTTATTAATAATTGAATAACCAGTTCTTGATACCTTGTAGAATGAAAATTTAGTTTCATTCCCAATTTATGTTTGAAAGTCACATTAATTTTCACTTATTGGCCACAAAGGTTGATGTTGGATTATCTTGATAGCCTCATTTTACTGTTATGACCTCCCTGGTGCCTCAGACGGTAAAGAATCCACCTGCAATGCAGGAGAACCATTTTCAGTCCTTGGGTTGGGAACATCCCCTGAAGAAGGGAATGGCTACCCACTCCAGTATTCTTGCCTGGAGAATTCCATGAACAGAAGAGCCTAGTGGGCTACAGGGATCACAAAGACTTGGACATGACTGAGCAACTGTCACTTTCACAGTTATGACATATAGACATAATATTAATAATCTGCATTAACTGTGTTTTAATACATTATGGTCTATTACAAATGTATTCGCCTGTGTGTTTGTGTGTATTTACTGAAACTTCCTCACTTATCCTTCCAAGGTCACTTGGAGTAGTACTTAGAAGTACACAGTGAAGATCATGGAGCCAGACTGCCCGAATGAGTATCTAACTCTACTGTTACCTAGATATATGACTTTGGGAAAGTTACTTAACCTTTCCATACTCAGTTTCCCCATTTGGGAATAATTAGCCGCCACCCCCACCCCAAAGGGAGATAACTGAAATACCTGTCCCATGGGGTTTTGTGAAAATTATATGACTTAATATTTGTTAAGTATTTGGGGGACCATAACATTGCCTCAGTTCAGTTCAGTCGCTCAGTCGTGTCCGACTCTCCGCGACCCCATGAATCACAGCACGCCAGGCCTCCCTGTCCATCACCAACTCCCGGAGTTCACTCAAACTCATGTCCACAGAGTCGGTGATGCCATCCAGCCATCTCATTCTCCGTCGTCCCCTTCTCCTCCCGCCCCCAACCTTTCCCAGCATCAGAGTCTTTTCCAGTGAGTCAACTCGTCGCATGAGGTGGCCAAAGTATTGCAGTTTCAGCTTTAGCATCAGTCCCTCCAATGAACATCCAGGATTGATCTCCTCTAGAATGGACTGGTTGGATCTCCTTGCAGTATAAGGGACTCTCAAGAGTCTTCTCCAACACCACAGTTCAAAAGCATCGATTCTTTGGCGGTCAGCCTTCTTCACAGTCCAACTCTCACATCCATACATGACCACGGGAAAAACCATTGCCTTGACTAGACGGACCTTGGTTGGCAAAGTAATGTCTCTGCTTTTTAATATATTATCAAGGTTGGTCATAACTTTCCTTCCAAGGAGCAAGCGTCTTTTAATTTCATGGCTGCAATCAGCATCTGCAGTGATTTTGGAGCCCAAAAAAACAAAGTCTGACACTGTTTCCACTGTTTTTCCATCTATTTCCCATGAAGTGATGGGACCAGATGCCATGATCTTTGTTTTCTGAATGTTGAGCTTCAAGCCAACCTTTTCACTCTCCTCTTTCACTTTCATCAAGAGGCTTTTGAGTTCCTCTTCACTTTCTGCCATAAGGGTAGTGTCATCTGCATATCACAGTGTAAATTCCAGTAAGCATTTGTTATTAAATAAGTCACATGCACTCCATCCACAGGTAAGGCTCCTATTCTAACTTTGATGTTTGACATTCCTTGCTTTTTCTTATATATTTTACATGTCCACGCTTTTCAACCAGAGACCACCAGGAACACACTTGTGTTTGAACAAGCTGGATTTATTACTTTTTGCAGCAAGGTGCACTCACACCTGGACAAAACCATGGGCATCTCAGTAGGAGTGTCAGAAAGCACTTATATTAGCATTTGGGCTTCAGTTAAGTAATTATTTTAGGACAGTTTAAATAAGTG
The DNA here is from genome assembly GCF_049115385.1 of Moschus berezovskii. Lineage (NCBI taxonomy): Eukaryota > Metazoa > Chordata > Mammalia > Artiodactyla > Moschidae > Moschus > Moschus berezovskii. Next base: position 26,119,632 of record NC_142462.1, on the reverse strand, counting down.
GACTTCCCTATGGATTGAATGCTATAAGGAGGCAAGTGTGATTCTATAACCAGGTTTATCTTAATAAACCTTACTGGAAAGTAGCAAAGACTAGAGGGAGACCAAAACTGTAATAGCTAAGGAGGCAAACCTCACTCTTAACTAGCTGGGAGATGGGAATAGTTGACATTTCGGTAGTTCTTATGGTGACTTTGTTTTCACTTAGACAATGAAGTAGTCTTATTTTTCGTCTTACTCCATCAGAGCCTAGCTGAAAAGACCAAGCCAGTTCACAGACAATGGTGGCCACTCCCTCTTTTTCAGACAGATATTTATCCCCAAACGTGATGATAATGCTAGCTTTTTAAAACTCTATATGAATAGTATAATTTCGTATATATTCTTTGGTTTGCTTTCTTCACTCTGCTGTTGCTACTGCTAAGTCACTTCAGTCGTGTCCGACTCTGTGCGACCCCATAGACGGCAGCCCACCAGGCTCCCCCGTCCCTGGGATTCTCCAGGCAAGAACACTGGAGTGGGTTGCCATTTCCTTCTCCAATGTGTGAAAGTGAAAAGTGAAAGTGAAGTCGCTCAGTCATGTCCGACTCATAGCGATCCCATGGACTGCAGCCTACCAGGCTCCTCCATCCATGGGATTTTCCAGGCAAGAGTACTGGAGTGGCTTGCCATTGCCTTCTCCGCTTCACTCTGCTACACCGGTGCATTTCATCTTAGTGGTTATTGCACTATAGTTTTATTTGCGCCTCTGTGTAACATTGTATTGACACAGTAGTATCGACACCATAATTTAAAATCCATTCTCTTTTTGTTGGACACCTGAGTGTTATTCCTTGATATTTTCAATTATAAACAATGCTGCAATGACAATTCTTGTAAATATTTCCTGAGGTAAATGATGTCTGATGACTTTTTCCAAGGTATATACCTGGGAGTTAGCCTGTCTTCAAACATTTGAGAAGAATATTCCAAGTTATTTTCCCCAATGTTGAAAACAACCTGGTTTTCTGGAAGTGGTGTTTAACTGTTCTGGTTGTTTCACGTCTTCTTCAGCGCTTGGTTTGTCAAACATATAAGTTTTTGGATAAACTAGTAGATATAAAATGTCATTTCAGATTTTATTTTTCTATTAACTCTCATGGTCTTTGACTTTTAGTGGTCTATCCTCTTGTATTCATTTCTTCCATCTTATCTTATTCTCTTTGTTCCATTTTTTTCTGTTTCTTTGTTTCTTCTCTCTTGCTTTCCTTTAAATTTATTACAACAGTTTTGTTATTGTTATGCTGTTTCCCTTGGTTTAGAAGTTATATATTCTTATCCTATTTATATAAAGAGATTACCTTAAAATTTTAAAGTCCAGACCCAAATGAATATAATCTATAATTAATATGCTAACCTTGCCAAGGGCTGTAAACTGTCTTACCTCTGAGTAGCTTTCACCAGCTTACATATTATATAGTCTTGTACTTTAGTTCTATATTGCTATTTGTAACTGTCTGTATTAAATTTCCATAACTACTATAACAAATGACCACAATCTGAATGTTTTATCTTCTAGTTCTGTAGGTCAGAAGTCTGACATGGGTCTTACTTGGCTAGAATCAGGGCTTTGGTAGAGCCATATTCCTTTCTAGAGGCTCTAATGAAACATTTATTTCCTTGCTCATTCGGATTGTTGGCAGAATTCATTTTTTTGCAGTTGGAGAACCAAGATCTCTGTTTCCTTGTTAGTTGTTAACTGGGGACTGTCCCCAGCTTCTAGAGACCATATTCTTTGGCCTTTACTCCTTTCCTCCAAAGCCAGAAATGGCAAATCCTCTCATGCTTTGAATCTCCTCTCATCCTTATCCCAACTGTCCTTTCTGACCAACTGGGAAAGGTTCTCTGCTTTTCAGGACTCATGTGGTTAGATTAGGCTGATTCAGATAATCCAGGATACTTCCTCATCTCAGGGATTGAACCCTGAGTCACATCTGTAAAGTCCCTTTTCCCATTAAGATAATGTATTCACAGATTCCAAGGGTTAAGGCGTGCGATCTTTAGACCACTGCCCTGCCCACCACACTCCCTGTTTAAACATCAATTGTGCTTTTACAGTCAGGGTTTGTTTTGCTCTCGTTTAATATTTTCTTTGGTCACCGTTCCATCTGCCATCTTAGTCCCTGCTTTTCTGTTCACTTCCCTTTGTATGAGAAATAAATCCTTTAGAAATGTCCTTAATGATGGCCTGTTTAGTTAAACTTGCATGTTCTGACTGAAAATGCCTTCCTTTGTTCCTGGTAATTAAAGAACTCTAGAGATGGGAATCCCAGACCACCTGACCTGCCTCTTGAGAAACCTGTATTCAGGTCAGGAAGCAACAGTCAGAACTGTGCATGGAACAACAGACTGGTTCCAAATAGGAAAAGGAGTACATCAAGGTTGTATATTGTCACCTTGCTTATTTAACTTATATGCAGAGTACATCATGAGGAACGCTGGACTGGAAGAAGCACAAGCTGGAATCAAGATTGCTGGGAGAAATATCAATGACCTCAGATATGCAGATGACACTACCCTTATGGCAGAAAGTGAAGAGGAACTCAAAAGCCTCTTGATGAAAGTGAAAGAGGAGAGTGAAAAGGTTGGCTTGAAGCTCAACGTTCAGAAAACGAAGATCATGGCATCTGATCCCATCACTTCATGGGAAATAGATGGAAAAACAGTGGAAACAGTGTCAGACTTTATTTTTTGGGCTCCAAAATCACTGCAGATGCTGATTGCAGCCATGAAATTAAAAAACGCTTACTCCTTGGAAGGAAAGTTATGACCAACCTATATAGTATATTAAAAAGCAGAGACATTACTTTGCCAACCAAGGTCCGTCTAGTCAAGGCTATGGTTTTTCCCGTGGTCATATATGGATGTGAGAGTTGGACTGTGAAGAAAGCTGATCGCCGAAGAATTGATGCTTTTGAACTGTGGTGTTGGAGAAGACTCTTGAGAGTCCCTTGTACCGCAAGGAGATCCAACCAGTTCATTCTAAAGGAGATCAGTCCTGGGTGTTCATTGGAAGGACTGATGCTAAAGCTGAAACTCCAATACTTTGGCCACCTCATGCGACGAGTTGACTCACTGGAAAAGACTCTGATGCTGGGAAAGGTTGGGGGCAGGAGGAGAAGGGGACGACAGAGAATGAGATGGCTGGATGGATCACCGACTCTGTGGACATGAGTTTGAGTGAACTTCGGGAGTTGGTGATGGACAGGGAGGCCTGGCATGCTGTGATTCATGGGGTCGCGGAGAGTTGGACACGACTGAGCGACTGAACTGAACTGAACTGAGATATGCAGATTCTATGACCTAGGATCAGTAATGCCCCAAAGGAAAGGCCAGCTTTAGGATTCTGGTACCATATGGAATTTGTGCTCTGGATCTGGGGAATCATTTGAGGATTTTCCTTTCTTGTGATCCCAGTTATCAAGGTGAAAAGTTTTATTTTTAAAATAACATATAGGCTTCTGCTTCCAGGAAGATAGAGAAGATGTAATTTTTCCTAATTCTCTCACTAAATAAATTAAAAAAAAAAATCCTGTAGTAAACAGACTATAAGATGACTCTGAAAGATGGAGAAGGAGGCAGACAAGCTATAGATTTTAAAACTCAAGAAATGACAAATGCTGAATTCCCTTGGTTTATCTTTTCCTCCCATGTCTCAGACTTGGAGTGAGAGAAGAAAACGACCCAGAAACGCCAGTGGGAGCAGATTTTGAAAGGATCTAACAGCTACCTATTCAGGCAATGTTAGAATTTGCTTCCAACACCATATAAAAATTAAAATGTATTCTCTATCTATAAAAAATTAAACATGTAAGAAGGAGAGACACTAGTTGGTAGAGTGGATTAAAAAATATGACCCACTATACACATTCAACAAGAAACCTCAAATATAGTAATGTCCCAGGTTGAGAGTAAATAATGAAAAACAATAAATCATGAAAATATTATTCAAAGAAAAGCAGGAATGGGGTATATTACTACCAGACAAATTAGATGTCAAAGCAAAGAAAATTACCAGAAAACTACTGTAACTCACTGAACATAGAACAGGAAAATTCTATCCAAACAGTAGTAAAAGAAGGGACAAAGAGCAAAATAATAGGACCAAAAGCAAACTGCAGACCAAAATCCCTCATAAATACAGATACAGAAACCCGTAGCAAAATATTAGCAAATAGAATTCAGTTATCCACCCCACTCCAGTGCTCTTGCCTGGAGAATCCCACGCATGGAGGAGCCTGGTGGGCTGCAGTCCATGGGGCCGCTAAGAGTCGGGCACGACTGAGTGACTTCACTTTCACTTTTCACTTCATGCATTGGAGAATAAGGTGGCAACCCACTCCAGTGTTCTTGCCAGGAGAATCCCAGGGACAGGGGAGCCTGGTGGGCTTCTGTCTGTGGTGTGGCGCAGACTCGGACACGACTGAAGTGACTTAGCAGCAGCAGCAGACATTCTAAGAACTGAAGACTAGGACCAAGTACAGTTTATTCAGGGATACATGGCCAGTTCTGTATTGGAAAAATCAGTTCATATAATCCACCATGTTAACAGGCTAATGAGCAAAAGTTCACATGATAATATCAGTCAGTGGAGAAAAAGCACTGAGCAAAATTCACCACCCGTTTATCATAAAAACTCTCAGAAAAATAGGACTAGAGAGAAACATCCTCAACTTGGTAAAGCTTGTGTACAAAACCCTTTAGGTATTGTTATACTTAATGGCGGAAGACAATTCTTTCCCTGTAAGATTACGAACAAAGTGGGTGTAGGCAGTCTTCGTAGCTACATCACTCTAATCTCTCTCTGCGTTATGGCAGTGCCTTTGTTTCTGTGTGTCGTCCATGGCCTTCTCATAAGGACAGCAGTCACTGGATTTAAGACTTACCTGAGTCCAGTAGGACCTTATTAGCTAATTATTGCAGTGACCCTATATCCAAATAAGGTCATGTTCTGAGCTTCTGGAAGACACGAATTTGAGGCAGGGTTGAGAGGGGAATACTATACAACCCAGTACATGTACCCTATCTGTGTCAATATCAGTATTCTGGTTATGGTATTATACTATAGTTTTGTGAGATCTAATGGGAGAAACTGGGTAAAGGGTTTGTAGGATCTCTGTGAAATTACAATTTCATGTGAATCTATAGTTATCTCAGAATAAGACATTTAATTTGAAAAAATTACATATTCACTATTCTTAGGGATTATACAGATAGTATATTTTCACAATACCATATTGGCCTCATTACTAGAAACAAATGATTAAGTTTATCTCCTATAATGAATTTTTGTCTATTGTAATACTCTATACAAATGCAAAATGTTTCAGACCTCCAAAAATTGCTTTACTAAGTCCAGAAAATAAAATTCTTTCATGACTTTGTGAAGCATACAGAGTACATATAATTAAAAACCCTTTAAGTCATATGAGAACAATAAAATATCTCCTTTATTTTCAAGAGATCAATAATAAGACTTAAAAAAATCTAATGTATACTTCTTTGTCCCTTATATTAGAAGAACAGTTTCTTAATAACTTCTAATAAAATTATATAAGAATGATGACTGGGCCATGCTAAAAAAATTCAGTTCTCAATGTTTGAGAATAAGGGATCAGAAATAAATACTATATTATGTAATATAAGACTGTAGGAACTATATCTCACAGATTAATCTAGAACCTAATAAGATCTTCTGTGTCTGTTCTTTACTTCATTATTGAATCACACTGATTACAGATAAAACTTGGGCCATTGTAAAAAATTAAAAAGACAGCTTTTGAAGAGTTCAGCTCATGCCTGTGATTTACATTAATCAGCATATACAGTTTAAAGGCATAGAGTTGACTCTGATGAACCTATGCTCTCACTACCCAAACCTCCTCTTACTTTCCCTGATGGTTTCATCCTGGTTGCCTCCACCGGTCAGTCTGTATACTGGGCATGAGGCTTGAAGTGGTAGCCCCAATTTGCCACCTCTTTGTGTGCCAGGGAAGGTGTAAGACAGAACCCAATCAGATCAACAATTGTGTGATTCAGATTTGTAAAACTGGCTGAATACCTTTATTTACAGTATCTTTTTTTAAATAAAAAAACTGAAAATGCAAAATAATAATAATAAATCAGCATATACCAGATAAGAAAATCTACAGTGAAAATCATCAAAGAAATAGAATCATACATAAATACATATTTTCCCCCTGTGTTTATTTGATTAATGAAAGATAGAAAGTTATCTGTGAAATTGAGACTTTTATCAACTGAAAAAAATGCACAGTGTGAAAATTGTGAATTAAGTTTTATTTGGGGCAAAATGAGGACTATAGCCCAGGAGACAGCATTTTAGATAGCTCTGAGAAACCTCCAAAGAGGTAGGGGAGAAGGTCAGTATATATATATGTATATATATACATATATATATATATATATGTCATTTTGATGAAGGGAATACATGCGATCAGGCACACATTTTTTGCAGAAAGTTGCTGCTAATCTAAGGAGCCGATGTCACTGTTAACGATTTTAGTGTTTTTCTAGATATGAGGGGATGCAAAAAGTGGGCTGATAAAATCTGAAAATATCTATCTGAAAACCTGTCCTGTAGTTTTACCCAGAGCACAGAGTGCCTCCTTCTGGGTCTCCACACTGAACCCCTTTCAGAGTGTGTTGAAGGTCAGCTCTCACAGCAGCTTGTGTTTAATCCTTGAAGAGGCAGATGGCAAGTGCCAAATTTTAGTTGGCACTGTTTTTCAAGAACTGTATTATCTCTGTGTTGAGTTGGCCAGCTTAGCAGAAGATTGTTAAGCATATTTTGCTTCAAGCAATACTTCCTTAAGCCTTTATTAATCATATTTCTTTCTTAATAGTTAAAGAATTGTGAGTATTCTTCTTTGTTTACTCAGAATACACCGAGTTAAAATTAAACTTTAGAAAAATGGCCAGGAATTAATGATTTTATCTGTTTCCTTAAAAAAAAGGCAACCTTGTTTCCTCCTAAAGTTTTCAATTTTCTATATAAAATAAATTTCTTCAGGCTCTAATAGTTCTCACAATTGTATACTTTCCAACTCTAATTTCCAAAACTGTATAATAACACCGAACAATAAAGTTACTTTTAGTTCACTGAAAGTAAAACACAGAGACTTTTCAGGTACGTATACCAACCTAGATAGCATATTAAAAAGCAGAGACATTACTTTGCCAACAAAGATCCGCCTAGTCAAGGCTATGGTTTTTCCAGTGGTCATGTATGGATGTGAGAGTTGGACTGTGAAGAAAGCTGATTGCAGAAGAATTGATGCTTTTGAACTGTGGTGCTGGAGAAGACTCTTGAGAGTCCCTTGGACTGCAAGGAGATACAATCAGTCCATTCTAAAGGAGATCAGCCCTGGGTGTTCATTGGAAGGACTGATGCTAAAGCTGAAACTGCAATACTTTGGCCACCTCATGCGACGAGTTGACTCACTGGAAAAGACTCTGATGCTGGGAGGGATTGGGGACAGGAGGAGACGGGGACGACAGAGAATGAGATGGCTGGATGGCATCACCAACTCGATGGATGTGAGTTTGCGTGAACTCCGGGAGTTGGTGATGGACAGGGAGGCCTGGCGTGCTGTGATTCATGGGGTCGCAAAGAGTCGGACACGACTGAGCGACTAAACTGAACTGAACTGAACAGTTTGCTTTAATGTTTAAACTACAAGTAGATATATTGAATATTTTTATTTAAAAATTGGGTTATTATAGTTTAAAATATTTTATTTTCTCTATGAACATCTATATGTAATCCCATCTAATTGAAATTTGATAGTCCTTTAAATGGGCTTCCCTGCTGGCTCAGCTGGTAAAGAATTTGCCTGCAGTGCGTAAGACCTGGGTTCTATCCCTGGGTTGGGAAGATCCCCTGGAGAAGGGAAGAGCTGCCCACTCCGGTATTCTGGCCTGGAGAATTCCATGGACTGTATTGTCCGTGGTGTCACAAAGAGTCAGACGCTACTGAGTGATTTTCACTTCACTTTTACATAAAGAACGTAAGATCTTATTATGTCAGGCTTTTTGTGCTACGTGAATGGGCTTTTCAGAGTATCAGACTATAACAGAAGCTAGCTGTCATTAAAGGAAATGTGTGTCTAAGACATTTGCTTCTTTAAACTTTTATGACAGTAGTAAACTTGGTTCTCTTCTGATGTCTTTATAGCTTCAAGTATCTTTTTCACTTAGTCATTTTTAACCAGAACTATGGACACCATCTGACATTAACTGTCAAATGTATGTGTTGTACAAAATAGCCACATTGCAGTCATCAAAGGAAGAAAGAAGCAAGCGCTAACAGTATTTATCCACAGTTCATTGATCAACTCATGAACATACATGGACAATTATAAATTAGTCCCTTTAGCAATTCTGAGCTTTACACCATCACATACACAGATGGTGTACTCTTGAAAGTTCTGGAAAGTACCTGGTGAGTCATGCAGTTGGAGCCAGAGATGCCCCGTTTGGTCCCTCATCATATCCACCAGGTACCTTTCTGTGGGCCTAAAGGGAACGGCGACTATTATGCCACAAGGCACTCAGTGGAGATTTTCCATAGATATTTATTTCCCCTCCTACTCTGTTCTGTCCTCCAAAGTAACTTCTACATTTTTAGAATCTGACTGTAAAATTTTAGAAATAAAATTAGCCATAAGTATTGTTTTATTGGCTAGGAATATTAGACTCAGCATTATTAACTGCATATGGTGAAGCTGGAGATTAAACAATTTTAGGACTTCTAGCCCAGTTTCCTTTGACTACACTACATTGCTTCCTTTTCCCCCTTCTCCTCCTTTTATTCTCAGGATGGAGCTGAGAAGCATTGAAGTAATGTCTTGGTGACACTTCCCTAAGCATTTTTCCTTCTTCATACACGTAGAAGAATCATATTATTGACCAGTACTATGTTTAATGCTTAAAGGATCTCTCTTTGTCTCCAAACAGCCTCAAAACCAGTGGACTTGAAATTATGCACTGGCCCTGTCCCTAACACAACACAGCTGTGCCACATTCCCTGCCCTATTGAATGTGAGGTTTCACCTTGGACAGCTTGGGGACCTTGCACTTATGAAAACTGTAATGACCAGCAAGGCAAAAAAGGTATGTAATACTAAAATGGCATGCTTGAAACTCCCATCAGCGGAGTCAAACCGTGAATTGTTAACAAATGCTGCTGCGTGTTCCTGTGATCATTTGTTGACAGTATTTTCTAGAATGGCTAAAGAGCATTGATCACAGAAGAAGTATAAACCCACTCTGGTGATGATACCAGAAGATAAAAGCTGCAGAATGTAGGCAAGATGCTTATTATTTTAGACAACAGATGGAGAACATCTAAGGCAGTTGGTGCAGTGGTTAAGATGAGCTATGGTGTCATACTGACCCGAATTGGAAAACCTGTTCTGTCCTCTACTGTTTAGATAATTAATGTAAGTCTTTATCCCCTTATCTGTAAAAGTGATGTAATTTGATCCAGCACCCATGTTTTCTTTAAAGATCCAAGGAGATAAAACAAAGCATTTATTTCATTGCCTGACCCTTAGCTGCTGCTGCTGCTGCATCGCTTCAGTCGTGTCTGACTCTCTGCAACCCCATAGATGGCAGCCTACCAGGCTCTGCAGTCCCTGGGATTCTCCAGGCAAGAACACTGGAGTGGGTTGCCATTTCCTTCTCCAATGCATCAGAGTGAAAAGTGAAAGTGAAGTCCCTCAGTCATGTCTGACTCTTCACGACCCCGTGGACTGCAACCTACCAGGCTTCTCCGTCCATGGGATTTTCCAGGCAGGGATACTGGAGTGGGTTGCCATTGCCTTCTCTAGACCCATTGCTAGTAATAAATAGAACTCCTTATTATTTTAAGATAAATAATGACCATTACTTTTATGATGCAAATGTTATATCTGAAAGAAATAGAATAAATTCAATTGTTTCCCATGTGGTAGGCACGGTAGAGTGATTTTTGCATGATCTAGTAATTGAAAACACTTTTCTATTTTGTTTCAAAGGACAACTTTCTAGTGATTCTAGTATGTTCACTTAGTAATAGACAGACTTACTAATTTTGTCTTACAATGTCAGACAAGGCAACACTTGGGTGCTATTAAAGCACAGAGCAGGTCTTTGAATACTCCTCATTAGAACTCAGATTGATTATATCCCTAATTCAAATTTCTGGGGAGTCTAAAATCAACTAAGGCTCAAAGAGACAATTTCCTGAGATCATCCAGCTTCTCAGAGGTTCCTTTTCAAGTTTAACCACATAAGCCTATTGAGGAATTCAAAGTAATACCACTTTTGTCTGGTCATGAATATTTCTGAATACTTTGAGATTTTATGGTGTCTTTGGAGATCTTATTGTTTTTGAACATTTTATAACTGCAGACTTTCCAAATTAACCAAAAGCAAAATCTCCTCTCTCTTTTTCTCTCTCTCCAGCTCCGTTCTTGCTTTATTTTTACTATAGTAAGCTAACACCAAAAGTCCCTCTTTAGCCATTTGTTCATTCATTTATTCATTTAATAAATTATTAATGAGCTCCTATTAAACTAGAGTTTGGGGATGCACTAGTGAATAAAGCATGTATGAATTTTACCCTTTACCCTCATCCTGCTTTCACTTAGGGTTTCATTCAGCCTTTCTGACATATTCAACCCATGATGGTAACAAAGAATATTTTCCTTCTCCAACAATTCAGGTTTCAAACTGAGGAAGCGGCGCATCAGCAATGAGCCCACTGGGGGCTCTGGAGGCTCTGGGAGCTGCCCTCACTTACTGGAAGCCATTCCCTGTGAGGAGCCATCCTGCTATGACTGGAAAGCAGTGAGGCTCGGTGACTGTGAGCCAGATAATGGCAAGGAGTGCGGTCCAGGCACGCAAGTTCAAGAGGTTGTGTGCATCAACAGTGATGGTAAGAAAGATTATCTGTCCTCCTTTCTTTTTATGGTTGTCTGTCTGGCCCTGGAGAAATACTTTTCCTTATGTTAAAATATCATGTCTTCTTGCATCATAGCTGGTTCTGTTTACAAACACAGAAACAGCTGCCCCTTCCATCCGTCCTTCTTTCCTTCCTCTTTCTTCTTTTTCTCTCTTTCATTTTTTCTGATGGTGGCTGCGGAGAGGGTCTTTAAACAATCACAGGGTATTTTCACTTTTAAAACAAGTAACATGCAATAAGAAGCCATCATCAAGACAAGGTGTAAAATTGACAAATTTAAAAATAACAATGGAGGGACCATTTTTCTAAGATTTTTTAATTTGTCATAGAGAGTGATCTGTAAATAAAGAAGGGTTGTTAGCTTTGGTTGACTTGATTTCAGAAGCCTTCATCTCCCACCCTGATACTGTGTCTTAATAATGATTACCAAGCTGTGAGTCCTATTGCAGCCTAGAGTTCCTCCTGAATCAACCTTCTGAATTCTAGGACTCTCCCTTCCAGGAATGTCACAGAGTCCCCCGGGTGGGGATTTTCCACAAAGTTCTCTTCCTGAACCATGGGAATTACCCGGGACTTTTACAACTGATTTTTGTTTGATAAAATATACTGTCTTGCTCTCAGCTTTGACTGAAGATTTTTGCATCCTTTCCAAGTATGGTGCTACTGTTTCAGGGAGATTCCCCCTGACTCTTTAGCAATCCCTGAATTACACTTAGGAAACACAGAACTCCCCCAGACGTAGTGTAAACCTCTGGCTAAAATTGTCTCTAAGGTCCCTTCCAACTCTGGAATCCTGTGACTCTGCATATCAGAGCAGCGTGAGCACCACGCCCCAGGGCCCCATGGTTGGCAGTTGCTGCTGTTTACAGCATACACGGAAAACATTCTGGTGCCCCCGCAGGGCCTCTGGAACATCTGGTAACCATCATGATTCCTTCTATCCTATTTTCTTCCAGCAAACAGAATCTTTTCCTCCTGTGACTCA